>NC_138148.1:7707300-8067300 GCF_964199315.1 Orbicella franksi | reverse complement strand
ATGTGACAACATTTTTATGTGACAACACTTAATTGGTCGTAGAGACGAGAAAAATTGGCCAATTTTTATGTGAAAATATGTTTCCTGAAAAGCTGGCGTGTTAGATTCTATGTGACAAATAAAAGTTGTCATATACTACGAATAAAGTATAAAATGTGGCAAATGTATTCGCAAGCGCCACATTTTCGGGGGCGACTAAGCAACGTCACCTTGTTTCTGCGTGACTCTACTGTCCGGAGTCATTACTGCCGTACTAAACTTCGAACTGTAACCAAATGTTTTGTTGTGCCATCTACACGATTTAATATATTTGTCATGCAAAAATTGTCAAAAAAATTGATCGTGTGGACCAATGACGGCTGTCATAGCTAGCAACCGAAACGTCGAAAAAAAAGGTTTCCGTAAAATTGGTCAGAAGCAATCTAGCATGGTGTAAGACTCTCCTGCGACTGAATTTATAAATCATATGAAACTTCAAAGCGATAATGTGAGATACGCCAAAAAGCCATGAAAATCAGTAACTGGTCAGGTCGACGATAAATCCCCCACAATATCGGGGTGGGTAAAACAATCAAGTTTGCAAAGAATTTGAATTAATCTAAGAAAGCACTTCCTATCCTTAGACTTAGAATGAATCAATTGGCAAAAGTCGAGAGGTTAAAACTCACCAGGTACTGTCGTCCTGAAATCTGCTTCGGAAAATCTGAGAAAAGCATAAAACCCGCACAAAGTTAAAAGAGAACTATAAGAAAAAAACAAGCCCCACTCAATATAGACACAACTTGGATGAAGACCGATGATTTTCTTTTTGAACAACAACAAAAAAAAGAGCTAGTATTGATTTTAGCTAGGTAATTCTTTTCTTACTTTTGCATGTTAGACTGGATCGTTTAGCTGGATTTGGCTTTGCATTGGTGCAGCCAAATACCAGGACAACTACAACGAAAATGGCCTTCATCTTCAAACGACGCGGTTCTGTTCAACTGTGCAGTGAAATCTCTCTGAATGCTTTATATTCGTTCATTCATTAAACAGCTGCTCCAAGTTCGACAATTCATGATGCACTTTAAGTGGCTTAAATAAAAAGAAAATTAACACGAAGTTCCCGATCAAACAGATTAAATAACACTCCTTTTGATGAAGTAGTAATTAAAAAATTCTATGAACTGAAGACTCGGGGAATCCATGACTCGTCGTGATTCTGCACATTTATACCAGCTAACCCTGTCAATTTATTTTGGCGAGGGTGAAGGAGTGTGGGACCTTAACTGAACAACTTTCAGTCAGTAGTTCAGGGCGACTGAAATTAGTACTGCACTAGTTCAGCTACTGCGCGCACGTTAACGAAATACGGTTCCCTGGTGATATATTTCAATTGACATACAACGTTCGTGAAATGTTATCTATTAATGGTCCCCCAATCATTTTAAAATGCACTTAATGGAAAGATCAGAATTCCTCACAATCTTCGCTTGAGAGCTCAATTGAAAGATTTATTATTTAAATCAACAACTCGCGACGCGTGGAAGTTAATTGCTCTAAGGCATCATTTGATGCGTTTATAATTGTGCGAGTTTTGTTTAAGTAGCTTTGACTTACAGCACACTTTTGTCAATAAAGTACAGGTGAGCCCTGGTATCTTGAAATCTTAAGGAAAATGAGTGTCTAGAAGGCGGGGACGGCTCCAGATAGCTGATCGTAAATGACTAAATGTATATAACCAGGAAAAAGTGATTTGAGCTCGAGAAAGCGATAAGTTCGAAATATCCAAGTGTAACATGGCGTGGTACAACTGTGAGCAAAAATGGGCGTCTGCAAACATGAAAAAGAAAATGCAAATGGGCTACTTGGTGTCAAGTTTTCCTAATGTTTTACAATTAAAAAAGGTTACATTATTTAATGTGTTTGCTTTTCACTCATTTTCTTTGGGATGAATTGTTTCACGTCCGTCGTCCGTCCCGTGGGTTATAGACTATGGCTTGGGTGCCAAAAGTGGCTCTTTTAGGCAAGCTTTGTCTATTAAATGCATCATTATTTAATTCGGTCAAAAACTAAAGCTGGGTTTGCGAAATGATGGGTCAATCCTAAGGAGACAGATTTTGCTATAAAATACTTTCTTGTGTTGAACAGAGTCGAGAGCCCTATTCAGCACAAATATCTAAAAGCTTATAAGCAATCCTTAATCGAAAGACAACGAAAACATCACCAAGTTAAAGGTTTAATCAGCCCTACAGCACAAGGAACTGCGCTGCGTTATAAATCTTGGTTGTGTTTCTCCACTTTCGGTTTAGCAAAAACAAAAATTGATATATCAATTAACATTATAAGTTGCTGTAATGATGGAAACTTTCCCAAACAGAGTGTGTGCTTCTACACATGGGAACCCACTCTGTAATTCAATATTCCTCGCTAAAAGTAGTACTCTTCTCTTTTAAGTAATTTTGAAACGCCAAAACGCTGAGTATGAAAGTCAAGGTATAGAATAAATGCTCTCCACTTTCACGAGTGGACTGAACTTTGCAAAAGCCGATGGACTTAACTGAAATCAAAAAATATGATAGAAAAAACAATTGACGGGTTGCTGGCATTTAGTTTACGTCTTTTGATCTCACTGAAATGGTACGAGGAGAGCGAGAATATTTTCAAACACTTTTGTCTACTTTTATCAATAATTAGTTTTTCTTTAGCTGAGTAAAAGAAAGAGGAATTAAGAGTACAGAGTAGTTAAAATCACACTTACGCGAAGTTTCCTAAACAACTGTGTACAAAAGCAGCTTAACTTAAAGAAAATATCTGTTGAAAATGTTAAAGTAATGAAGTTTGTATGTGCTCCTCATTTCATCATGATTGACTCGTTACTTGCCTGGGCAAAAAGTCTAGTCGTTACGACGGAAAATTACGAACAGAGGTTCAGCTCTGTTAAGCTCGCAGCAGGGATGGCGCAGTGGTTAGATTGCTCGTCCCCACCAATGCGGCCCGGGTTTAAATCCTGGACTTTGCGATATCATGAGTGGGTTGAGTGTGTTTTTGGTTATCGCCTTGCTCAGAGGGCTTTTCTCCGGGTTCTCCAGTTTTCCTCCCTCCAAATAAACCAACACTTCTAAATTTTAATTTGACCTGAAAACAGAGGACAAAGATCCTCTCGGTGGGATGTGCCACTGCAAATTCCTATTCATTATAACATATTTTTAGTTCATGCATGAGAACTGGAAGTCCGTCATTCAGCCTACACCTATAACCTTCTGGAATGTTCTGATGCTCGTGTAATATTCTAATTGAGAAACCTTGCAAAATCGCTAAAGTTAATTGTTTCTACAACAACAACAATCATCCGTTATTTAAACACGATTTGATTTAAAGCAATAGGTTTGCTTTGTGGGTCGTGGATCTAGCTAAAAGTTTAAGAAAAACAGCAATATATAGGTACAGAGGTTTCTGGAATCTCGAGTTGTACTTGAAATGAAATGATGTTAGTGCTGCTTAATGATAATAATAATAATAATAATAATAATAATAATAATAATTTTACTGTAAACCGAGTTGTTAAATAAACTAGTTTGTTGCTGTCAACGACAGTCCTAAGTCCTAAGTCTTGAACCAACCCTGCTCTGCATGGACACAACGCAGCTTTATTTCTACGGTATTTCTCCCGGCTACAACGGAGATAATGTCGGCAGCGTGTTGCAATGACCCCGCAAGACTCCGATGGATCTTCGATTGGCAAGGTGCGTATCTGGAGTGCTCCAAATCGACTTACCCAACGAGAAGAACCTGTTTGAAGGAATACTCAACGAGATGTGTTCTTGATGCTCTTTAGATCATTTACGGTACGAACAAAGCCCGAACAGTTGTGTTTATGAAGGATCTGAAGCGCAAGAATTAGGCACTCGCTCGCCCAAAATACGCCTACATATTTTTTCATGGAGTTTGGTTTCCATCAATGAACTTGAAAAAAACCTTCAGAGCGTTAGCAATTTCGAAATTTGCAAACAAGCAATTCGGTTTTTCTCGTATAGATAAAGTCTGCATACAAACTAATTGGCCTATCAGGCCGGCACTTATCTCCGGTTTTCTCATTTTTGGACCGAATTTGCGAGCTCATTAAGGTTTCAGTTGGAAAAGAACCCGGAAACGAGGTTTAAATATCCAGGGGAAAAATATCAAGCGACCGCAGGTCTTATATAGTACTAATAAACAAGACAATGACAATTGTAATAATGGGCAACGAGATACCGAGGCAGAGTCAATGTTTTAGCGATCACATGCAAGCTTTCGTCCCTGTCACAGGGTCTTTCTCAAGTGAATATGATGGGAATCTATTTGTCACGTGTGAAATCTTCCCCGTATAGGCCCGGAAGTTCAAATCCACGGTCTCTACTAAGCGACGGGGATTGGCACAGAATTTCCGAAGCCTCCCGAATTTTCCTTCTGAAGTTGTCTTCTTCTGTAGCTATGACAGCCGCCTTCTTCTCTTCCAACTTGTAGCCTGTGTCCGTAAGGTGTTCTCCAACGGCGGAAAGTATCAATCTAGTAGTGTCAGAATGTTCCCTTAACCGGACGTTCAAGGGTAGGGAAATGTCTCCAATGTATATCTTTTTACAATCAGCATACTCTAATCTCTAGATAACGCCACACTCCTTTCCATCGGTTGAAGGATCTTTAGGATGTGCAAGCTGTGATCTGAGGGTGCTGAAAGGTACATGGTAGGGTAGAGATTTCTCCGATACACCTTGCACATTGGTGGAGAGCCGGGGACACTCGCGGCAAGTTGCTGCTGACCTGTACTTACTGGTCTCTAGCTCTCCCTATGTTTCTCCGGAATTTTGCACATCCACGCCTTGTAGTTGCATTTTGTCACGAAAGGCGCTTTTATAATTAAGATGATCAATCTCATACGTCCTGTCCCCCTCTTCGGAGATAATAGTGTTCGCACAGTGCAGAAGTGTTCTAACTATCGACCTTTTGTGATCCAGATGATGGTTGGAGTCAAAATTTAGATATTGATCTGTGTGAGTAAGTTGGCGGTATATGTTTGGTGGATCCCTTATCCTTGATATGAACATATGTGTCTAAGAAAGCGAACTTGCCATCGGATGCCGGCTCCATTGTGAACTTGATGTAAGGGTCCCTGGATTTCAGATGCTCGGTAAAGCCCTTTACTTCATCATACTCATACAATTTGGAAAACGTGTCATCCACGTAACGAAACCAACACTTTGGCAAATTAGGGTAAGGAGACATGGCCTCTTGCTCAAAGTGCTCCACATATCGGTTGGCGATGATACGTGGCATAGCAACCCATTGCGCACCCATGAATCTGCTTGTAAGAGGTATCCCTGTATAATACTCTCACCGGGCTGGATTGACATTCTTAATTCTTCTTCGTGTCCAAACTCTCTGTTTTCCCTTGGGCTCTCATGAAAAGATTACATGGAGGACAGGATCTAAGTCCAGCTAAAAGTGATAAAGCGCTCTAACAAAATGTTGTTGTAGCTATTTTATGTATGACATCTTGAGAGTGTGGTAAACAAATGATATGTGTATTCCGGACACAAATTACTGCAATACAGTGTTCAATTCTCAGAGAAACTGAGGAGAACTAGGGTGATTCAAAACTTTGGCCAGGGGATTGGATCTGATATGGTTTGGGAGGCACGATGGCCTAGCAAATGCAAATAGTTAGTCAGCTGCCTTTCAGATCAAATGGTCCGTGTCTTAAACCCCGGATGGGGATCATCATTTCCTTTCTGCGACAAGATTTCTCTCTACCTAATGCAAAGAGGTAAACAGACACCGGCTAAAGAACTAAAGAACAAAAAAAATAAATCTTAGATAATATTCCCTGTAATTTTTTTTAAAATAGTTTTAACTATTTACTATAGGTAGTCTACACCGTACTCCTGTTCTGCTGTGTAAATATTGACAATTAATATAATCAAAGCGCTTCAAGCTACAGGAACCATGGACAAACGACATCCCGATGAGCCACTAGGTTGGAAGTTAGACTAGAGAATCAATCGGTATTTAACGCGAGTTGAAAAGGATCTGGAACGAGCGTCTTCACTACGAGTGCGACTGGGGAAACTCATTATTTCTTGTCGTATTGCTCGCTGTACGCGTTTGTAAGGTTCAAACTCGTTATCGGTACCCACTATATCGCCCATTACTATTATCATTTGGTCAAAAACAGACTCAATCGAAGTGTATCTCAAAAAGGATTATTTGGAGTGCTAACGCCTCTAAAAACGAAACAAGATTATTGTGAATCTGACTCAGGACTGGACTATCGACAGAATTAAAAATTCCTGGAAGGAGACGCCATGTTGGTCCCTATTCAAATGGATACCGACATGGCGGTCGTAAAGTGACAAAAACATCTCGGCGAGTTTTACTATTGAAACGAAACATCACTCTTGAGCTTCGACACGTTGAAATTAATGCTTCCTCTAGTGCAAGAACTGATCAGTTAGCAAAAACCTAAGCGACGACTCATCTTTAGAGCAACGCGACCGCCTTGTGGGAGCATTTAATTTAATGTCACGCAACGCTAAAGCTTGATTCAAACGTGCTGTCGTTACAAAACGATGAACCTTGTCTAGCTAAAACGTTGTAGAACGTCGGCTTCTTAGAGGAACTTATATCTGATGGAACCAAAACCTCGGAATGATAGGTAATTTTAAGCTTTGGAATAGGTTGACGTCAAATGGAACCGGCGATAGAAAAAAAAATCCCTCTCCCCACTGGGAGCTAAGTATTTTTTTTTTTTTTTTTTTTTACTGTTTTGAAAAAAATGAGCCCAAAATGAAACAGTGCACCATATCCTTATCTTAAAGTCAAACAATATTCAAATCATTATCTTAAACATTTGGCATTACAAATGTAGACTTTAATTAAACTGTTAAACTCAGGTTGGAATTGAAGATAAGTTTAAGTATCACAGTTAGTAACAAACAATTAAATCTTCTGTGTTATTTTTCTTTGCAACTTATTTTGATCTGTGCGACTGATTATTTTTTAAAAAAATTGACAGTTAAGCTGTCTTATTGTTTGTTGTGCTGCTTGTTTCACTGCTCTGATCTTCCAACAATACAGGATCGGGTTCAGGGACGAGTTTAAGTAGATCAGGGTCTCTGTAACTAGCCAGGCCATATCATTCCATATTCCGTTGACATATAGCACAAGGGCAATACCCCAAGGAGCATAGCAGGCAACTAATACTACCTGCACCCACAAAATACTAGAAACTGACTTTTTGTATCTTGCTATGTTCAGTGGAATCTCTCCTTCGTTCGCTTGTCCCTGAGGAACTTGGACTTGTTGATGTCGTAATTTAAAGAAAATCCTTGTGTAGCAAAAAATCGAAACTATCAGCGAAAGGGGAAGGAGAGTAGAGGCGGCTTTGAAGGCGATATCGCTTCTAGAATTGCGGATTGAGCCAAGAGAAACACTAATAAACCAAAAACAAATTATAACCAAGCGAACTCGCCTTAATGTTACGACCGGTCTGTATCGCAGTCCCAACAACAGGGCGAGAAGTCTGTCCACACTTATTGCGGTCGACGTCAAGATAGAGACTCCACAAAAAATCCAGCTTAAGGCATAATGAACTCGTCTCATTGTGAATAACTCATTTACGTTCATTTTTATCAAGGGAGACATAATGAAGATTGCATATAGTGGTTGCACAACAATGCCAACGCTGAGATCAGTGACCGCCAGACATAGAAAGAAATGCTTCGTCGGAGGATAAATGGAAGAGACTTTATGCAGAGAAACGAGGATCAGAGCATTTCCAAGACATGCAGCGATCGACAGAAAAATGTTGTAGGCTGAAAACAATGCAAGTGTACTCCGTGGTGGTGCGCCGAGTGCTTGGTTCAGTTTGCTTGTGAAGTTTCCATCTCCAGAAATATTCGCCATTGTTCTTGGTTGTTCAGAAAATTGAAGATACCAGGAAGAGCGCTGTTAGTTGATAAAAACCTCGGTCAGCTTGCAACTTATCAGCGAACTGAGAATTTTATATCTCGCTGATACCACATCCAGTCGAACGTTGTAACTGTCTCAGCAACTGTGTGTTTATATACTGTTAAACTTTTAAGGGAGTCGTTTTCTAATTGGATGGCGAAGTCATCAATTTCCGCTGAAAAGTCATCGACATGATAGATATGTCGTTGCTTCGATTTATCTGTCAACATTGCCTCGCGTTAATTTCCACCATGACTGACAAAAAAAAGATGGCTACTTGGAAAAATTTGGCTGAAAATAATACTCTGCAATGAAGAAACTCCAGCTACACCTTAGACCACAAAAGTTCAAATTTGATTCACTCTTGAACTCGAAGCCGGAAAGGAATATTTTCTTTAATATAAATGTTTTCTCCATGTAACTATACCCAGGGGAAGGGGCAAAAGACCTAAGAAAGTTTTATTCAACGAGGCTTTGCCCTAATGTGCATCGCCGGATACATTACGTTCAGGTTGCATTATGAAAATTTGCCCTGCATTTTTGTTTTTTATGTTTTCTGTTGTAGTGTTGTATCTGCTGGACAGAGAACACAATTGGGCACAGGTGCCCTTAAAACTGTTTTATTAAAATTGAACGCTCTGACATTAATTTTTTATTGTGTCAATTTAAAGCAATTAGAAAACTCGCCCACGTTCTGTATAAGTGATAGTCAACGGAGCGGCACCTAGATGATCATTTGCTGAAACTGAGGGCGGCCGCGTGGGCTGTAAAAAAAAGAAAAAAAAATGAAGATCTAGCCATCCAGTTTCTTGTACGCTGCTCACTTATGATTTTTTTCTCAGTCTACCACATTTACGTTACCGGTAGATTTTAAGTTAAAATGTAAGTAACTAGTGTAGAGATGTCTTACCTTTCTGCGTACATTTCGAAAACTCGCTCTGCAATTTTTCTATTTTCTGATAGAGTTTTGCATCCGAGTTGTTATGCCAAAAACGGCATGTTTCCGATATTAATCCTTTATTGTATCGACAAAATAGACAATAGACAATTAGACAAGTCGCCCCCTTTCTTTGTGAGCGATAGTCAACTGAGCGGCACCTCGAGCCCAATCCACACTAAGCCGGAGAAATTTCAAAACGGCGTATTTACGCTGAAAACGCATCAAATGTTGAATTAGCTTTGTGAATTCTCTTTCTTTCGTTATTTCAGGACCGTAACATTGCTTTTTCGTAAAACTTATGTCGATCTACTAAATGTACATAGTTAATTATTTAAAGTACAGTTAAGCTGTCTGATTATGTTTTTCACTGCTGCTCTCACTGCTCTGATCTTCCAACAATACAGGATCGGGTTTAAAGGCGAGTTTATTAAAGTTAGAGTTTCTGTAACTAGCGAAGACACATCATTTACTTTCCCATTTAGATATAGCTCAGCATCAATACCCCAAGGAGCATAGCAGGCAACTAATGCCCACTGCACACACAAAATACTAGAGACTGATTTTTTGTATCTTGCAATGTTCAGTGGAATCTCTTCTTCGTTCGCTTGTCCTTGATTGGCACGGTTTTATACCTGGGCTTGTTGATGTCGTAGTTTGTAGAAGATCTTTGAGTAACAGAAGATCGAAATTATCAGGCAAAACAGAACGAGAACAGAGGCTGCTTTGAGGGTGATATCGATGGACATGATAACCCCGAATCCAAGAGTAACACCAATAAACCACAAACAAATTATGACAACACGAACGCGCCTTAATGTTACGACATGTCTGTATCTCAGTCCTAACAGCACGGCGAGAAGTCTGTCCACACTAATTGCCGTCGTGGTCAAACCCGAAACTCCAGACAAAATCAAACTTAAAGCAAGATAGAAAGAAACAGGGTAAACAACGTTCTCGCTCACGTCTGTTATACGAGAAAGGATGATGGCTGTAAAGAGTGGTTGTACAATGAGTCCAACACAAAGATCAGTGACCGCCAGACATCGAAAGAAAAATTTCGTCGGAGGATGACTTTGTGAAGAGCAATGAGAATCAGAACATTGCCCAGAAATACGATGAAAGAGAGAAAAATGTTCAGAGCTGAGATAAATTCAAGTATGCCCACTGGCGATGGGCTGAGTGCTTCGTTCAGTTTGATTGTGAAATTGCCATCTCCAGTTATGTTTGCCATTGGTCTTGGGTGGTCGGAATATTGGAGTCACTGTAAAGAGCGCTGTTAAGCGACAAAAAAAACACCTCGGTCAGCTTGCAGCTTAAAATCAGCCTGAGAATTTCCTATGTTGCTGATAACTCATCCATCTGTCCCTTATAACTGTTAAGGGTCTTTTGTTTATTATTTTAGACTTTCAATTTGCCCATGTGTCAAATTTCTTAACATTATGAAGCTATTAGTTATACTGAAAAGTGATAGATATGTCAGTTCCTTGGGATTATTAGTCAATACTGTCTTACCTGCAGACTGAAAGTTTATTAAAAAGAATTGCGAGCAGTTAGATTATAAAAGAACTGAAATTAAAACGCTAGAAAAGATCGATAGTACTGAAACAGACACTGTGTGGTAAAGACATAAAGGCTAAGGTGAAGGACGAGCACATTTTTAATTCTTGCCGGCGTTTTTAGGAACAAAGTGTATTTAATAACTGTTGCACTAGCAGCAGCTAAATATGAATTGTTTTTTCGCCGATAATTTAGACTTATTTTTCAAATTACCCTATAACATGTTGTGTATAAGGAGTAAGCGATAAAACAAGACAACCCTAAAAAAAAGTAATAGACAATAAAACAGTTTTTGAGGCAGTGACTAGTCGCATGAACTTGCATATTGCTCTACAAATGTTTAATGAATAAATTGCCGCCAGCCTAAATAAGGCATTTAATTTCCTCGTCTGAAGAACCTGCACAGGAAGTAAAAATTTGATATAAGTTTAATTCTCAGGACATTTTACTCTGAATAGTTTGGAAAATGCAAATATCGATTATACCCCAAGCAATAAACCTCAGATTTCCTAAAATGTAACAAATCTTTATTTTCTCTTATTGGTAGTAAATGACTTTTTTTTTTAATTCATTGCGAAATATAAGACAGTTTGCCTTTCGACTATGCTTTAATTAAACAATAGAGCACTTTTTCCGTGTTTACAGTCATGCAAACCCGGAACGCAGTCAAGGGTTTGCATAACTTTCGAAAAATCTCCCAGCCTTCCGCTTTATTACGCCTTCCCGAAACTCCCGCACGCTATCATCACCTACTAAATCGCTCGTTAGTATTGTCATTTCGGAGAAGGGAGGCGAATTTTATTTTATTTTATTTTATTTTTAATTTTTTTTTTTTAGTTATTAATTTTTTAAAACTGAGGAGCCGAATAACAGACTGCTTTGAGGTCGATCTAAACTAAGGTTATTTTGGAGTACAAACACCTCAGAGAGAAAAAAAAGAAAGCAAACGTTTTGCGAAAAAGAATATGGGGGCTCAGATTTGCCAAAATTTTAACAATAATTTAAGAATAAACCCAATGCTGAGATTTTGAAAAGAATATAATTTTGTGTGTTGAAAATTTGTAAAGACAATAAAATTATATGTTTTTAGCTAAACCCTGTAAAATTATTCCTTTCTATAAACGGCAAAACTAGCCAAGAAGAAAAAACAGCATTAGCCCTATGTTCGATGCTGAAAACAGACATGTATACAGGACATTACACGGCCGCGCGGAGATATGAAATTTATCTTGGAGTGTTCAATAGGAAATAGTTTTCAACGCGAGAAGATAAATTTCGTATCTTCAAGCGACTATGTAATTTTCTTTTTATTATATGAAATATTCACAATGCATAACGTTTGTGGTGATTTTCCGAAGATTTCCGAAGATTTTCCAAAACTTGTCCGAAGGCTAGACGAACGTTTCCGAACATTTTCGGAAGATAACCGAAGATAACTGAAGATTGCCGAGGACGACCGAAGAAGATCTGAATATGTTTCGATCATACACCAAAAAATTTAAGTGTAGTTAAAGGGACAAAAAATGTTATCAAAACTAATATTTTCTCATGTGAGGATATCATATTGCTTTTATCAATTTGTTACCTCTCGCTATACCAGCAACTTTTATATAATAACTTATTATATAAACACCAGTGAAATACCAGGATTTTTTCTTTTACTAAAAAATCATACCTTCATCGTGCGCAGTGAAGATACTATTTTTATCTTTCATACTGTGAAGATATCATTCCTTTCTAATAACATTTTTCTTTTGTCCCTTTAACTACACTTAAATTTGTTGATGTATGATCGAAACATCTTCGGATCTTCTTCGGTCGTCCCCGGCAATCTCCGTTAATCTTCGGAAAATGTTCGAAAATGTTCGGAAGCGTCCTTATGGCCTTTTGGACAATTTTGGAAAATCTTCGGAAATCTTGGGAAGGTGGACGGAAATCTTCGGAAAATCGTCAAAAACGTCGTCATTAGTATGTTTATATAATAAACAGAATATTACATGCCCACTTGTGGCTACGAACTTTATCTTCTCGTGTTCAACTCAATATCTCACTCGCTCGTGAGATTTCGAGTTGAACACTCGAAGATAAAATTCGTAGCCACGCGCGGGCATGTAATATCCTCTATTTATCCTACTATCTTACACTATATAATCTAAGAATATTCACAAGAATAAAAATAAAAAAACAAACTGCGGTCACAAACATAACAAAACAACGCATGTTGTAAAAACCTTGATTTGAGAACTTAACGTTTCGTATGCCTCTACATACATCATCAGAAGTATAAAACCGTTAACTGTATTACAATAAATTTAGACGAAAAAACTAGTACCTAATAAGGAAAAACCGGTACCTAAAAAGGAAATAAATGACAATGGATAGAAATGAAAATAAACAGACTTGAAATCTGCTGAAAAAAAAAGTATAAATGGCTAGTAGAGAAGAAGTTTCTCACTGCTAACATTTTCATTAAGTGCTGGTTGCAAATCGCGAATCAATAATGTTTCTGTAAGTTTACAAGAATATTTTAAAAACGGCAGAAAAAAAAAATCAGTTCAGCCTCGGCCGGAAAACCATACAGTTGGACCCCTTTAATTAGGACTAGGTTAGGGCCTGTTCGCACTACGCGAAATTTTGTTTGATTTGCCAAAAAAATCTGTCAACACGCAGCCATTTCTAGTGCGAACGATTTTTTGAACCCACCAAAATTTTTGCAAGCGCAAAGAAACTTCAAAGATTCATTCGACTAGCTTTGGAGGCTGTTAAAATTTTGTCAGGCGAGAAAATCCTTTGTTCCTTGACATCCATCCGTCATTGGGTCAATTTCGCAACATATGGATTACGAAGCGAACGTGACCGTATGAATTCCCTGCATTTTGACTGAGCTAGATGGATCCGCACAGAAGCAAGATCGATCCGTGGTACTTCAATTATTATGGCTCGCAATGCTACCAAGATCAAGACCAGGGTAATCAAAGTTATTACGATTCCCAAATCGATACGCAAGAGCAGTACTTCTTACAGTTTCCATCGCAGCAAACTCGAGCGGATTCACAATGCATCCACATCCGCTGAACACAGCATCCACATCCGTAACATCCACTGAAGATCGGACGACTGCTGCAGCTACTGGAAGCACAGAGAACACGAAAAAGGGAACAAAGAGAAAAAACGCCAGGTATGAAACCTTCCCCTTTAAGACATGTCACGACATCTTGATGGTAAATTGATCAAATTACTGACATCCGTCACTAACAAAATTTGGCATCTTCATGTGCGAACAGGATTACGAAAACAAAAAAATTGGTGATTACAAAGTGTAACAGGGCCTTATTTCGAATTCCCCGTTATTTCGAACTCTAAACTATTTCCCTTGAATTCACCCATTTCGTCATTTACTATCAGCTATGTCGAACTCCTGCTATTTCGAACTATTCTTCGCTGTCCTTGAGAGTTCGAAATAGCGAGTTCCAACTGTATTTCGACAGAAGGTTAGCCCTACGATGACTAGGATGGACTAGCTTCCTATGAGAGGGGAGTAGGAATATTCCTAGTCGATTCATGCTACAGAAACCGGGATAAGCGCCGGCCTGATGGGCCACTTGGCTCGTATGCAGACTTTCCATTTTACCTCTACCTCGCCAAAAATACGCCTGCACTGCAGCCTATCTTTCTTATAGAACCTCGTTCAGTTTCTATCAATGAACTTAAACTAACCTTAACAGCGTTCGCAATTTTAAAAATCGTTCACATTGCAAACAGGCAATTCAGTTTATCTCGTACATATAAGCTACAATGTAACTTATTCACCCACCGACCCGGAAGAGCTGCGATGAGCTGTAACGAGCCCCAGTATGAAGATCTAATTAGCCTTTGGATAGTTGGTTTTTGCCGCGGGAGAAAAGGCAGGGGAAGCTGGAGAAAAACAAAACCCTCGAAGCTAGGGTAAGCACCAACAAATTGCTCAAGCTACTTACTGGAGACGCCAGCTGCGTCTCCTATTATTTCACCTCCCTATTCTTGTATTATCTCTCTTGTGGTTTATGTTTATGGTTTTGCACAAATTTTATGCTCGTGTACGCAGAACAAAATACAGGCAGAAAAAAAAAATGGCGTTGCATTTTAATGAGTTTGAATATTAATCGATTAATTTGTACTCAATGCAATGAATTAGTACGTACCATTTCGTAACATTTATGTTGTTTGATTAATAATGAAAGCATAAAGATAAAAAATACAAGACCAAAGCTTCTTTTTACAATCCAGTTCCACTATATAAAGAGAATAACGTAACCGAATGTCGTGCAAAATGTTTACGATTGTCCGATGATATTGGCACTGTTGCAAAACAGATAAGTAGATTACCCATAGTTCTCCATTTAAGAAAGTTTTTCTCGGAGCATTAATTTACAGCAAAGTCTGTGTGTTTAGAACAAGAAGACGTTGATTAACAAGCATCTCATGAGACAGTTTATTGCATATCAGTTGCTGTGACTCGTGACGACCCGGACTGAAAATATAAAGCGAAAATAGACACTAAAACGTGCTTACAACGTGCAGATGGTTTTTATGCATGGGAAAACGAAGCGCAACAAAAACGCACTTGACAAGTGACTACTAGAATAAGAACACACCTTAAATTTGCATTCAAAAGTTTGAAAGGAGAGTTTAATAACCATGTACTTAGCTTGGATCATTTTACTACGCTGAAAGAGCCACAAATATTATTTTACAAAAAATGGTTTCACTGAAGTTGTTACGGTAAACGTACGAGAGCTCTGAAATAAAATTTCACCTGATTAGATTCGAAAGTCAAACTGATGAAGTCCACAGAAAACTGTTACTTGGCATATAAAGAAATGAACCGATTAATGACAATAAATTATTAACAACATTTATTTTGAGGCTAAAAACTGTCGTCAAGTCACAGCTAAGAAAGTTATTAACTCGTAATCGCTGCAGGATGTTAATTAAAATATTCATATTATTTTAAACTAGTTGTTTTTTACGCCATTTGTTCCTTTTAAAAAATATTATGACCCAAACTCTATCTTAAAATTGCTTCCAGGTTGAAGCCCGATTTATATGTATATACAACTAACGATTATTTTCGACGAAAAATTCTGGAAATTGCGGTTACAATTTCGTGACGGATTTCTTGAATTCGCCAACAGTATAGAAATGGATTGATTGACGCGTTGGCAAACAAAATTGTCATTGAAAAACTCAAGGCCGCAATTTTTGTTGAATTTCTGCCCGTGAATTGTATAACAAAAAACATAGACAAATAGGGAGCATAACAGAGAATTAACAAAAGGTAAATATAAAACATGGTAGTCACAGATCTTCGATACAGCTGTAAATGCGGCGTGTGTACGTCAACTGTAATATTAACTTTAGGGTCATTGTCCTGAATCTGCAGTCGAGATGCAATCACAGTCTGTAGCTTGTAAAGGCGAATCTGAAGCGTTATGTAGGCCGATGCGCAGATAATTAGGCATACGCACACCATTGTGATATTAAAGACTTGGTAAATCCTGATGTTCTCGAACCATGTGACAACCCATACGCTTGTAGATGACCATAACAGGAGTAACACAATGGTAGCGCGCCTCAGGGAAATCGTCGCATTGTAACTCTGCTGCAAATACAACGCTAAGAGTCTATCCAATGCAATGGCAGTTACAGTTAAAAAGGAAACGGCTGAAAACACATTGGCAGACAAGTGGAATCCAACTCCAGCGATACAGAACAGGCCAAAGTTGTCGTTTATTTCGGCGGCTTTGTACATGACGTAAAGTGGCTGTACGAGCGCCCCAACGGCGAGATCGGACAGTGCTAGGCTGAATAGAAGAGCTTTCGAAGGAGGACGAAGCGAGGATGAGCATTTAGTTAACGCCCAGAGGATGGATGTATTTCCAGCGACAGCCGTCACGGATAAAATGGCATTCAGCGCACAATTGATGATGAAAGTAATTCTCATTGAACCTTGAGAATAAACAAGAAATCGAGTGAGGTAGAAGCAGGAAAGATTTATATGATAGCTCCATTCAGTGGAATTTCCTAAGCTTGCGTTAATCATCTTGAAGTTAGTTCGTGTTTTGTTAATCCGACGTTTGACTTCCAAGATCACTCCTAAACGACTTGACCGGTTCGGCTAAAACGGTTTTAACGGAGTCGATTGACTCGTGCAGATAAACAATATCTAAGGCAGGTGTGATTCTTTGGGCGTTATGACATGTTCATCTTTCACATGGAAATTGACACCGGATCTCGTGGGAATTCTCCAATCATGAAATAATGGGTGCACTGTTTGAAACAATTGGCGGTTCCACAAGATGCAAAGGGAGAGTCAAATTGTTTGGTCATTAAGCTACGGGGCTAACAAGCCAGGGATGTCACTACAATAAACCTAATTTAAATGGGGAAATAAAGAAATCCGGTTACGAGGAACACCACCGTCTTGTAAGAAGACTAAAGCACAATATATTCATTTGCCTCGGGGTATGAAAATAATTAGCGTAATAGCGTGCGACAAAACATTTTTAACACGAATGTCAAATCTAGCTGATAAAGTCTCGTTTACCCGTGGTTATGCAAAGTTTTTGCCTTGAAGACAAAGCGGGATATTTATCTCTAAAATAATTGCCCTTACAGTTTCAGAAGTATTTTCGTGAGGGTGAAAAAACAAATTACTTTTTTACATCGGGAAGACAGCGAATAAATGGCCATAGCAGTGTCACAATTCACTTCAATCAAACACGAATCTATGACGTCACTCATTTTGTGGCAAACCGTCAGCGATAGCACTTACGCTTTGAAATCGAGCCACGAGAAAGAAATGAAAAGATATGGCGGGAGATATGGCTCCTGTGGCTAGCAAAATTGTGACTTTGGAATTTGATATTTGTAATTAATTCTATTTGGGATTTGTGTAAATTTGAGCGGATTGCAATGAAAAATATTATTTTGGACGTTGGTGGGCTCGTAGGAGCAATATCGGGATATCTCACACCTGAAATACGTGCGACACCGCGTTCAGCTGAGCTTTCTTCGTATACAGTCATGTCTTGTATAAAATAAAGAGAAAGTGTTAGCATTAAATGCACGTGAGAAACATTTTATTTGATCCATCATTAATTTTAGCAAGTATTCCCAAGTTCTTAGAGTCAAATAAATCTTAGCAATCGAATCACTTTGAGTAAAACTTTGCTGAAACGACAGCGTGGGTTTCTTAAATAAAGACATAATATCACAATGGGTCACACATTGTATAATTTGTTTTAGATGACAAAGAAATCATTATTTGCTATAGGTTTTGATTTTCAATGAGGCTATTTTTTTCAACGTTTATTTTCTTGAATGACATCAATGACAAGCTATGCTGTCAAAATGCGCAATTCTCAGAGGATCTAAGAAATTCGCTTTACTGCATCTGCGAAAGTCGGGGTATGTTTTCTGTGATGATTTTTGCTCCTTTTCGAAAATTTCATAGAAGTTAATAATAAAAATTCCCACTCATTTGTCGTGAGTCTCACCTGATACATGCCGTGTTCTTACAATTCTTAAGTGCATCACGTACATACTACATGCTAATAAAAACCACAGCACTGCGCGTGGTTGTAGATATAGAGGATATTACACCGTGGCGAGAAGATATGAATTTTATGTTCAAGTGTCAAGAACAACATCTGACGAGTGAGTGCGGCGAACGAGTGAGATATTGTTCTAGCCATGAGATCTAAAACATAAAATTCATATCTTCGAGGTAACGTGTAATGTTCTCTTTATTATATAGACATACTGATGACGACGTTTTTGACCATTTTCCGAAGATTTCCGACCACTTTCTGAAGATTTCCGAAGATTCTCCAAAACTTGTCCGAAGGTCCGCACCAACGTTCCCGAACATTTTCCGAAAATTTTTGAAGATTGCCAAAGACTTTCGAGGAAGACCCGAAGATATTTCAATGATACAGCAACGAATTTAAGTACAATTTAAGAAACAAACTTGATGTCAGTGACATCATCGATATCTTCACAAGTGAGGATATGGAAAATACGCCACCCAAATCCCGGATGTGGTTTCGCATGAATTTTACGAGTGGTGTGTTTTCCAGTAAAACACTCGCGATCGTGTCTATATAATAAAACGTGATTTGTCTCGCCACTCAGTCCTATCGCATGTTTGTCGAACATGGACTAGCTACAGGACTACATTCGCCCTAAGTTATATTTTTGTCTATAAGAGCATTATTTTTCAGGCCCAGGCCCAGGTTTTAGGCTGGAATATTCTTGTGAGTATTGTTAGATCAGATAAACGAACACAAGTGGACTATGCCCGAAACAGCGTCAAATTATCCGTACTATCTTCCCATTGATGCGTTGAAGTAATTTTGGACCCAGGCTACAGGCGTTAAGCCTAATATAACGCATATAATAATATACATGAAAAAATTACTCGATTCTGATTGGCTGAGAGCAGTGCAGTTCAAGTGTAACACAAGTGCAAAAAGTGTAACACCGGTGCAAAAAGTGTAACACCAATGCAAACTACACATCGTAAGTCTGGATTATGATTGGCTGAAAGACAATAGGAAATTTTCGAAGCCAGTGATATTACGTAAAATGATGAGGAAAATTTTGTGCGGAAACTTTGAAAAAAGTTTTCTCGAATGAGAAAAAATGGCTTCAAGAAAGGTCTTTCGCCACTCCCTCCAAACGACTTTTTGCATGTTTATGTTTATTTATTAATAAGTAATCATACGGTTTTTCTCGTTCAATTTTTAATTAATTTGCGCTTGTGAGTTTTTCAAACACTCAGTCGTGTAAATTAATTCCAAATTGAACTCGAAACCGCATGATTACCTATACTAACGTTTTTCGGAAGTGTCATTAGCATCAATCAAACGGCTAGTGCGGAGTTTGTTGTTTTATTGAGCAGTTTTATCTATTTATTTTATTGACAACAACAATAATAATAATAATGATATTAATAATAATAATAATAATAATAATGACTTTATTATCGTGTCAATTATATTTAGCAGTGGAGAATCCCCACTGCTAATAGGGGACACCTAACTAGAACTATCTAAAAATAATATACAGAAAAGTCCTGCCACTACATCCATCTAGGATGTAGCCTAGATCTAGCCTCCGTACCTGGGTCTTAAACTGCTAGAGATTTATCACCGATCGGTCTTTAATTGTTACTTATTTATCAAGTTTAATACATGTATAATAATTTTGGAGTAATTACTGTTTACAGAAAAGAAAGGAAGAAGTTTATACGGTTTAGTTAAAACCATAATTGTATTGTGTTTACAAATTTTAGACGCAGAATTATATTCTTTTCAAAATCCCAGCTTTGGGTTTCTTAAAATATCGCAAACTTCAGCGTCAATATTCTTGAGGGGTTGAGAATAGGCGAATAGGAAAAAACAGAGACAGGCCTGCACGGACTCCCAATGTGGTTTTTGTGGTTGCGTCGCATTATCAAAAACCTTCAGATTATAGTTTTGCTCTTACAAGCATGTCTTTTACTGAGAGATTTACCTCTTTTGTAACATATGATCGGAGGCTTTTTAAAAATTGTTTTCAGCAGAGGCTGATTTTCTATGAAACTCCAGTTTTCCATCACGATTTTGTTAAGTTTCTTTACTGCAGGGTGGTATGTGGTGACAAAAGGCAATAGTCTCTCTGCCGTTTTTTGTTTTTGTGGTTTAAGAGCCCATTGTCTTGAGTCAAAGATGACCTCTGACAGGGACCTTTCTATATATTTCCTCGGATACCCGCGTGCTTCCAGGCGTCGTTTGAAGTTTGCAAGGCACTCTTCAAATGTTGTTTTTGAAGAGTTTGTTCTAAGCAGTCTTATTGCTTCGCCTTTGATAAAGCCTCTTTTTGCCCCCGGGGGGTAAAACGAGGTAAAATGGGTATATTGAAAGGTTTCGGTCGGCTTGTAGTGAGTTTTAATGTCCAGAATGGATTTTTCTATGAATCTCTCTCCTTTGAACACCACTGTATCAAGGAAAGTCATTTCGTTCTCTGATATTTCGGCCGTGAATTTTATTGTTGGGTCGAATGTGTTAGCTTGTTCAATGAAACGATCCACTTCATTTCTTTTACAGTCCCAAAAGGAGAAAACGTCATCAATGTAACGTTTCCATTCTCTTAGCTTGGTATTGTTTTGTTGGATTAAACTTGTTTCGATCTCCGCCATGAATATATTTGCAAAAGACACTGCTGTCTTTGTGCCCATTGCGACACCAAGGGTTTGGAGATAATTTTTTCCATTGAACTCAAATGAGTTCTCTGTTAGGATTACACCGATTATTTTCCTTAAGTAGCGTGTGATGATTGGAGGATCATAGTTGTGGAACGTCTCATATGCTTTGCATACTATTTCTGTTCCCTCCTCTTGTGGTATATTTGTGTATAAGCTAGAAACGTCCATTGTTACTAAAATTGTGTCTTGGCCTATCTTTGTTTTTTCTATAAAGTTGATGAAATCAGTTGTATCCTTTATGTAGGATTGTTGTTTTTGAGCAATAGGCTGTAACAATGTATCCACAAAAGAGGATATTCTTTCAGTTCGGCCGTCACAATCTGAGATGATCGGTCTTCCAACCAGAATAGGTTTGTGGATTTTTGTAAGCGTGTAGAAGACAGGAATTCTAGGCGGGCTGGTGGTTTGAGAAAGCCATTTTTTGTCATGTCATCGATGTGTTTGCCCCGATGCAGTTTATCAATGATCTGGTTGACTTTTGTTCGCGTGGTGTTCACCATCGGTGCTCCGAGAGGTTTATAGTGCTCTCTGTTCTCGAGTTGCACTTCAGCCTCTTGTATTTTGTTTGATTTATTAATGATGACCGTTGTTGTTCCTTTGTCTACTTTTTTGAGGTTTATGGCAGAGTTATTCTTGAGCTCTTTTAAAGCTGCCATCTCATTGCGTGACAAATTATTTTTGGGCTTGTTGATTCTGATGACAGCAAGTTGTGTTTTGACACTTTCTAAATAGCTTTCAAGGGTGATGGATTGTTGAACCGGAGGCATCCAATTTGATTTGACATGAAAAAGATGTGGTTCTTTATCTTGGCCGTGATATAGCTAATGGAGGCGCATTCTTCTCGCGAATTGTTCAAACTCCTGCAAGAGTTGTCGCCTAATTATGGTTTTGTTAGTCAAGGCGTTGGGATAAATTTGAGACCCCTCAGTTGATAGCACGTTGACTTGGTCGTCAGATAGTTAATGGGTTGAAAGGTTTTTAAGGAATTTTTCATTTAGTTCCCTTTCTTTGGCTGCCCGCCTTTTTCCAGAGGTGTTTCTACGGTTTTTGCGCCGTTTGTTGTTAGAAATACCCTTGCTGGTTTTGTGGCCACCTTTCGTAGAGTCAGAGAACAGGAAAAAACAGAGTGGTTGCGTCGCATTATCAAAAGCCTTCAGATCATAGTTTTGCTCTTACAAGCATGTCTTTTAGAGATTTACCTCTTAATTAAGTTGAGCAATTTGTGCAATTTTCAGCTCTTTACAAGCAAAATTGAGGGAAATATCAGCCATCAAAAAGTGCCAAATTGCTGTGTGGTAAAAAAGTTAATGAGCCATACATTTCTCTGTAAAATTTCGAGTTTTTAGAAGAGAATTTCGTCGAAACCATTCCGTGTATTGGGCTCAAATTTTCAGAGGCAACTGAAAGTGTTATGCCCTTTCAATATTCAGAGTTTTTCTTTCATTAGCGTCATCAGATAGTGATAAGCAAATGTTAATGAGGCAAAAAGTGTAAAAAAAGATTCCCCTATAGGGCTGCAAAAGCTGCTTTTCATTGCCATAAGCAACGTACGCAGTCGAAGTGAGAGATTTTGATAACGTGAATATCATGTGACGCCAAAGATGTCAATATTTGATTGCTATATATTTATTTGGAAACCTTTGACTGAATAGTTTTAAGAAAAAAATATCTGTAACTTGAAAGCACATAGGTGCGCCAAGAAATTTCCCGATTTTGTGGCACTGTTTATCCAAGAGCCTTGCAAGGACAACCTCGCGAGGCTTACCCCAATTTTTCGAAATTTTTTTCACTTCCTGTTCATTTGATTTCCCCCTCAAAATTTACGGAATTTTCAGTTGAATGGTTCACATTTCGGTAATTCAGCAAATCTCACTTTATTTTTAGAAACCACCCCATGAAATTTCGGTTTCATTTTTCTCCGTTTAAGCCCCGCCACCTTTTATGGGACGTTATTCCATGGCAGTGTTACCCCCCACAATTAAATTCTCTTAAATTCGATGGTACCCAATTTTTGAGGCACCGGGAGAATGAGGTGTGCAGAGTCGCGGTTAAATGAAATAACCCGTGCACTTGATTGGCTGTTAAATGTTGGTTTCACATGCACACAGCCCGCACATACATTATAGCCTGCTTACATAACTACTGAGACAATATCCCTCATGTGATAGGCCACTTCCACATTCCTCGCGTCTGCAGCTAGTCACGACACTATAAAATGTTTTACCCAAGAGGCGCTTTTCATTTGACGGAAAATTCCAGTTGAAATTTCGGAAATTTCCAGGTGCGAATGGAAAAAATTTTATTCATGTATTTATTTGAGGCCCTATGCGCCAACTTGGCGCAAGGGGACAGGTGAAGGTGAATTTATTTATTTATTTATTTATTTATTTATTTATTTATCTATTTATTTATTTATTTATTTATTTATTTAACTTTATTTATACACGAGTGAAACATCAGGACGTAAGAGAGAGACAACTTTGTGAGGTATAGCTGGTTTTCACGTGACGTCACCAAAATTCCAACTACAAAACTATTGATCATCCTGAGATATTTCTTAAATGATGTGTAAGAGCAGCTGAAAACTAATATTCATAAAAATTTTCGTTCCGAATGGGTTTTTGGTTTTGCGATACACTACGCTTGAATTTCTAAGCTTTTGCGTGACGCGGCATTTACATGACGGCCTAGAGAGCTGTCATGATGGTTAAAAAAGTGACTTATTTCAGGGAACTTGGCTATCTGAACAGTTCAGGTCTTAGAAAAAGTATTATTTTAATGTTTTAGAGTTACTCGAGGGATACATTCACGCTTTTGTAGCGAAACACAGTGACAGATGTTTCTGTTGGTTTCCGGCCGCCATGTTGGTGCCCATACGGATGGGCACCAGCATGGCGTCTCCATACAAATCTCTATAAATATGGGTAAAAAATTTCTCCGCATATCTCGCATAAGAAAAATTGCTGTGACCCGAATTTTGGCGAGAGTCTTTGCATATTTACCTTCTTTCATTTTCCAGATTCTGGACTTTATCTATTGACCGGTTTTGATTTCTATTTTGATCTATTTTGAATTGCGTGACACTGAAAACCAGCAATACCCAAATTTATTACCTGGGAATTTTCGTTTGAGTTGATTTTGCACCCGTATTCTTTCTTTTTTCCAATCTACCCCCGTTCGAAAGTTACAGATTTTTCGGGCGAAGGGAAAGCAGCCAAGAGCCCAGCCAGTGATGATAAAACCCCGACTACTCGAGCGATCCGAGGTCCATCTTGCTACCACAACGTCTCACTGCACATAAACAGTAAGTCTGTTTTTGTTGTATATTGATTTAGGAAGATATCATATCAGGCATTGGAAACGCTAAATGATTCAAACTGACATTTTCGACTTCTTTTATTTCTGTCAAATTAGTAAAAAAAAAATAACACATTTTTTTTAATGACTTAGTCGCGAACCTTTCACCGCTATACAGACGAATTTTCTTTTTTTTTTTTTTTTAACAAGACGACGATGGAGATTCATTTCTTGTACACCTTTGCACGCGAGACACGCCATGAAAAAGAGACACATGTAATAAAGGTTTTATTAAAAACTCGGTTAACATGTTCATTTCAAACACTACTGTGTCTAAAGGCGTCAATTCATCCTCAAGCTGGTCTTACCTGAATCGACGTCTCAAAAACATCAGTGCAATTACTGTGTTTGATGACTTCCAAAAGAAAATTATGAGAAAAGCTATCTTTGAAACGAATGGAATTTATAAACAACGTGACTGAAAGACTGAAACAATGTTATGGCTTAGACGAATGACGAATTTCGATCTCCATCTGTTGGCCGTGTGTCACTGAAGTGCCGATGACTGCATGAAGTTACTTTGTAAGAAAGCGATCAAGAATTAGAAAAAAGATAAGTAAGAAAATAACCAGGTCAAATAACCGATTTTGAGTCAATTTCGGAAAACGATTCCAATCCCAGTGACAAATTAGGGGATTTTTCAGTCTCGCTCTCGTATTACTGACAATTATTGCGCGTTCGCATCATGCAGATAATGGTATCTAACTGTCAAGAATTATCAACTCGTTTTTATAATCAACGAGTGATGCAACAACTTGCTTGTTACAGTCCGTGAGAGTTGCAAACGGAAATATTCTTCCATGATTCAGTTATCGTCATATTTGGATGTCCTTAAAAAGCGACCACAAGACGAGGAGTTCGTGAAGATTCAGTGGCATAATTCTAACTTGTTTCAAATAAAACTCATTTTGGCCAAAAAAAAAAAAGAAAACAGTCATATCTTACAAAAATAATCTAGTGACATATTGGTACCGAACAAAAGAATGAAACGGATGGTTTAGCGCCATCAAAGTAATTAACTGATGCACGAGTTTTTCGTCCACTGAAAATATAGCTAAATATTCTCAACCCAAGTGGCTGCGTTCTTCCGCTTACACCAATTGTCCTATTCTGAGTACTTTACCAAAGGAATCCTGGGAACAAAAATTGGAAAATAAAACAAAAAAGAAGCTACGAAGAAATGTCCCTTATCTATTTCATAAAAAAACAAGGCAGCTGCTTATCAAACACACTGTCAATACATCAATACTCTGAATAACTTTTACGCGCAATTTAAGTGGAACCCTTTTCATAAGACTTCCTTTTGGCAATAAGTTGTGCGCATATTAAATGAGTTGTCAGATAAAAGATGTTCTTAAGATAAAAGAAAGAATGGGCTTAGCGATTACTGTCCGTTAGAACAGCATTAAAAGGTGCTCGCACGCTCGTTAAGCGCCAAAACGAACTGGTTCAGCTTCCTGAAGTTCCGCAACATGCGCAAAACATTGATGTTCACACTTCTCCTCTGTTGCATCGCATTTCTCGCCATGAAAGAAGGCACTGGGGCGGTGAATTGCCCACCGAAAAGTAATATGCCGGTAAATTACAATGACGATTATTTAACTGACGAATACTTTTCCATCTTTATTTGTAGCTAGTGGGAAAAGTTGGTCAGAACCGTTAATTGAGCACGGCGCTCAATTAACACGGTCCCAGCTTAGGAAAACTTATTCTTAACAACCAAATAACATAGCAAAAATCAACACTTTTAGTATACTTTAACCATTATGTAATTCTTGAGTTTTAATTTATCACATTGCGCCTTTGTTTGGGTTCCATTTGTCTTATTCCTCGGTTGTCTTTTGGCAGGTTTGTAACCGGTCGTTCAAGAGACGAGTTTGTGTCGCTGCTCGACGATTGAACTGCGAACAACTCCTGCAAGACGAAGACTTGAACCGATGAGTTCACCAAACCGCTCCCAAATAACAACTTGAGAACACTCTGTAACGTTCTGAAACATGCTGTAGCCTCAAGTAAAGAGAGAAAATATTAACTGAGTACTAGTTCTTTAAAACAGATTGTCAATAAATTAAAAATTAAAGTTTCAATCATTTGTTTTGAGAACTTTACTGCTGTGTGCACTGTCGGGTTTTTTTCCGCTCCTTGGCGTGTTGACAGCGTGTTCGGTCTCGCAAGCACTTATTTGCCAAAGAACAAGGGCTGCATGAGGACATAGCACTGCGCGAAAAGCCAAATATTCGGGCCCGGATTCGCTCGAATACGGATCGGCGCACGCTGCGTATGCCGCAATGTTCTGACGTATTCGATTACGGCTGACTCGAAATACACCTGGAATATTCTATAGGAATCCGGCCTGTTTTTCCGTTAATACTCGTGAATGACTCGAAGCGTTCGATAAATCATACGGGCCACGTTTTGGTAGATTAATGTTGCATTAGATGTTCTTCGAAGATATAGCGATCATTTATGACTCGAACATTTTCGAATACTCTCAGTTGTTCGAGAGTTTGCGACTGGAACACGCGATGCACGACGCCACTTCTGACGTGAACGTCTTCGAATACTAATGAATACGTCAAGTATGCTCTAATTTTCGAGAATCCACGCTATGAACACGAAAGTTATGTCACGTTTTTCACAGCCAAAGATGTCTTGCGTCGTCAAGAACGGGTTTTATGCAGGTAATATACGCTACCGCCTTGTTCAGTCAGATAACACGCTAATGTTCCGAAACGTGCGACTGGAACACGAGACTCATGTGAAGTATGAAACTTGTTCATGTTTGAATACTGAGGCATACGTGAGGTTTTAAGGTATTCTAAACGACACACTTCAAGTGTTCTGTGGTGTTCGACTCGGACACGAGACTCATGCGAAGTATGAAACGTGTTCATGTTTGAATACTGAGGCATTCGTGAGGTTTTAAGGTATTCTAAACGACACACTTCAATTCATGTCTCCTGTTCCACTGGAACACGAGACTCATGTAAAGTATGAAACGTATTGCCGATTGAATACTGACGCCAACGTGAAGTACTGAGGACCCATGACATACCAAAGCTTGTATATCCCCAAACCGTGTTCAAACTGTCGAGTGTAACACGCTTTTTAATTCCTTTGGATTCCTAACAAAACCACCCAAAAAAATACTTTATTTATAAATAATAAAACTTATATTCTTACTTGTTCGTGTATGTTTATTTTCATCAATCTATGGAAGAATTTACATTGCCAAGACCCTATGTTATTAAGGAACCATATGAGAAGCAAAACTTAAAAAAACATTATAACATTTTGTATGCATTTACTTTATATCTAGATGCTGTTTTGTTATGAAAAAGCATAACCACCTGAGAAGCAAAGTCTTTAAAAAACACTATAACATGTTTTTTTTGTTTTGTTTTTTTTGCAAACTTTATAACTGGATGCTGCTGTGTTATAAAAAGGCATAATAAAGCATTTGAGAAGCAAAGTCTAAAAAACCACTTCTATAACATTTTGCATGCAACTTTCTAACTAGATGCTGCTATATTATGAAAAAGCAGAAGACACCATCTCAGAAGCAACCTAAAAAACACTTAGGACACTTAGGACACTTAGGAAGAAGTTTATACGGTTTAGTTAAAACCATAATTGTATTGTGTTTACAAATTTTAGACGCAGAATTATATTCTTTTCAAAATCCCAGCTTTGGGTTTCTTGAAATATCGCAAACTTCAGCGTCAATATTCTTGAGGGGCTGAGAATAGGCGAATAGGAAAAAACAGAGACAGGCCTGCACGGACTCCCAATGTGGTTTTTGTGGTTGCGTGGCATTATCAAAAGCCTTCAGATTATAGTTTTGCTCTTACAAGCATGTCTTTTAGCGATTTACCTCTTAATTAAGTTGAGCAATTTGTGCAATTTTCAGCTCTTTACAAGCAAAATTGAGGGAAATATCAGCCATCAAAAGCTGCCAAGTTGCTGTGTGGCACAAAAGTTAATGAGCCATACATTTCTCTGTAAAATTTCGAGTTTTTAGAAGAGAATTTCGTCGAAACCATTCCGTGTATTGGGCTCAAATTTTCAGAGGTAACTGAAAGTGTTATGCCCTTTCAATATTCAGAGTTTTTCTTTCATTAGCGTCATCAGATAGTGATAAGCAAATGTTAATGAGGCAAAAAGTGTAAACGAAGATTCGCCTGTAGGGCTGCAAAAGCTACTTTTCATTGGCATAAGCAACGTACGCAGTGGAAGTGAGAGATTTTGATAACGTGAATATCATGTGACGCCAAAGATGTCAATATTTGATTGCTATATATTTATTTGGAAATCTTTGACTGAATAGTTTCAAGAAAAAAAAATCTGAAACTTGAAAGCACTTAGGTGCGCCAAGAAATTTCCCTTGTACGCACAGGTTATGTTCGTCGGAACCCGATTTTGGGGCACTGTTTATCCAAGAGCCTCCCAAGGACAACCTCGCGAAGCCTACCAGAATTTTTTGAAATTTTTTTCACTTCCTGTTCATTTGATTTCCCCCTCAAAATTTACGGAATTTTCGGTTGAATGGTTCACATTTCGGTAATTCAGCAAATCTCACTTTATTTTTAGAAACCACCCCATGAAATTTCGGTTTCATTTGTCTCCGTCTAATTCCCTCCCCTTTCTATGGGACGTTATTCCATGGCAGTGTTACCCCCCACAATTTTAATTGTCTTAATTTCGATGGTACCCAATTTTTGAGGCACCGGGAGAATGAGGTGTGCAGAGTCGCCGTGAGGTGTGCAGAGTCGCAGTTAAATGAAATAACCCGTGCACTTGATTGGCTGTTAAATGTTGGTTTCACAAGCACACAGCCCGCACATACATTATAGCCTGCTTACATAACTACTGAGACAATATCCCTCATGTGATAGGCCACTTGCACATTCCTCGCGTCTGCAATTAGTCATGACACTATAAAATGTTTTACCCAAGGGGCGCTTTTCATTTGACGAAGAATTCCAGTTGAAATTTCGGAAATTTCCAGGTGCGAATGGAAAAAATTTTCTTCATGTATTTATTTGAGGCCCTATGCGCCAACTTGGCGCCAGGGGACAGATGAAGGTGAGTTTATTTATTTATTTATTTATTCATTTATTATTTATTTATTTAACTTTATTTATACACGAGTAAAACATCAGGACGTAAGAGAGAGACAACTTTGTGAGGTATAGCGGGCTTTCACGTGACGTCACCAAAATTCCAACTACAAAACTATTGATCTTCCTGAGATTTTTCTTAAATGATGTGTAAGAGCAGCTGAAAACTAATATTCATACAAATTTTCGTTCCGAATGGGTTCTTGGTTTTGCGATACACTACGCTTGAATTTCTAAGCTTTTGCGTGACGCGGCATTTACATGACGGCCTAGAGAGCTGTTATGATGGTTAAAAAAGTGACTTATTTCAGGGAACTTTGCATTCTGAACAGTTCAGGTCTTAGAAAAAGTATTATTTTAATGTTTTAGAGTTACTCGAGGGATAAATTCACGTTTTTGTCGCGCAACTCAGTGACAGATGTTTCTGTTGGTTTCCGGCCGCCATGTTGGTGCCCACACGGATGGGCACCAGCATGGCGTCTCCATACAAATCTCTATAAATTTGGGTAAAAAATTTCTCCGCATATCTCGCATAAGAAAAATTGCTGTGACCCGAATTTTGGCGAGAGTCTTTGCATATTTACCTTCTTTCATTTCCCAGATTCTGGACTATATCTATTGACCGGTTTTGATTTTTATTTTGGTCTATTTCGAATTGCGTGACACTGAAAACCAGCAATACCCAAATTTATTACCTGGGAATTTTCGTTTGAGTTGATTTTGCACCCGGATTTTTTTCTTTTTTCCAATCTACCCCGCTCGAAAGTTACATATCAGGCATTGGAAACGCTAAATGATTCAAACTGACATTTTCGACTTCTTTTATTTCTGTCAAATTAGTAAAAAAAACTAACATATTTTTTTAATGACTCAGTGGCGAACCTTTCATCGCTATACAGACGAATTTTTTTTTTTTTTTTTTTTTTTTTTTAACAAGACGACGGTGGAGATTCATTTCCACCCATACGTACACCTTCCCACGCAAGACACCCCATGAAAAAGAGACACATGTAATAAAGGTTTTATTAACTACTCGGTTAACACGTTCATTTGAAACACTACTGCGTCTAAAGGCGTCAATTCATCCTCAAGCTGGTCTTACCTGAATCGACGTCTCAAAAACATCAGTGCAATCACTGTGTTTGATGGCTTCCAAAAGAAAATTATGAGAAAAGTCATCTTTGAAACGAATGGAATTTATAAACAACGTGACTGAAACAATGTTATGGCTTAGACGAATGAGGAATTTCGATCTCCATCTGTTGGCCGTGTTTCACTGAAGTGCCGATGACTGCATGAAGTTACTTTGTAAGAAAGCGATCAAGAATTAGAAAAAAGATAAGTAAGAAAATAACCAGGTCAAAAAATCGATTTTGAGTCAATTTCGGAAACCGATTCCAATCCCAGTGACAAATTAGGGGATTTTTCAGTCTCGCTCTCGTATTACTGACAATTATTGCGCGTTCGCATCATGCAGATAATGGTATCTAACCGTCAAGAATTATCAACTCGTTTTTATAATCAACGAGTGATGCAACAACTCGCTTGTTACAGTCCATGATTGTTGCAAACCGAAATATTCTTCCATCATTTAGTTGTCGTCAGATTTAGATGTCCTTAAGAAACGACCACACAACGAGGAATTCGTGAAGATTTGATGGCATAATTGTAACTTGTTCCAAGTAAAACTCATTTTGGTCAAAAAAAAAACAGTTACATCTTACATAAATAATCTAGTGACATATTGGTCCCGAACACAAGGATGAAACGGATGGTTTAGCGCCATCAAAGTAATTAACTGGTGCACGAGTTTTCCGTCCACTGAGAATAATCTTCTCAACCCAAGTGGGTGCGTTCTTCCGCTTACACCAAATGTGCTATTCTGAGTACTTTACCAAAGGAATCTTGGAAACAAGAATTGGGAAAATAAAAAAAAAAATAAGCTTCGAAGAAATGTCCCATTTATTATAAAAAAAACAAGGCAGCTGCTTATTAGACATACTGTTAATACATCAATTCTCTGAATAAATATTACGCGCAATATAATCCTTTTCATACGACTTCCTTTCGGCAATAAGTTTTGTGCGTATTACATGAGTTGTCAAATAAAAGATGTTCTTAAGAGAAAAGAAAGAGTGGGATTAGTGATTAGTGTCCGTTAGAACGGGATTAAAAGGTGCTCGCACGCTCGTTAAGCGCCAAAACGAACTGGTTCAGCTTCCTGAAGTTCCGCAACATGCACAAAACATTGATGTTCACACTTCTCCTCTGTTGCATCGCATTTCTCGCCATGAAAGAAGGCACTGGGGCGGTGCATTGCCCACCGAAAAGTAATATGCTGGTAAATTACAATGACGATTATTTAACTGACGAATACTTTTCCATCTTTATTTGTAGCTAGTGGGAAAAGTTGGTCAGAACCGTTAATTGAGCACGGCGCTCAATTAACACGGTCCCAGCTTAGGAAAACTTATTCCTAACAACCAAATAACATAGCAAAAATCAACACTTTTAGTATACTTTAACCATTATGTATTTCTTGAGTTTTAATCTATCACATTGCGCCTTTGCTTGGGTTCCATTTGTCTTATTCTTCGGTTGTCTTTTGGCAGGTTTGTAACCGGTCGTTCAAGAGACGAGTTTGTGTCGCTGCTCGACGATTGAATTGCGAACAACTCCTGCAAGACGAAGACTTGAACCGATGAGTTCACCAAACCGCTCCCAAATAACAACTTGAGAACACTCTGTAACGTTCTGAAACATGCTGTAGCCTCAAGTAAAGAGGGAAAATATTAACTGAGTACTAGTTCTTTAAAACAGATTGTCAATAAATTAAAAATTAAAGTTTCAATCATTTGTTTTGAGAACTTTACTGCTGTGTGCACTGTCGGGTTTTTTTCCGCTCCTTGGCGTGTTGACAGCGTGTTCGGTCTCGCAAGCACTTATTTGCCAAAGAACAAGGGCTGCATGAGGACATAGCACTGCGCGAAAAGCCAAATATTCGGGCCCGGATTCGCTCGAATACGGATCGGCGCACGCTGCGTATGCCGCAATGTTCTGACGTATTCGATTACGGCTGACTCGAAATACACCTGGAATATTCTATAGGAATCCGGCCTGTTTTTCCGTTAATACTCGTGAATGACTCGAAGCGTTCGATAAATCATACGGGCCACGTTTTGGTAGATTAATGTTGCATTAGATGTTCTTCGAAGATATAGCGATCATTTATGACTCGAACATTTTCGAATACTCTCAGTTGTTCGAGAGTTTGCGACTGGAACACGCGATGCACGACGCCACTTCTGACGTGAACGTCTTCTAATACTAATGAATACGTCAAGTATGCTCTAATTTTCGAGAATCCACGCTATGAACACGAAAGTTATGTCACGTTTTTCACAGCCAAAGATGTCTTGCGTCGTCAAGAACGGGTTTTATGCAGGTAATATACGCTACCGCCTTGTTCAGTCAGATAACACGCTAATATTCCGAAACGTGCGACTGGAACACGAGACTCATGTGAAGTATGAAACTTGTTCATGTTTGAATACTGAGGCATACGTGAGGTTTTAAGGTATTCTAAACGACACACTTCAAGTGTGCTGTGGTGTTCGACTCGGACACGAGACTCGTGCGAAGTATGAAACGTGTTCATGTTTGAATACTGAGGCATTCGTGAGGTTTTAAGGTATTCTAAACGACACACTTCAATTCATGTCTCCTGTTCGACTGGAACAAGAGGCTCATGTAAAGTATGAAACGTATTGCCGATTGAATACTGACGCCAATGCAACGTGAAGTACTGAGGACCCATGCCATAGCAAAGCTTGTATATTCCCCAAACTTTATTCAAACTGCCTAGTGTAACACACTTTTTAATTCCTTTGGATTCCTAACAGAACCACCCAAAAAAAAGAAAATTACCAGGACAATATGCATGTTATCCCAACAAAAAGTAAACATCTGCAGTTATGACATCTTCATTTCATTTCAAATAATACTTTATTTATAAATAATAAAACTTATATTCTTACTTGTTCGTGTATGTTTATTTTCATCAAACTATGGAAGAATTTACATTGCCAAGACCCTATGTTATGAAAAAGTATAAGGAACCATATGAGAAGCAAAACTTAAAGAAACACTAGAACATTTTGTATACATTTACTTTATATCTAGATGCTGTTTTGTTATATATGATAAAGCATAACCACCTGAGAAGCAAAGTCTTTAAAAAACACTATAACACTTTTTTTTTTTTTTTTGCAAACTTTATAACTGGATGCTACTGTGTTATAAAAAGGCATAATGAAGCATTTGAGAAGCAAAGTCTAAAAATCCACTTCTATAACATTTTGCATGCAATTTTCTAACTAGATGCTGCTATATTATGAAAAAGCAGAAGACACCATCTCAGAAGCAGCCTAAAAAACACTTAGGACACTTAGGAAGAAGTTTATACGGTTTAGTTAAAACCATAATTGTATTGTGTTTACAAATTTTAGACGCAGAATTATATTCTTTTCAAAATCCCAGCTTTGGGTTTCTTAAAATATCGCAAACTTCAGCGTCAATATTCTTGAGGGGCTGAGAATAGGCGAATAGGAAAAAACAGAGACAGGCCTGCACGGACTCCCAATGTGGTTTTTGTGGTTGCGTGGCATTATCAAAAGCCTTCAGATTATAGTTTTGCTCTTACAAGCATGTCTTTTAGAGATTTACCTCTTAATTAAGTTGAGCAATTTGTGCAATTTTCAGCTCTTTACAAGAAAAATTGAGGGAAATATCAGCCATCAAAAGCTGCCAAGTTGCTGTGTGGCACGAAACTTAATGAGCCATACATTTCTCTGTAAAATTTCGAGTTTTTAGGAGAGAATTTCTTCGAAACCATTCCGTGTATTGGGCTCAAATTTTCAGAGGTAACTGAAAGTGTTATGCCCTTTCAATATTCAGAGTTTTTCTTTCATTAGCGTCATCAGATAGTGATAAGCAAATGTTAATGAGGCAAAAAGTGTAAACGAAGATTCGCCTGTAGGGCTGCAAAAGCTACTTTTCATTGGCATAAGCAACGTACGCAGTGGAAGTGAGAGATTTTGATAACGTTAATATCATGTGACGCCAAATTAAAGATGTCAATATTTGATTGCTATATATTTATTTGGAAACCTTTGACTGAATAGTTTTAAGAAAAAAATATCTGAAACTTGAAAGCACATAGGTGCGCCAAGAAATTTCCCTTTTGCGCACAGGTTATGTTCGCCGGAACCCGATTTTGTGGCACTGTTTATCCAAGAGCCTTGAATTTTTTTTCACTTCCTGTTCATTTGATTTCCCCCTCAAAATTTACGGGATTTTCGGTTGAATGGTTCACATTTCGGTAATTCAGCAAATCTCACTTTATTTTTAGAAACCACCCCATGAAATTTCGGTTTCAGTTGTCTCCGTCTAAGCCCCTCCCCTTTTTATGGGACGTTATTCCATGGCAGTGTTACCCCCCACAATTAAATTCTCTTAAATTCGATGGTACCCAATTTTTGAGGCACCGGGAGAATGAGGTGTGCAGAGTCGCGGTTAAATGAAATAACCCGTGCACTTGATTGGCTGTTAAATGTTGGTTTCACATGCACACAACCCGCACATACATAATAGCTTGCTTACATAACTACTGAGACAATATACCTCATGTGATAGGCCACTCGCACATTCCTCGCGTCTGCAATTAGTCATGACACTATAAAATGTTTTACCCAAGAGGCGCTTTCATTTGACGGAGAATTCTAGTTGAAATTTCGGAAATTTCCAGGTGCGAATGGAAAAAATTTTATTCATGTATTTATTTGAGGCCCTATTCGCTAACTTGGCGCCAAGGGACAGGTGAAGGTGATTTATTTATTTATTTATTTATTTATTTATTTATTTATTTATTTATTTATTTATTTAACTTTATTTATACACGAGTAAATCATCAGGACGTAAGAGAGAGACAACTTTGTGAGGTATAGCTGGTTTTCACGTGACGTCACCAAAATTCCAACTACAAAACTATTGATCTTCCTGAGATTTTTCTTAAATGATGTGTAAGAGCAGCTCAAAACTAATATTTATACAAATTTTCGTTCCGAATGGGTTCTTGGTTTTGCGATACACTACGCTTGAATTTCTACGCTTTTGCGTGACGCGCCATTTACACGACGACCTAGAGAGCTGTCATGATGGTTAAAAAAGTGACTTATTTCAGGGAACTCGGAATTCTGAACAGTTCAGGTCTTAGAAAAAGTATTATTTTAATGTTTTAGAGTTACTCGAGGGATAAATTCACGTTTTTGTAGCGCAACTCAGTGACAGATGTTTCTGTTGGTTTCCGGCCGCCATGTTGGTGACCACACGGATGGGCACCAGCATGGCGTCTCCATACAAATCTCTATAAATTTGGGTAAAAAATTTCTCCGCATATCTCGCATAAGAAAAATTGCTGTGACCAGAATTTTGGCGAGAGTCTTTGCATATTTACCTTCTTTCATTTCCCAGATTCTGGACTTTATCTATTGACCGGTTTTGATTTCTATTTTGATCTATTTTGAATTGCGTGACACTGAAAACCAGCAATACCAAAATTTATTACCTAGGAATTTTCGTTTGAGTTGATTTTGCACCCGTATTTTTTCTTTTTTCCAATCTACCCCCGTTCGAAAGTTACAGATTTTTCGGGCGAAGGGAAAGCAGCCAAGAGATTCATTTCTTGTACACCTTCGCACGCGAGAACGCCATGAAAAAGAGACACATGTAATAAAGGTTTTTCTAAAAACTCGGTTAACACGTTCATTTGAAACACTACTGTGTCTAAAGGCGTCAATTTATCCTCAAGCTCGTCTTACCTGAATCGACGTCTCAAAAACATCAGTGCAATCACTGTGTTAGATGACTTCCAAAGGAAAATTATGAGAAAAGCTATCTTTGAAATGAATGGAATTTATAAACAACGTGACTGAAACAATGTTATGGCTTAGACGAATGAGGAATTTCGATCTCCATCTGTTGGCCGTGTGTCACTGAAGTGCCGATGACTGCATGAAGTTACTTTGTAAGAAAGCGATCAAGAATTAGAAAAAAGATAAGTAAGAAAATAACCAGGTCAAATAATCGATTTTGAGTCAATTTCGGAAACCGATTCCAATCCCAGTGACAAATTAGGGGATTTTTCAGTCTCGCTCTCGTATTACTGACAATTATTGCGCGTTCGCATCATGCAGATAATGGTATCTAACTGTCAAGAATTATCAACTCGTTTTTATAATCAACGAGTGATGCAACAACTTGCTTGTTACAGTCCGTGAGAGTTGCAAACGGAAATATTCTTTCATGATTCAGTTGTCGTCAGATTTAGATGTCCTTAAAAACCGACCACAAAACGAGGAGTTCGTGAAGATTCGATGGCATAATTGTAACTTGTTTCAAATAAAACTCATTTTGGCCAAAAAAAAAAAAAGAAAACGGTCATATCTTACAAAAATAATCTAGTGACATATTGGTACCGAACAAAAGAATGAAACGGATGGTTTAGCGCCATCAAAGTAATTAACTGATGCACGAGTTTTTCGTCCACTGAAAATATAGCTAAATATTCTCAACCCAAGTGGCTGCGTTCTTCCGCTTACACCAATTGTCCTATTCTGAGTACTTTACCAAAGGAATCCTGGGAACAAAAATTGGAAAATAAAACAAAAAAGAAGCTACGAAGAAATGTCCCTTATCTATTTCATAAAAAAACAAGGCAGCTGCTTATCAAACACACTGTCAATACATCAATACTCTGAATAACTTTTACGCGCAATTTAAGTGGAACCCTTTTCATAAGACTTCCTTTTGGCAATAAGTTGTGTGCATATTAAATGAGTTGTCAGATAAAAGATGTTCTTAAGATAAAAGAAAGAATGGGCTTAGCGATTACTGTCCGTTAGAACAGCATTAAAAGGTGCTCGCACGCTCGTTAAGCGCCAAAACGAACTGGTTCAGCTTCCTGAAGTTCCGCAACATGCGCAAAACATTGATGTTCACACTTCTCCTCTGTTGCATCGCATTTCTCGCCATGAAAGAAGGCACTGGGGCGGTGAATTGCCCACCGAAAAGTAATATGCCGGTAAATTACAATGACGATTATTTAACTGACGAATACTTTTCCATCTTTATTTGTAGCTAGTGGGAAAAGTTGGTCAGAACCGTTAATTGAGCACGGCGCTCAATTAACACGGTCCCAGCTTAGGAAAACTTATTCTTAACAACCAAATAACATAGCAAAAATCAACACTTTTAGTATACTTTAACCATTATGTAATTCTTGAGTTTTAATTTATCACATTGCGCCTTTGTTTGGGTTCCATTTGTCTTATTCCTCGGTTGTCTTTTGGCAGGTTTGTAACCGGTCGTTCAAGAGACGAGTTTGTGTCGCTGCTCGACGATTGAACTGCGAACAACTCCTGCAAGACGAAGACTTGAACCGATGAGTTCACCAAACCGCTCCCAAATAACAACTTGAGAACACTCTGTAACGTTCTGAAACATGCTGTAGCCTCAAGTAAAGAGGGAAAATATTAACTGAGTACTAGTTCTTTAAAACAGATTGTCAATAAATTAAAAATTAAAGTTTCAATCATTTGTTTTGAGAACTTTACTGCTGTGTGCACTGTCGGGTTTTTTTCCGCTCCTTGGCGTGTTGACAGCGTGTTCGGTCTCGCAAGCACTTATTTGCCAAAGAACAAGGGCTGCATGAGGACATAGCACTGCGCGAAAAGCCAAATATTCGGGCCCGGATTCGCTCGAATACGGATCGGCGCACGCTGCGTATGCCGCAATGTTCTGACGTATTCGATTACGGCTGACTCGAAATACACCTGGAATATTCTATAGGAATCCGGCCTGTTTTTCCGTTAATACTCGTGAATGACTCGAAGCGTTCGATAAATCATACGGGCCACGTTTTGGTAGATTAATGTTGCATTAGATGTTCTTCGAAGATATAGCGATCATTTATGACTCGAACATTTTCGAATACTCTCAGTTGTTCGAGAGTTTGCGACTGGAACACGCGATGCACGACGCCACTTCTGACGTGAACGTCTTCGAATACTAATGAATACGTCAAGTATGCTCTAATTTTCGAGAATCGCACGCTATGAACACGAAAGTTATGTCACATTTTTCACAGCCAAAGATGTCTTGGGTCGTGAAGCACGGGTTTTATGCAGGTAATATACGCTACCGCCTTGTTCAGTCAGATAACACGCTAATGTTCCGAAACGTGCGACTGGAACACGAGACTCATGTGAAGTATGAAACGTGTTCATGTTTGAATACTGAGGCATACGTGAGGTTTTAAGGTATTCTAAACGACACACTTCAATTCATGTCTCCTGTTCGACTGGAACACGAGACTCATGTAAAGTATGAAACGTATTGCCGATTGAATACTGACGCCAACGTGAAGTACTGAGGACCCATGACATACCAAAGCTTGTATATCTCCCAAACCGTGTTCAAACTGTCGAGTGTAACACACTTTTAATTCCTTTGGATTCCTAACAAAACCACCCAAAAAAAAGAAAATTACCAGGACAATATGCATGTTACCCCAACAAAAAGTAAACATCTGCAGTTATGACATCTTCATTTCATTTCAAATAATACTTTATTTATACATAATAAAACTTATATTCTTACTTGTTCGTGTATGTTTATTTTCATCAATCTATGGAAGAATTTACATTGCCAAGACCCTATGTTATGAAAAAGTATAAGGAACCATATGAGAAGCAAAACTTAAAGAAACACTAGAACATTTTGTATGCATTTACTTTATATCTAGATGCTGTTTTGTTATATATGATAAAGCATAACCACCTGAGAAGCAAAGTCTTTAAAAAACACTATAACATGTTTTTTTTGTTTTGTTTTTTTTGCAAACTTTATAACTGGATGCTGCTGTGTTATAAAAAGGCATAATGAAGCATTTGAGAAGCAAAGTCTAAAAAACCACTTCTATAACATTTTGCATGCAACTTTCTAACTAGATGCTGCTATATTATGAAAAAGCAGAAGACACCATCTAAGAAGCAGCCTAAAAAACACTTAGGACACTTAGGACACTTAGGAAGAAGTTTATACGGTTTAGTTAAAACCATAATTGTATTGTGTTTACAAATTTTAGACGCAGAATTATATTCTTTTCAAAATCCCAGCTTTGGGTTTCTTGAAATATCGCAAACTTCAGCGTCAATATTCTTGAGGGGCTGAGAATAGGCGAATAGGAAAAAAACAGAGACAGGCCTGCACGGACTCCCAATGTGGTTTTTGTGTGCATTATCAAAAACCTTCAGATTATAGTTTTGCTCTTACAAGCATGTCTTTTAGAGATTTACCTCTTAATTAAGTTGAGCAATTTGTGCAATTTTCAGCTCTTTACAAGCAAAATTGAGGGAAATATCAGCCATCAAAAACTGCCAAGTTGCTGTGTGGCACAAAAGTTAATGAGCCATACATTTCTCTGTAAAATTTCGAGTTTTTAGGAGAGAATTTCTTCGAAACCATTCCGTGTATTGGGCTCAAATTTTCAGAGGTAACTGAAAGTGTTATGTCCTTTCAATATTCAGAGTTTTTCTTTCATTAGCGTCATCAGATAGTTATAAGCAAATGTTAATGAGGCCAAAAGTGCAAACAAAGATTTGCCTATAGGGCTGCAAAAACTGCCTTTCATTGGCATAAGCAACGTACGCAGTGGAAGTGAGAGATTTTGATAACGTGAATATCATGTGACGCCAAAGATGTCAATATTTGATTGCTATATATTTATTTGGAAACCTTTGACTGAATAGTTTTAAGAAAAAAAAATCTGAAACTTGAAAGCACTTAGGTGCGCCAAGTAATTTCCCTTGTACGCACAGGTTATGTTCGCCGGAACCCGATTTTGTGGCACTGTCTATCCAAGAGCCTTGCAAGGACAACCTCGCGAGGCCTTCCCCAATTTTTTGAATTTTTTTTATTTCCTGTTCATTTGATTTCCCCCTCAAAATTTACGGAATTTTCGGTTGAATGGTTCACATTTCGGTAATTCAGCAAATCTCACTTTATTTTTAGAAACCACCCCATGAAATTTCGGTTTCATTTTTCTCCGTCTAAGCCCCTCGCCCTTTTATGGGACGTTATGCCATGGCAGTGTTACCCCCCACAATTAAATTCTCTTAAATTCGATGGTACCCAATTTTTGAGGCACCGGGGGAATGAGGTGTGTAGAGTCGCCGTGAGGTGTGCAGAGTCGCGGTTAAATGAAATAACCCGTGCACTTGATTGGCTGTTAAATGTTGGTTTCACATGCACACAGCCCGCACACACATTATAGCTTGCTTACATAACTGCTGAGACAATATCCCTCATGTGATAGGCCACTTGCACATTCCTCGCGTCTGCAATTAGTCACGACACTATAAAATGTTTTACCCAAGAGGCGCTTTCATTTGACGGAGAATTCCAGTTGAAATTTCGGAAATTTCCAGAGGTGAATGGAAAAAATTTTCTTCATGTATTTATTTGAGGCCCTATGCGCCAACTTGGCGCCAAGGGACAGGTGAAGGTGAATTTATTTATTCATTTATTTAACTTTATTTAGACACGAGTAAAACATTAGGACGTAAGAGCGAGACAACTTTGTGAGGTATACCCAAATTTATTACCTGGGAATTTCCGTTTGAGTTGATTTTGCACCCGGATTTTTTCTTTTTCCAATCTACCCCCGTTCGAAAGTTACAGATTTTTCGGGCGAAGGGAAAGAGCCCAGCCAGTGATGATAGAACCCTGACCACTCGAACGATCTGAGGTCCATCTTGCTACCACAACGTCTCACTGCACATAAACAGTAAGTCTGTTTTTGTTGTATATTGATTTCGGAAGATATCATATCAGGCATTGGAAGCGCTAAATGATTCAAACTGACATTCTCGACTTCTTTTATTTCTGTCAAATTAGTAAAAATACTAACATATTTTTTTTTATGACTTAGTCGCGAACCTTTCACCGCTATACAGACGAATTTTTTTTATTTTTTTAACAAGACGACGATGGAGATTCATTTCATGTACACCTTCCCACGCGAGACACGCCATGAAAAAGAGACACATGTAATAAAGGTTTTATTAAAAACTCGGTTAACATGTTCATTTGAAATACTACAGTGTCTAAAGGCGTCAATTCATCCTCAAGCTGGTCTTACCTGAATCGACGTCTCAAAAACATCAGTGCAATCACTGTGTTAGATGACTTCCAAAAGAAAATTATGAGAAAAGCTATCTTTGAAACGAATGGAATTTATAAACAACGTGACTGAAACAATGTTATGGCTTAGACGAATGAGGAATTTCGATCTCCATCTGTTGGCCGTGTTTCACTGAAGTGCCGATGACTGCATGAAGTTACTTTGTAAGAAAGCGATCAAGAATTAGAAAAAAGATAAGTAAGAAAATAACCAGGTCAAATAATCGATTTTGAGTCAATTTCGGAAACCGATTCCAATCCCAGTGACAAATTAGGGGAGTTTTCAGTCTCGCTCTCGTATTACTGACAATTATTGCGCGTTCGCATCATGCAGATAATGGTATCTAACTGTCAAGAATTATCAACTCGTTTCTATAATCAACGAGTGATGCAACAACTCGCTTGTTACAGTCCATAAATGTTGCAAACCGAAATATTCTCCCATGATTCAGTTGTCATCAGATTTAGATGTCCTTAAGAAGCGACCACAAAACGAGGAGTTCGTGAAGATTCGGTGGCATAATTGTAACTTGTTCCAAGTAAAACTCATTTTGGCCAAAAAAAAAAAAAAAAAAGTCATATCTTACAAAAATAATTTAGTGACATACTGGTACCGAACAAAAGAATGAAACAGACGGTTTAGCGCCATCAAAGTAATTAACTGATGCACGAGTTTTTCGTCCATTGAGAATAATATTCTCAACCCAAGTGGGGGCGTTCTTCCGCTTACAACAAATGTGCTATTCTGAGTACTTTACCAAAGGAATCCTGGAAACAAAAATTGGGAAAATAAAAAAAAAAAGAAGCTACGAAGAAATGTCCCTTATCTATTATAAAAAAACAAGGCAGCTGCTTATCAGACATACTGTTAATACATCAATTCTCTGAATAAATATTACGCGCAATATAATCTTTTTCATACGACTTCCTTTCGGCAATAAGTTGTGTGCGTATTAAATGAGTTGTCAAATAAAAAGATGTTCTTAAGATAAAAGAAAGAGTGGGATTAGTGATTAGTGTCCGTTACAACGGGATTAAAAGGCGCTCGCACGCTCGTTAAGCGCCAAAACGAACTGGTTCAGCTTCCTGAAGTTCCGCAACATGCACAAATCACTGGTGTTTGGACTTCTCCTCTTTTGCATCGTATTTCTCGCGATGAAAGAAGGCACTGGGGCGGTGCATTGTCCTCCGTATAGTAGAATTCCGGTAAATTCCAATGATGATTATTTAACTTTCGAATACTTTTCCATCTTTATTTGCAGTTAGTGAGAAAAGTTGATCAGAACCGTTTATTGAGCACAGCGCTCAATTTAGACGGTCCTAGCCGAGAACCTAGCAACCAAATAACATAGCACAAAGCAACACTTTTAGTATATTTTAACCATTATGTAATTCTTGAGTTTTAATTTATCACATTGCGCCTTTGTTTGAGTCCCATTTGTCTTATTCCTCGGTTGTCTTTTTGCAGCAATATAACCGGGCGTTCAAGAGACGAGTCCGTGTTGGGTCTCTGTTCATCACAGCGCGCCAGTAGTATAGTTTCATCTGCCTTTTTAACAATTAATTCCTTTCCTTTTTACAGCACTGTAACAAAGTAAAGAGTTTTAAGAGAGGAATCTGCCGCGCTGTTCGACGACTGAACTGCGAACAACTCCTGCAAGACGAAAACTTGAACCAAAGAGTTCAGCAAAATTAACCGCCAAAATAACAACTTGAAAACACTCTGTAACGTTGCAACATTCTGTAGCCTCAAGTAAAGTGGTAAAAAGCTGACTTGGTACTAAATTTTAAAAGAGATTGTCAATGAACTAAAAATTAAAGTTTCAGTTTGTTTTTAAAACTTCACTGTTGTGTGCACTGTCAGGTTTTTTCCGCTCCTTGGCGTGTTGACAGCGTGTTCGGTCTCGCGAGCACTTACTTGCCAAAGAACAAGGGCTGCATGAGGACATAAAAAAGAAAGTAATATTAACATGTTTGATTATCGTCCCCCCCCCCCCCTCCCCCATCGTTAGCTAAATATGATGTATGGCTTTTTGTGTCTCGTTCAAGTAAAGACGTGAGAAAAAGTAAAGGTTTTCTGGTGAATATCGGCAGATAAAACAGTAACGGAAATTGCTGCACTTTTTACCCAATCTATACGATAAAATACAGTGTCTTTATTTTAATTAATAAAGTACATGTTGAAAGTTACGTATAGGTGTAATATACGCTGGAATATATCGGATCTGATTCTGGGCGATATCGATATTTACTGCCTTCTGAAAACAAATGTTCGTTGTCATTTTTACGTGTTTCACTTAATTTATGCAGAATTAACCGATAACCATGTTGGCTTGCTTTGACTTTCTACGGCAGTTAATTAAACGTCCTAGGGAAGGAAAAACGAAAATTACTTTTTTAATTACCCTCACATAGGCAAAGCTAGTCTATTCAGTACAGCAGACGATGAAGTTAACGTGAGCGAAGGACTTTTATTCCGGGTCGTAGGTAGGTTCGTACACGAGTACGTAATATTAGCGGGTGCGTTCGATATTATTTTCACAGTATCAGCAAACACAAATCAAGATCTGGTCTCAGCTGTTCCAAAAGTAAAAAGAATATTACATCTCTTCCCCTTGCAGTGACTCTTATGCATAACATTGCGAGCAAGCGCTGAGCAGTTCAACCACCAACACATCTTGTAGCAACTTCTTGCGCCCTCTTGCGGCTTGCTGTAAGATTCATAAGTTCTCGCGGCTTCTTGCGGTTAGACTTTCAATTTCTTGCGTTTCGAATGTTCTTTGCAGGTAAACCGGAAAAAACACGACATTTTTACCTCTTTGCGGCGGCTTGTGTGTTCTTTTTGCGCCGTTTCTTTCTTGTGCATGATTTTAGGGCCGCATTGTAAGTATTATTTTGCAATATCAAGGAAAGTGGCTGAAATTGTCAAAATGCATAGTACGAAATTTAAATTCTGGTACCAGAAAAGGAAAAAAAAAACTCAGCTGAAGTAAAATTACTAGAGATAAAGTTAAACTCGGTAATAAATTCTCGCACTTCAAAGAGCTAATGTTTCTCCGCCTTGACTGGGCTTCAATTTTAATGTTGCGTATATGGCCACAAACCTTGTCAGAGTCGCTCGTTTCTTCCTCCGTTTTGGAGCTGCTTCTTCTCCGGGGTTTCCTCCTTCATTCTCTCTTCGACCCATCAGGTTTTTCACTATGATCTGCAGGCATTTCAATGGTTAGCTACAGGAAGGTATTCACTTGCTACTCCGGCATTTTGAGGAGCAACGAAAAACACGTCCGACCACTAGAACACCGATTTCGTAAAAAGTCTTTCGTCTGCCCTTCTAACAAATTATTGCTGGTTTCCTTTAAAAGAATGAAACACAGTGCTTGTAGGACGTGTAAAAAGTACAATTCACGTCATTTTACAGGCTAGGAAAGTAAGCAAGTGAAATAATGGACTTTGAGTCAACTTGGGAAAGCGATTGCGATTCCAATCGCGGACGTTTTCAGTCTCACTTTCGTATCCCTAAAAATTATTGCGCGTTCATATTATTTCAAAGTCAACTCAACTGCAAAATCCTCATATTTTTGCCGTGAGTGTACAACATTTTTCGCTTGATTTGCAAGTGATAACCGTCAAGAGTTATTAACTCATTTTTATGAACAAAGAGTGGTGCAACAGCTTGCTTGTTATAGTCCATGAGAATTGAAAACGGAAACATTTTCCAATGATTCAATTTTCGTCATATTTAGATGTCCTTAAAACGTAACCGGAAAACCAACGACTCGAGAAGATCAGCCGCCATATTTGTAATTTGTCTCAAAATAAAACTTATTTTAGCAAAAAATAGTCAAAGCTAATAATACTAATCCAGTGACTTTGGTACCGAATAAAAGAATGAAACGATTGGTTTAGCGCCAAAGTATTTAATGCGCAAGTTTTTCGTCCACTGAAAAGAATATTCTCAACCCAAGTGCGTGCGTTCTTCCGCTTACACCAAATAAAGGTCCTATTCTGAGTACTTTGCCAAAAGAATCCTGGAAAACGAAAATGGTGGAAAACGAAAAAAGATACGGAAGCTACGAAGAAATGTCTCTTATAGCGGAGCTCCGGCGGCCCGAAGGGCCGCCAAGCAGAGCCCCATACTCATATGGGAAAGAAAAGAAATCCATGAATGAATTTTCTCATGGTTTTCATGGCTAGCGGTATTGCTCGTGGGCGCGTACGCACGACGACGGCGATGGCGGAGTTGCCCAACATGGCGGCCATACTGCAATTAATAGGTCGACAGAGACATGCACCCTCGGTCTCTAGCAGAAGAATGCCATTTTTCTTGGCGCTATTTTTAAAGAAAAGAAAACGCATTTCTATTTGTTATGTCGACAAACGATAGCGGAGGTTGATCTAATGTTTTTAAGATAGGGTTGCACTGAAGGAATTAAAAAGAAAGCAAGAATTAACGGGCAAAGAAGTAGCGAAGAAGATCGCGAAAAAGAGCGAGCCAGCGCTGGGGAAGGATGCGAAACAGTACTGAACAATGGCGTGAATTATAGCGAGTCAAGGGCTAGAGAAAGGAAGTGAAATAATACCGAACAATGCCGTTAACCAAAGCTAACGAGGGCCATAGATAGGATGTGAAAGTACTCAGAAGACTGCAGTGCCAAGTTTTTCAAAATTCGCGCGTTGTGACGCTGTGCAGCCGTGCAAGAAAAGTCACATGATTTGGTCAGGTGATGAACAAGAGAAATCAAACATGTCCGAGTGTTACAAAACAGTAAACACTGCGGGAAAAAGTGGTTGATTCGTTGATCTGTCGAAAAGATTAGTTCAGTTCAGTCTTCACAACTTTTGCTGCAAGTTTCTGCCTGGAAGATTTACACTGGCCGAACTGATGTTGCCAACTTGCGGTAAGTGACTTTTGTTGTTGCGTTTGCTATGAAAATTAACAAGTTGCCTCAGCGATATAAACTTATTTTCAATTGGAATCCTTTGAAAGTCTTCCTTATTTGAAGCCATGCTGTGAGACAATTTATAAATTGCATCGTTTTAATTTCTCTCATCTCTAAACAATAGCAAGTGAATCGCTTTGTGGAGGTTGTTGTAAGTTGTAAACAAATTAAGCTTTCTGTCGATTTTCGTCGTCAACCTAAGCTTATAACCTCACGTCTAAAAATAAGCTTAACCAAAACCGTATTTGTAAACACGGCCGGGCGAGTTTTGAAGTTTTCTCTGTGTTAGTTGGCACAGCCGCCTCGTAGACTGCTAAAATTTCTTCTTCTGTTGTTGAAAACCAAGAAAGGTATACAAACAGGATTTGCTAAATTTACTTTCAACGTTCCTATGGGAAGATTTGCATATTGTGATTACAAAGTATGGAGATTTCCTCGTTTTGTTAGTTCAGTTTATTCGGTTTGGCGAAATGCTCGGGTGAATTCCCAGGTTAATTTGGCTGAAGACTGGCAAAGCTACCGCCGATAAAATGACTGCAAAGCTAAATTAAGCCGTCGGCAAAAATGCACACTGTAATATTCAGATTTAAGCGTGAATAATTATTAAACTTTTAACACTGCAAGGTTAAACGAATTTTCTTTATCCTCTCTTTCATTCGGTTACCTTTCAATGAGAAGGATTTGCTTTTGATACTCAGATGAAGTGATATGCATAATTATTGTGTTTATAATGTAGATTTCCTCGTTTTATTTTGTTATCTGTCCAATTAGTTCGGTTTGGTGAAATGCTTATATAGTCCAAATGTCGAGTAGACGATTGTGCATGTAAATCCTGTGTGCAAATAAAGCTCTACTTTCATTTTGATTTACTATTTCATTTTATTAGTGCCACTGCTTTTGGTTGGGGGTAGATGGGTTATTCCCCAAATATGCAGTATTTACACTTAATATGGAAATGTTCCTCAAAAGTGAGATTGTACTAATGGAAAAAAAAAATGCGAAGAGCTTTACTCGGTAAACTGATCAGTACAAATGACATTTACATACTTAGAAAAAATTTAGGGAGTAGAAGTTCTTGCCCTGACCATTTCTCGGTAATAGAAATAAGTTTTACATACATACATACATACAAACATACACACACACACACACACACACACACACACACACACACACACACACACACACACACAATTTAGTTGGTGAGAGCGCTCTCCTCTCTCCATACACACACACACACTCTCTCTCTCTGCTCTTTTCTTCACACTAATTTTGTTATTAACTACATTGTAACTCATTAACTGAATGTCACTCACTGTTTTCTTTGTTGTGCATGCATACTTTTTTTGCTCGTCAAAGAAAGTTTCAGTTTCTTCCTGGCTGTTTCCTTTGTCCTGTCCAGTACCTATTCCTTTGTAATATAACTTTGTGAATTCTCTATTCTCCTTAAATTTTATCTTGTCAGGGTGATAGAATGCACTCTCAGAGTGTTCAATCATTGTTTTCAGTCGCTACAATTTTCAGGAAAAAAGCAATAGTTTTCTTAATTTCCTTTTACTTTGTGTTAGGACCTTTTAGCATGCTCATAATTGACCCATGGGCAAAATTTTGAATAAAGTTAAGAATTAGATCTGTTTTAGTGTTAAGTATTTTTAAATTATTATGAATTACATGTAGGCATTTCTTTTTAGTTTTTAGTTTTTATTTTAGTCACATGTGATGTTTTATGATTTTACCGACGTATACCATGTAAATGTAAATAATGCACTAGAATTAGCCAATCAGAAGGTGCATTGTGTCAGCTTTAAACACAAACCATATGTAATAAATGTATGTAAGTGATATTTTTATGACAGAGAACTGAACAGGGCAAGAACTTCTCTTTCTTTTGTAAATTTATATATTCATTCCTCTCATTGCTGTCAAAATGTCTTAGGAACCTTCATTTTTGATAGTCCATTATTTTCCATCATACCTAGCACAGAAGCTCACAAAATCCTAACTAATAACCAACATTTGTGTATCTCTGGCCTTTGCTGTGTACTACGTGTATATTCTGTTATCCTGCCTTAACTGCGAGAAACAATTTTGACAGAGCTGTTTCAACAGTTTCACTTAAATTAATTCCCAGTAACAGCGCTACATGTGGCAGTGTTATTGGGTATGAACTTTATGGAGGGTTTAAATTTTTATTTTTTTATGATTACAGGAGACGACAAAATATACATGTGTATACATAACCTGATGTTGGTGTTGGTTGCGAATCGTAGTTCATAATAGTCATCCTATTACAGGTAAGGGGGAAAAGTTCAGAAAGTTTAGAACATCTCTTCCCCCAGCACACCTTCTGTCTACAGGTGCAATTATTGGGAGGTTATATATATATATATATATATATATATATATATATATATATATATATATATATATATATATATATATATATATACGAAGAGTAATGTAAAGTTATAAACTTAACATTAAAATCTGACATTTGAATGCCTCCTTTGCTAAAATTAGTCACGATTTAATTGTTATCACTCCCTGTGAATTCATAGAGATTTCAGAGGCAAATTATCACCTAATGTGGAAGTCCTGTCTTCAAGTTAGGGAAAATGACACAAAAAAAGTTACAGTGAAAGTAAAGAGAATTGTGAATGTTGATGTGGTGTACTTTGTACATCATGTAAAGGTATTTGGTGAGTGCCAAAGGCATAACATTTCATGCATTGCTTTTTCAGGACAAATTATATAACAGTGATGTTTTAAGGTGTGATCACAAAAATAGTGAGTACAATGTCCAGGCAGTACCAGTTTATGGAAGGCATATGCAGACAGTAAGAGGAACTGTAAGCATAATACCGGGTAAGTTTGTTTTATGCTTTTGACTTCTTGTAGTTGGATTTTGTGCCATTTCATCACAAGAATAGGTGTTGAAAGATGCAATAGTTGTTGCAGTTTATTTTTGAAGGCAAACTTATAAGTCTGCCTATGCTGGATAACAGCCATGTGTAAACTGAATGTAAAGCAAACACTCTGTTAAAGGTGGGGCAACCCTAAAACCCAGAAACTGGAAGCTGGAATCCAGAACGAAAAACTGGAATCCAGTAACCGCAAACCAGAATCCACAAATCGAAGAAAACAAGTTCTTCAAATACTCGAAAATTGTTTTGCTTAGGTTTTTGCCTGTACAAAGTAAGCGGCCAAGTAAAAAGGACCTCAAACTGACACAAAAATTCCCCATCTGTTGAAACTCGTGCAACCGTTATTTCTAGTGAGGGCTATAATTATGAGAATCTTAGTAAAGTGCGTCATAATTTAATTCCAAGCACCCTGAGAGCGTCTAAAATAAGCTTGCTGGCAATTAACTGCACGGCCATGGGCCGAGTGCAGTTCATGTTCTACCAGTGTTTTTTTTTTTTTTTTTTTTTTCTTTTTTTTTTTGTGGTCGGTGACCAGACCCAAACTTCCTCTCAGCCAAATTTTGAATCACGCAACCTGTGATGTTTATTCGCCATAAGCTGTTGAAACGTTAATACAAGGACAATGTTACGGATATTGTTTTCTTTATTTGTGTATAATATATATTTCTTCTGGTTTTATTGAAGCGTTGGATTCAAAGGGAAATAATAAATACGCTAACAACGCTAAAAAAGGGTATTACGTCAGCCATGGAATGCGCTGACGTTGCATCTGTCATTTTCGGTACATGACAAATGCACTGTAAGATCATGTTTACTTTGCAAGTTTATTTTGCCAGAAGCGATGGTCATTAATTTATGTGCAATTTTGTGAGTATCTCTTGTGGGTTTCGGCAAATGAAGTGAATTCTTTGGCTGTTTCATCACAGTGAGTTAAGAGATTTGAAGAAAAATTAAGTATTTGCCGAGGTAAACAAGAGCTTGCCAGAACTTGCAATGTTTAAGTCAGTGCTAGGAGAAAAAACACAACCGTTCCAAAATTAGCCGTGGATAACGTAAACCCCCCTGATTGTGTGACTTGCGTGACCACTTCAAAGCGCAAGCAAATTAAATTTTGACATTTCAGGAAGAAAGCTGTTTATTAAAAGCATTATCAAAAGCATTTTGTATCATTCATGGGCATGTCCCGAGCGAACTTCCAGATTACGACCATTACATCATCATAGATTTCGCAAAGGCTAAGACTGATGGTGCTATAAGATATGACACAGTTTGTGTTGATCAAGTGATGTGTTTACAGTAATCAGTGAATCATCAAGGACTGCTTTGGAATGTGCACTGCATTGTGACTGTAGTATTAACAAAACAGTTAAATTTGAAAAGCGCGGTTATAAGATTTAAAAGATCTTCTTGCCATTTTGTTTAATAAGTGATCTGCAATTTACCAGAGGTATAAATTTACCCTTTATGTCTAGTAGATACTGAACAAGATAGAAAATGTCATAGAGAACAGGATGTCTGTCAGTGGCAGCCCCCTGTACATTGACGGTCACGCCCCCCACTTTCGAAGTTCAAAGGCTAACCTGGCTCATCTTAATATAATATTTGATTTGTCCAACAGATACCAAACTAGTTCCGGATCAACACTATTTCCACACCGATACTGTGACAAATCAGCATTTCATATTCTTGGCAGCCATCATATTAAAACAATTCATAGAAATGTTGCACACTTTAATTACCTCCGTCTGCTTCTCACTTGCTAACAGATCGGACCACATGTTGTTAAAAGATGCTTAAATACTGCCAGAAACTCACCACAATAGCTTGTTGTTATTGTGCCACTCACCAGTCTTCTCATAGCAATTTGATCTAGACAAGAACTGCACTCTCACCAGAGCCAGGTTGAACAAAAGATGTGTAACTAAGCCTTTGAGCAGGCTCTTGTGTTTGGGCCAGGGACATGAGCGGTAAAGCTGCATGAAGGCACTCGCTGACATGCCCATGCAGAAAAACACTAGACACTTATTTAGCCTGCTCAGGTACTAGAGACAGAGAGTAGAGCCTGCTCGCAGGCTATGAGTAACTATCCACCTGAAAAATCACAAACCCTGACTGGAAAGTGATTACCCAATGGATAGCTTTATCCAGCTTTTGAACAATTGGGCCAGATGTATAGCTAAGGGTTGTTCAGAACTAGTCAAAAATGTTTTAGCAATTACAGTTTGTAGCTGAAGTAAAGCCAAGAAAGTAAATAACAGCAAAATAGTTTTTCCCCATATTTATTTATTAGACATTGCTGAAGTGAATTATTTCTATCATCATTCATAATATCTGGATTCAGGATTCTAGTTTCCAGTTCCGGATTCTGGTTTCCGGATTCAGTTTTTTAGGGTTGTCCTTAATGATGTATGTGCATGTTAATCTTGAATAATCTGAAATTTCAGAGAGGTTAAGAATATCATATCATATCTGTGATGGTTCTGTATCTGTTGGTGTGCAACGATCTACACCAATATTTCAACGTAATAATGTACAGTGTATATTAATTAACCAAATTATGCTGTTTTTAGTTGACCAATGCTACTATTGTAATGTGATGTTGAAGCCCACAAATTGACAAACATGCCCAGTGTCAACTTGTCAAATATATGAAGTGGCCAGACAGTCTAGATTACAAAATATTCTGAAAGTTGGAATTACCAGGTAAGATATTTCTTAAACATTATTTTGTAATTAATGATTTCTCAGACATTGTTTTCTTCAAGAAAAGATTCATACCCCACATGGAGGTTTTTTTCTCTATTAGAGCTCTATCTTCCTGATACTTTAATTTGGAATTTTTGAAGACTGGCCATGAATGGGTGTTGGGTGTGAATATCTTCTGGTACTGCACATTCAGATTTACATGTAGTAAGCAAGAACATCAGTATTTATCCTGACAAACTCTGATTTTCTTTTGGAAGCTGAACTCATATGCAGTTGTACAGTTATATGTACAACCAAACAGCCTGGATGGCCCTTTGATTGGGACTGGGCACATTGTTGTAACTTGCAATGTTCCAGTTTCTTGTTTAAAGCAAATTGTATTTGATCTCAAAAGCAAGTCGCCAAGTTCATTTCAGTTATTAAGTTTTCTTTGCATCTCAGGGCAGAGCCTGCCACTGTGAAAGTTGGGGTACCAGCCCGGGGGAGGTACTTTGGGAATTTCTGGGTGGGGATGTGCCGCTTGGACCCTGGAACCCTTAGCCTATACCAGAGCTAGTTCAGCTGAATTTTGCTACCCTATACTAGAGTAAACTCCCCAAATCCCCCCATCTATCGACACTGTTGAGGCTGATTTGCCTAAATTTAAACTTGCTGATTTGATTTTTTTATATTTTTGAGTGGCAATTCCTGATTTCCTTAGTCTAAATAAAATCTTCAACCAACTAGTCAATTTTGTGAAAAATGATATCCTATTCTAGACCCAAACGCTCTGATTTATATACCCTATCCTAGAGTAAACTGCTTGAAAACCATATCCTTCACAGCAGTACATACCTATATAGCCCATATATGGCTGTGCCCCCCCGGGGGTACCAGCCCCTAGCATTTGATTCACTAACACTCAGTAAACAACTAACAATGAAGTACACTGTATATCAAAGAAAGGAATGTCATCTGTTAGTGTGTAAAGATTATAATAAATTATAATCGATATGTTTTTATCTGAATAACAGTGGTGTTCAAGTAGCAGCTACAGTATGATTACATGTCTGTTCCTGTCATTCAATATATGAACAGTTTACACATGGGCAGCCTGTATTAAGACATCAAAGATTTTCAAAGCAACCATGGCCTGGTGAGATATTTCTGAAGAAATATAAATTTAAAGTCCTTATGATTGCTTATAGGCATTGATTTTTATTGTAAACAATATCTTACTGAGTGTATTTTTCTTGTGTACTAATTGTTGTAGAACACAGAGATCACTATAAGTATGACAGAGATATTAAAGTGTGAAAAGTTCTATAAACAAATGCATGCAGGAACAAATTAATTTATGATGGATGCAGCTTCTGAGAGATCCCCAATGTTAATGGAACATACACCGTACATACATGCAAAAGAGTTCAATAATTTATTACTTAAGATTGCAATGATTTGTTTGGTTTCTCTGTATTTACAGACAACTTGATGGGATTATAATTTCTGTAACAAGGTCATTGAATAAACTGGCTTAGAAGTTGAGTTCTGCAACCCATCCTGTGTGTTGTAATATCATGGCTGCAACACTGTGACAGATACACTGTATTACATTATTAAGAAACACATATATTAACTAATTATTTAAGGTGCCTGTTAAATTAATCAGTTTTTCTTAGAGATAATTTACTCATGGTTTATTTAAATAATTGCTTTTTAGGCGTTAAAATGATATTTATCGTGTTTGTAAATCAATTTTGTGATAATCTGCATTGGACATGGCATAAATTAATATTTTGCCAACACGAAATGGAGACAGACAGCCTTGCCATTCGCAACGTCCAATAAGGCTAATTTGTTCCCTACTGTTGTACAAATAGTGTTCTCTTGTTTATAAATTATTTCAATCTGTTGTTTAAATGATTGCCTCATAACCCCTATGTCCAGTTTGGTGCATGTAGGATATTGATGTATTGTTTATCCATTTTGCTGTAAGTTATCTTAATTGATGTGTCAATCAAAACATATCTTGGATATGCTGGGCTCTTCTGACAAATGTACCTATGCCTCATAACCTTTGAGTGCATTTGGTTGTGTAGTGCAGACAAAATACATGTACATAATATAACTTACTCTTAGCTTGCTTATAATTCTTGTTATAATTTAATCATAGCAAAATTAATTAATGGAACCCAATAACAGCTCCTGTAGTCCACAATCTCAGTCAAGAAGAAGAACAAATTACATTGAAATTGAATAATAAAATTATTATTAGAAGCCTATGCAAGTATTCATGATCAGCAAAAAAAAATATCATAATTACCATTCATGCAAGAGTGATTTTGCTTATTGCAAACCCTTTCAGCAGGAGGAGACTCCAGACAAGAGTGAAGATGGCTAAATGTATCTTTGGGGACAAGTTAGAAAACAAAACTTTACAACTTTTCACATATGGATACTATTTTGGTATTTTTGCGAGATTTCATTTGGTAGAGATTTAGGGACTGAGTAGTTTAACCACTGCATTTCAATCAGTCCCCACAGCAAAAAAATGTTTAAACTTCTTTTGTGTGGGAGTCCCCATGTTAACTAAGAAAGAATATAATGATTAATAACAATGTCTTGTCTTTCTGAATAAGGTAGGAAAGAACACGAAATGCCACCAAAAAGCACAGAAGACAGTTCTGTTATGTGATCAAGATTTTTAGTGGCTTCCCAGAAATCCTTGAAGTCATGGCTCTATATTTCACAATCACACCATCTTACACCTCGATCTGCTGATGTGATCCTATTTCCAGCTGAAACTATTAAGTAGTTCGCAATTTACCTCACATACATGTTCGATTATTTTCATTAGTAACAGCATTCCGAAAAAGTAACTGAGGAGTTCCGCTTTTAGGCTCGGCTAAATCTATATATTCTATTATAAAAAAACAACAACAACAACAGGGCATCTGCCTCGTAATGTGCTTATCAGACGTACTGTCAATATATCCATTCTCTAAAAACATTTTACGCGCAATTTAAGTGGTATTGAATTGCTTGTCACTTTAAATATATTCTTAAGGTAAGAAAATAATGGACTTACTCATTATTGGCCGTTTGAACGGGATTAAAAGGCGCTTTCACACTAGCTAGGCGCCAAACTGTCTCACTCAGCTGCTTCCTGAATTTCCACAAGATGCACAAAACAATGGTGTTTGGACTTCTTGTCTTTTGCATCACATTTCTCACGATAAAAGAAGGCAATGGGACGTTTGTTTGCCCTCACGATGATGTTAAGCGTCCGGTAAATTCCATAATTTAACTGAAGAATGTTATTCCATCTTTATTTGCTACTATTAAAGAGAGCTCGAGCTAGTAGAAAATTGGAACTAATTTGTACTGAGCACGGCGTTCAATTTATACTTATTCCTAGCCACCAAAGAATATTTCAAAGAGCAACACTTTCAGTATATTTTAACCACAGCGCCACTCTTAATTTATTTATTGAGGTAATTCCATTTATCCTATTCCTCGGTTTTCCTTCTGCAGCTTTCCTATGACAGTTTTGTTAGATAATTTGAAATTCCAGCGTTACTTGTCAATCGATCTCAGAGCGTCTTTATCACTTCAATTTTTATCGTCACCTTAGATTCATCCCAGTCCTTTTAACAGGAATTTCAAAAGCTCAAAACGCACGAGACGGATCTGCAAAAACACCCCCCAAAAACAGCACTTTCATCGTTAGAAAATTCTCGAGTTTTAATTGATCATACACACATCAAGTGGAATTTCATCCATCTTCTTAACGATCAATAAAATTTCTTTCCTTTTTAGCGGAGCTCCGGCGGCCCGAAGGGCCGCCAAGCGGAGCCCCATAATCATATGGGAAACAAAAGGAAATCCATGAATGAATTTTCTCATGGTTTTCATGGCTAGCGGTATTGCTCGTGGGCGCGTACGCACGACGACGACGACGACGACGGCGACAGCGGAGTTGCCCAACATGGCGGCCATACTCCAGCTAATAGGTCGACAGAGACATGCACCCTCGGTCTCTAGCAGAAGAATGCCATTTTTCTTGGCGGGATTTTTAAAGAAAAGAAAACGCATTTCTATTTGTTATGTCGACAAATGATAGCGGAGGTTGATCTAATGTTTTTAAGATAGGGTTGCACTGAAGGAATTAAAGAGAAAGCAAGAATTAACAGGCAAAGAAGTAGCGAAGAAGATCGCGAAAAAGAGCGGGCCAGCGCTGGGGAAGGAGGCGAAACAGTACTGAACAATGGCGTGAATTATAGCGAGTCAAGGGCTAGAGAAAGGAAGTGAAATAATACCGAACAATGCCGTTAACCAAAGCTAACGAGGGCCATAGATAGGATGTGAAAGTACTCAGAAGACTGCAGTGCCAAGTTTTTTAAAATTCGCGCGTTGTGACGCTGTGCAGCCGTGCAAGAAAAGTCACATGATTTGGTCAGGTGATGAACAAGAGAAATCAAACATGTCCGAGTGTTACAAAACAGTAAACACAGCGGGAAAAAGTGGTTGATTCGTTGATCTGTCAAAAAGATTAGTTCAGTTCAGTCTTCACAACTTTTGCTGCAAGTTTCTGCCTGGAAGATTTACACTGGCCGAACTGATGTTGCTAACTTGCGGTAAGTGACTTTTGCTGTTGCGTTTGCTATGAAAATTAACAAGTTGCCTCAGCGATATAAGCTTATTTTCAATTGGAATCCTTTGAAAGTCTTCCTTATTTGAAGCCATGTTGTGAGACAATTTATAAATTGCATCGTTTTAATTTCTCTCATCTCTAAACAATAGCAAGTGAATCGCTTTGTGGAGGTTGTTGTAAGTTGTAAACAAATTAAGCTTTCTGTCGATTTTCGTCGTCAACCTAAGCTTATAAACTCACGTCTAAAAATAAGCTTAACCAAAACCGTATTTGTAAACACGGCCGGGCGAGTTTTGAAGTTTTCTCTGTGTTAGTTGGCACAGCCGCCTCGTAGACAGCTAGAATTTCTTCTTCTGTTGTTGAAAACCAAGAAAGGTATACAAACAGGATTTGCTAAATTTACTTTCAACGTTCCTATGGGAAGATTTGCATATTGTGATTACAAAGTATGCAGATTTCCTCGTTTTGTTAGTTCAGTTTATTCGGTTTGGCGAAATGCTTGGGTGAATTCCCAGGTTAATTTGGCTGAAGACTGGCAAAGCTACCGCCGATAAAATGACTGCAAAGCTAAATTAAGCGTTCGGCAAAAATGCACACTGTAATATTCAAATTTAAGCGTGAATAATTATTAAACTTTTAACACTGCAAGGTTAAACGATTTTCTTTATCCTCTCTTTCATTCGGTTACCTTTCAATGAGAAGGATTTGCTTTTGATACTCAGATGAAGTGATATGCATAATTATTGTGTTTATAATGTAGATTTCCTCGTTTTATTTTGTTATCTGTCCAATTAGTTCGGTTTGGTGAAATGCTTGTATAGTCCAAATGTCGAGTAGACGATTGTGCATGTAAATCCTGTGTGCAAATAAAGCTCTACTTTCATTTTGATTTACTATTTCATTTTATTAGTGCCACTGCTTTTGGTTGGGGGTACACGGGTTATTCCCCAAATATGCAGTATTTACACTTAATATGGAAATGTTCCTCAAAAGTGAGATAGTACTAATGGAAAAAAAAAAAAATGCGAAGAGCTTTACTCGGTAAATTGAACAGTGTAAATGACATTTACATACTTAGAAAAAATTTAGGGAGTAGAAGTTCTTGCCCTGACTATTTCTCGGTAATAGAAATAAGTTTTACATACATACATACATACACAATTTAGTTGGTGAGAGCACTCTCTTCTCTCCACACACACACTCTGTCTCTCTGCTCTTTTCTTCACACTAATTTTGTTATTAACTACATGGTAACTCATTAACCGAATGTCACTCACTGTTTTCTTTGTTGTGCATGCATACTTTTTTTGCTCGTCAAAGAAAGTTTCAGTTTCTTCCTGGCTGTTTCCTTTGTCCTGTCCAGTACCAATTCCTTTGTAATATAATTTTGTGAATTCTCTATTCTCCTTAAATTTTATCTTGTCAGGGTGATAGAATGCGCTCTCAGAGTGTTCAATCATTGATTTCAGTCGCTACAATTTTCAGGAAAAAAGCAATAGTTTTCTTAATTTCCTTTTACTTTGTGTTAGGACCTTTTAGCATGCTCGTAATTGACCCATGGGCATAATTTTGAATAAAGTAAAGAATTAGATCTGTTTTAGTGTTAAGTATTTTTAAATTATTATGAATTACATGTAGGCATTTCTTTTTAGTTTTTAGTTTTTATTTTAGTCACATGTGATGTTTTATGATTTTACCGACGTATACCATGTAAATGTAAATAATACACTAGAATTAGCCAATCAGAGTGTGCATTATATCAGCTTTAAACACAAACCATATGTAATAAATGTATGTAAATGATATTTTTATGACAGAGAACTGGACAGGGCAAGAACTTCTCTTTCTTTTGTAAATTTATATATTCATTCCTCTCATTGCTGTCAAAATGTCTTAGGAACCTTCATTTTTGATAGTCCATTATTTTCCACCATACCTAGCACAGAAGCTCACAAAATCCTAACTAATAACCAACATGTGTGTATCTCTGGCCTTTGCTGTGTACTACATGTATATTCTGTTATCCTGTCTTACCTGCTAGAAACAATTTTGACAGAGCTGTTTCAACAGTTTCACTTAAATTAATTCCCAGTAACAGCGCTACATGTGGCAGTGTTATTGGGTATGAACTTTATGGAGGGTTTAAATTTTTATTTTTTTATGATTACAGCAGACAACAAAATATACATGTGTATACATAACCTGATGTTGGTGTTGGTTACAAACCGTAGTTCATAATAGTCATCCTATTACAGGTAAGGGGGAAAAGTTCAGAAAGTTTAGAACATCTCTTCCCCCAGCACACCTTCTGTCTACAGGTGCAATTATTGAGAGGTTATATATAATTATATACGAAGAGTAATGTAAAGTTATAAACTTAACATTAAAATCTGACATTTGAACGCCTCCTTTGCTAAAATTAGTCACGATTTAATTGTTATCACTCCCTGTGAATTCATAAAGATTTCAGAGGCAAATTATCACCTACTGTGGAAGTCCTGTCTTCAAGTTAGGGAAAATGACATAAAAAAAAGTTACAGTGAAAGTAAAGAGAATTGTGAATGTTGATGTGGTGTACTTTGTACATCATGTAAAGGTATTTGGTGAGTGCCAAAGGCATAACATTTCATGCATTGCTTTTTCAGGACAAATTATATAACAGTGATGTTTTAAGGTGTGATCACAAAAATAGTGAGTACAATGTCCAGGCAGTACCAGTTTATGGAAGGCATATGCAGACAGTAAGAGGAACTGTAAGCATTACTGGGTAAGTTTGTTTTATGCTTTTGACTTCTTGTACTTGGATTTTTTGTCATTTCATCACAAGAATAGGTGATGAAAGATGCAATAGTTGTTGCAGTTTATTTTTGAAGGCAAACTTATAAGTCTGCCTATGCTGGATAACAGCCATGCGTAAACTGAATGTAAAGCAAACACTCTGTTAAAGGTGGGGCAACCCTAAAACCCAGAAACTGGAAGCCAGAATCCAGAATGAAAAACTGGAATCCAGTAACCGGAAACCAGAATCCACAAATCAAAGAAAACAAGTTCTTCAAATACTCGAAAATTGTTTTGCTTAGGTTTTTGCCTGTAAAAAATAAGCGGCCAAGTAAAAAGGACCTCAAACTGACACAAAAATTCCCCATCTGTCGAAATTCGTGCAACCATTATTTCTAGTGAGGGCTATAATTATGAGAATCTTAGTAAAGTGCGTCATAATTTAATTCCAAGCACCCTGAGAGCGTCTAAAATAAGCTTGCTGGCAATTAACTGCACGGCCATGGGCCGAGCGCGGTTCGTGTTCTACCAGTGTTTTTTTTTTTTTTTTTTTTTTTTTTTGTGGTCGGTGACCAGACCCAAACTTCCTCTCAGCCAAATTTGAATCACGCAACCTGTGATGTTCATTTGCCATAAGCTGTTGAAATGTTAATACAAGGACAATGTTACAGATATTGTTTTCTTTATTTGTGTATAATACATATTTTCTTCTGGTTTTATCGAAGCGTTGGATTCAAAGGGAAATAATAAATACGCTAAAAACGCTAAAAAAGGGTATTACGTCAGCCATGGAATGCGCTGACATTGCAGCTTTCATTTTCGCTACGTGGCAAATGCACTGTAAGATCATGTTTACTTTGCAAGTTTATTTTGCCAGAAGCGATGGTCATTAATTTATGTGCAATTTTGTGAGTATTTCTTGTGGGTTTCGGCAAATGAAGCGAATTCTTTGGCTGTTTCATCGCAGCGAGTTAAGAGATTTGAAGAAAAATTAAGTATTTGCCAAGGTATACAAGAGCTTGCCAGAACTTGCAATGTTTAAGTCAGTGCTAGGAGAAAAAACACAACCGTTCCAAAATTAGCTGTGGATAACGTAAACCCCCCTGATTGTGTGACTTGCGTGACCACTTCAAAGCGCAAGCAAATTAAATTTTGACGTTTCAGGAAGAAAGCTGTTTATTCAAAGCATTATTAATAGCGTGACACTCGTTTCCTTTTGTATCATTCATGGGCATGTCCCGAGCAAACTTCCAGATTAAGACCATTACATCATCATAGATTTTGCAAAGGCTAAGACTGATGGTGCAATAAGATATGACACAGTTTGTGTTGATCAAGTGATGTGTTTACAGTAATCAATGAATCATCAAGGACTGCTCTGGAATGTGCACTGCGTTGTGACTGTAGTATTAACAAAACAGTTAAATTTTAAAAGCGCGGTTATAAGATTTAAAAGATCTCCTTGCCATTTTGTTTAATAAGTGATCTGCAATTTACCGGAGGTATAAATTTACCCTTTATGTCTAGTAGATACTGAACAAGATAGAAAATGTCATAGAGAACAGGATGTCTGTCAGTGGCAGCCCCCTGTACATTGACGGTCACGCCCCCCACTTTCGAAGTTCAAAGGCTAACCTGGCTCATCTTAATATAATATTTGATTTGTCCAACAGATACTAAACTAGTTCGGGATCAACACTATTTCCACACTGATACTGTGACAAATCAGCATTTCATATTCTTGGCGGCCATCATATTAAAACAATTTATAGAAATGTTGCACACTTACCTCTGTCTGCTTCTCACTTGCTAACAGATCGGGCCACGTGTTGTTCAAAGATGCTTAAAGACTGCCAGAAACTCACCAAAATAGCTTGTTGTTATTGTGCTACTCACCAGTCTTCTCATAGCAATTTGATCTAGACAAGAACTGCACTCTCACCAGAGCCAGATTGAACAAAAGATGGGTAACTAAGCCTTTGAGCAGGCTCTTGTGTTTGGGCCGGGGGCATGAGCGGTAAAGCTGCATGAAGGCACTCGCTGACATGCCAATGCAGAAAAACACTAGACACTTATTTAGCCTGCTCAGGTACTAGAGACAGATAGTAGAGCCTGCTTGCAGGCTATGAGTAACTCTATCCACCTGAAAAATCACTAACCCTGACTGGAAAGTGATTACCCAATGGATAGCTTTATCCAGCTTTTGAACAATTGGGCCAGATGTATAGCTAAGGGTTGTTCAGAACTAGTCAAAAATTTTTAGCAATTACAGTTTCTAGCTGAAGTAAAGCCAAGAAAGTAAATAACAGCAAAATAGTTTTTCCCCATATTTATTTATTAGACATTGCTGAAGTGAATTATTTCTATCATCATTCATAATATCTGGATTCAGGATTCTAGTTTCCAGTTCCGGATTCGGGTTTCTGGAATCAGTTTTTTAGGGTTGTCCTTAATGATGTATGTGCATGTTAATCTTGAATAATCTGAAATTTCAGAGAGGTTAAGAATATCATATCATATCTGTGATGGTTCTGTATCTGTTGGTGTGCAACGATCTTCACCAATATTTCAACGTAATGATGTACAGTGTATATTAATTAACCAAATTATGCTGTTTTTAGTTGACCAATGCTACTATTGTAATGTGATGTTGAAGCCCGCAAATTGACAAACATGCCCAGTGTCAACTTGTCAAATATATGAAGTGGCCAGACAGTCTAGATTACAAAATTTTCTGAAAGTTGGAATTACCAGGTAAGATATTTCTTAAACATTATTTTGTAATTAATGATTTCTCAGACATTGTTTTCTTCAAGAAAAGATTCATACCCCACATGGAGGTTTTTTCTCTATTAGGGCTCTATCTTCCTGATACTTTAATTGGGAATTTTTGAAGACTGGCCATGAATGGGTGTTGGGTGTGAATGTCTTCTGGTACTGCACATTCAGATTTACATGTAGTAAACAAGAACATCAGTATTTATCCTGACAAACTCTGATTTTCTTTTGGAAGCTGAACTCATATGCAGTTGTACAGTTATATGTACAACCAAACAGCCTGGATGGCCCTTTGATTGGGACTGGGCACATTGTTGTAACTTGCAATGTTCCAGTTTCTTGTTTAAAGCAAACTGCATTTGATCTCAAAAGCAAGTCGCCAAGTTCATTTCAGTTAGTAAGTTTTCTTTGCATCTCAGGGCAGAGCCTGCCACTGTGAAAGTTGGGGTACCAGCCCGGGGGAGGTACTTTGGGAATTTCTGGGTGGGGATGTGCCGCTTGGACCCTGGAACCCTTAGCCTATACTAGAGCTAGTTCAGCTGAATTTTGCTACCCTATACTAGATCAGTAAACTCCCCCAAATCGCCCCATCTATCGACACTGTTGAGGCTGATTTGCCTAAATTTAAACTTGCTGATTTGATTTTTTTATATTTTTGAGTGGCAATTCCTGATTTCCTTAGTCTAACTAAAATCTTCAACCAACTAGTCAATTTTGTGAAAATGATATCCTACTCTAGACCCAAACGCTCTGATTTATATACCCTATCCTAGAGTAAACTGCTTGAAAACCATACCCTTCACAGCGGCACATACCTATATAGCCCATATATGGCAGTGCCCCCCGGGGGTACCAGCCCCTAGCATTTGATTCACTAACACTCAGTAAACAACTAACAGTGAAGTACACTGTATATCAAAGAAAGGAATGTCATCTGTTTGTGTGTAAAGATTATAATAAATTATAATCGATATGTTTTTATCTGAATAACAGTGGTGTTCAAGTAGCAGCTACAGTATGATTACATGTCTGTTCCTGTCATTCAATATATGAACAGTTTACACATGGGCAGCCTGTATTAAGACATCAAAGATTTTCAAAGCAACCACGGCCTGGTGAGATATTTCTGAAGAAATATAAATTTAAAGTCCTTATGATTGCTTATAGGCATTGATTTTTATTGTAAACAATATCTTACTGAGTGTATTTTTCTTGTGTACTAATTGTTGTAGAACACAGAGATCACTATAAGTATGACAGAGATATTAAAGTGTGAAAAGTTCTATAAACAAATGCATGCAGGAACAAATTAATTTATGATGGATGCAGCTTCTGCGAGATCCCCAATGTTAATGGAACATACACCGTACATACATGCAAAAGAGTTCAATAATTTATTACTTAAGATTGCAATGATTTGTTTGGTTTCTCTGTATTTACAGACAACTTGATGGGATTATAATTTCTGCACCAAGGTCATTGAATAAACTGGCTTAGAAGTTGAGTTCTGCAACCCATCCTGTGTGTTGTAATATCATGGCTGCAACATTGTGACAGATACACTGTATTACATTATTAAGAAACACATATATTAACTAATTATTTAAGGTGCCTGTTAAATTAATCAGTTTTTCTTAGAGATAATTTACTCATGGTTTATTTAAATAATTGCTTTTTTTGGCTTTAAAGTGATATTTATTGTGTTTGTAAATCAATTTTGTGATAATCTGCATTGGACATGGCATAAATTAATATTTTGCCAACACAAAATGGAGACAGACAGCCTTGCCATTCGCAACGTCCAATAAGGCTAATTTGTTCTCTACTGTTGTACAAATAGTGTTCTCTTGTTTATAAATTATTTCAATCTGTTGTTTAAATGATTGCCTCGTAATCCCTATGTCCAGTTTGGTGCATGTAGGATATTGATGTATTGTTTATCCATTTTGCTGTAAATTATCTTAATTGATGTGTCAATCAAAACATATCTTGGATATGCTGGGCTCTTCTGACAAATGTACCCATGCCTGATAACCTTTGAGTGCATTTAGTTGTGTAGTGCAGACAAAATACATGTACATAATATAACTTACTCTTAGCTTGCTTATAATTCTTGGTATAATTTAATCATAGCAAAATTAATTAATGGAACCCAATAACAGCTCCTATAGTCCACAATCTCAGTCAAGAAGAAGAACAAATCACATGGAAATTGAATAATAAAATTATTATTAGAAGCCTATGCAAGTACTCATGATCACCAAAAAAAAATATCACAATTACCATTCATGCGAGAGTGATTTTGCTTATTGCAAACCCTTTCAGCAGGAGGAGACTCCAGACAAAAGTGAAGATGGCTAAATGTATCTTTGGGGACAAGTTAGAAAACAAAACTTTCCAACTTTTCACATATGTATACTATTTTGGTATTTTTGCGAGATTTCATTTGGTAGAGATCTAGGGACTGAGTATTGTAACCGCTGCATTTCAATCAGTCCCCACAGCAAAAAAATGTTTGAACTTCTTTTGTGTGGGAGTCCCCATGTTAACTAAGAAAGAATATAATGATTAATAACAATGTCTTGTCTTTCTGAATAAGGTAGGAAAGAACAGGAAATGCCACCAAAAAGCACAGAAGACAGTTCTGTTATGTGATCAAGATTTTTAGTGGCTTCCCAGAAATCCTTGAAATCATGGCTCTATATTTCACAATCACACCATCTTACACCTCGATCTGCTGATGTGATCCTATTTCCAGCTGAAACTATTAAATAGTTCGCAATTTACCTCACATACATGTTTGATTATTTTCATTAGTAACAGCATTCCGAAAAAATACTGAGGAGTTCCGCTTTTAGGCTCGGCTAAATCTATATATTACGGTTTTGTAAAGGAAAAATGAAGAATTTCAAGAGACGAATCTGAGTCGCCGCTCGACGATTGAACTGCGAACAACTCCTGCAAGACGAGAACGTGATCGTGTACCCAAGAGTTCAGCAAACCGCTCCCAAGTAACAACTTGAAAACACTCTAACGTTCTGGAAACATTCTGTAGCCTCAAATAAAGTGGGAAGATAAAATTGACTTATTACCAATCTCAAGAACAAATTGTTAATAAATTAGAAATAAAAGTTTCAGTTTGCTTTGAAAACTTCACTGTGTGTGCACTGTGGAGTGCCACCACCCTATCGTTAGCGAAATATCGTATAAAGGGTTATTGCCTCTCGTTCAACAGAATGCATGAGAAATATTAAAGTTTCACTGCCCGATTTGAGCAGTTAAGACACTAGCGAAAATTGCTGCACTTTTTAATCAATTCACACAATAAAAAAAGTCTCTTTATTTCTTTTTTCAATTGATAAAATACATATTAAAAGTTACAGGTTTAAAAGACATATTAAAGGTTACAGGTTTATAAAATTAAATGCAATATCATGAGCTGGTATATATCGGATCTGAATCGAGGAGATATCGATATTTACTGCCTCCTGAAAACAAATGTTCGTTGTCATTCAGAGCGAGTTTCACTTAATATATGCAGAATGAACCGACAAGCATGGAAAAACAAGGAAAAAACCAAAGAAAAACAAAGAAAAACCCAAATTACCTTTTTTTTTAAAATTTCCCTCATAGCGGCAAAGCTAGGCAGGCTTACTGTGCAATATCGAGAAGAGTGGGTGAAATTGTTATAACGCAAATTTAAATTCTAGTACCGACGAAAAAAACTTGCGGTAAAATTTAAATACTGTAATATAATTCGACAGACTATAACGATTTTTTGGGCGCAGTCAGATGGTGACCGGTAGTTTTTTGTTTTGTTTTTTTTTAAATAAGGAATTAACAAAAGAAAATATGGAACCACATGGAACTATATAAACATCACTGCAAAGAGTGCATATTATTTTTCTGTTTTATTTTAAATTATAAGAGATTTTGGATCAGTACAGAAGCTAGCTTAACCATTCTTTACTGACGAGTGCTCAGACCCAATTCCCTTTTACAATACGAGTATCAAGCAATCATAAGAAGAGAAAATAAAACCGCAAATTGTTGCAATGAGGAATATTGGATTGATCACTTAACAAATTCTCAAAACAAAGAGAGAGCAAAGAGAGAATAATTTTTAATGCTTGGAACATGCAGGTTAAATTGTTAAATAATCCCTTCAGTACAAAAGCTAGCTTAACCATAATCAATATAATATTTTAATAATAATAAATAAAACGTAAAATAAAAATGGTCAAGCAGCACGTACCATCTGACATCTTATTTTAGGTTGATGCTCAATTACTAGAAAGCCGAAAAATAACCTGTGTTTAACTCTTTGTAAACAGAAATATTGTCATCTGTTGTAGCTGTAGACAAAAAGGAAGTTTTTTTCATCTTAGACAAAACACTGCGGTTGCGTAATATTAGCCGCTTCTGTTTTTAAACTACCAGTCTGAAAATTGGTCATTTTTATTTGGGCATCGTTTGAGGCACATGGTAGATTTTAGATCGACTTTACATTCTCGTAGAAGAAAGTTCGACGTGCGACGTGCTCTCTTGCAAGTCTTATCAACCAGGCTTATTGTTATCCTTCTCAAACAGTGTCAAACAAGACAGGTGAACAAACACAACAGCTCGGCAGTTGTTGTGTTATATGTCAAAACAGTTGACACAGCAAACGGCTCTCCTTGACTGTTTTACGCGTTACGTCCCAGTTTAAAAACCCTGTGGGTAAAATGTTTGTGGTTAGGACCTTTGAATTATAAAAATTCACTAACCAATGAAACAATATACTAGAAAGACTAAAGTACATGCACGCCAACAACGTTGCCGACAGAATCATGATAGTAGTGAATTGTCCAAGATCAGTTTCTCGCTTATGACAACTCAGACTGGACGGGTTTTGCGGGAAACTCGTTCAAATTTACCTGCATCTTCGCATTCGTCTGCGTCGACGAATTCTGGTCCCTGCTAGACCAGAAACATGTCGAAATTTACACTAAGACCAGGGCTCCAGACAAAAGCGAAGCACTTTGTTATTGCAACTTGGCGCCTCTAACCCGTCCTTATTTAAATTTTTAGAGCAAGTTTAAATGAGTATTTTGCATCACGAATTTCCAACAGGACGCAAAACTCATCGGACAGGTTACCGTTCTTGTCCTGTAATGTGAATACAACTAGTGTTGTGCAGCCGGTCTTTTTGTACATAGCTATCTTTTGGACGGTCGCGATGGGGTTAACCCTTTAAACGGGCAAAAAATTCAGTCGTAGGCTAAACACTGTTTTTTTTTTGTTTTTTTTTTTTTGCAATTTAAAGCAGCAAAGGCCATACAGCACGTTTGTTATTTCTTCACAGGCATATAAATCTATTACTATAGTAGTAAGATATCAGTCAATAATTTGGCATCCTAGGCCGCCTTTAACACGTTTTACAGTAATCAAAATAAATTTTCAACTTTTTAAAACAATAAAAAAAATGTTGACTTTGTAAAATAGTGGTTGTGAATATTCTCAACCCAAGTGGGGGCGTTCTTCCGCTTACACCAAATGTGCTATTCTGAGTACTTTACCAAAGGAATCCTGGAAACAAAAATTGGGAAAATAAGAAAAAAGTAGAAGCTACGAAGAAATGTCCCTTGTCTATTATAAAAAAAAAGCAGCTGCTTATCAGACATACTGTTAATACATCAATTCTCTGAATAAATATTACGCGCAATATAATCCTTTTCATACGACTTCCTTTCGGCAATAAGTTGTTTGCGTATTAAATGAGTTGTCAAATAAAAGATGTTCTTAAGACAAAAGAAAGAGTGGGATTACTAATTAGTGTCCGTTAGAACGGGATTAAAAGGCGCACGCACGCTCGTTAAGCGCCAAAACGAACTGGTTCAGCTTCCTGAAGTTCCGCAACATGCACAAAACACTGGTGTTTGGACTCCTCCTCTTTTGCATCGCATTTCTCGCGATGAAAGAAGGCATTGGGGCGGTGCATTGTCCTCCGGATAGTAACATTCCGGTAAATTCCAATGATGATTATTTAACTGACGAATACTTTTCCATCTTTATTTGCAGCTAGTGGGAAAAGTTGATCAGAACCGTTTATTGAGCACAGCGCTCAATCTAGACGGTCCTAGCTGAGAACCTAGCAACCAAATAACATAGCACAAAGCAACACTTTTAGTATAGTTTAACCATTATGTAATTCTTGAGTTTTAATTTATCACATTGCGCCTTTGTTTGAGTCCCATTTGTCTTATTCCTCGGTTGTCTTTTTGCAGCAATATAACCGGGCGTTCAAGAGACGAGTCCGTGTTGGGTCTCTGTTCATCACAGCGCACCAGTAGTATAGTTTCATCCGCCTTTTTAACAATTAATTCCTTTCCTTTTTACAGCACTGTGAAAAAGAAAAGAGTTTTAAGAGAGGAATCTGCCGCGCTGTTCGACGACTGAACTGCGAACAACTCCTGCAAGACGAAAACTTGAACCAAAGAGTTCAGCAAAATTAACCGCCAAAATAACAACTTGAAAACACTCTGTAACGTTGTATAAACATTCTGTAGCCTCAAGTAAAGTGGTAAAAAGCTGACTTGGTACTAAATTTTAAAAGAGATTGTCAATGAATTAAAAATTAAAGTTTCAGTTTGTTTTTAAAACTTCACTGTTGTGTGCACTGTCAGGTTTTTTCCGCTCCTTGGCGTGTTGACAGCGTGTTCGGTCTCGCGAGCACTTACATGCCAAAAAACAAGGGCTGCATGAGGACATAAAAAAGAAAGTAATATTAACGTGTTTGATTATCGCCCACCCCCCCCCCCCCTCCCCAATCGTTAGCTAAATAAGATGTATGGCTTTTTGTGTCTCGTTCAAGTAAAGACGTGAGAAAAAGTAAAGGTTTTCTGGTGAATATCAGCAGATAAAACAGTAACGGAAATTGCTGCACTTTTTACCCAATCTATACGATAAAATACAGTGTCTTGAAAGTTACGTATAGGTGTAATATACGCTCGAATATATCGGATCTGATTCTGGGCGATATCGATATTTACTGCCTTCTGAAAACAAATGTTCGTTGTCATTTTTACGTGTTTCACTTAATATATGCAGAATTAACCGATAACCATGTTGGCTTGCTTTGACTTTCTACGGCAGTTAATTAAACGTCCTAGGGAAGGAAAAACGAAAATTACTTTTTTAATTACCCTCACATAGGCAAAGCTAGTCTATTCAGTACAGCAGACGATGAAGTTAACGTGAGCGAAGGAGTTTTATTCCGGGTCGTAGGTAGGTTCGTACACGAGTACGTAATATTAGCGGGTGCGTTCGATATTATTTTCACAGTATCAGCAAACACAAATCAAGATCTGGTCTCAGCTGTTTCAAAAGTAAAAAGAATATTACATCTCTTCCCCTTGCAGTGACTCTTATGCATAACATTGCGAGCAAGCGCTGAGCAGTTCAACCACCAACACATCTTGTAGCAACTTCTTGCGCCCTCTTGCGGCTTGCTGTAAGATTCATAAGTTCTCGCGGCTTCTTGCGGTTAGACTTTCAATTTCTTGCGTTTCGAATGTTCTTTGCGGGTAAACCGGAAAAAACACGACATTTTTACCTCTTTGCGGCGGCTTGTGTGTTCTTTTTGCGCCGTTTCTTTCTTGTGCATGATTTTAGGGCCGCATTGTAAGTATTATTTTGCAATATCAAGGAAAGTGGCTGAAATTGTCAAAATGCATAGTACGAAATTTAAATTCTGGTACCAGAAAAGGAAAAAAAAAACTCAGCTGAAGTAAAATTACTAGAGATAAAGTTAAACTCGGTAATAAATTCTCGCACTTCAAAGAGCTAATGTTTCTCCGCCTTGACTGGGCTTCAATTTTAATGTTGCGTATATGGCCACAAACCGTGTCAGAGTCGCTCGTTTCTTCCTCCGTTTTGGAGCTGCTTCTTCTCCGGGGTTTCCTCCTTCATTCTCTCTTCGACCCATCAGGTTTTTCACTATGATCTGCAGGCATTTCAATGGTTAGCTACAGGAAGGTATTCACTTGCTACTCCGGCATTTTGAGGAGCAACGAAAAACACGTCAGACCACTAGAGCACTGATTTCGTAAAAAGTCTTTCGTCTGCCCTTCTAACAAATTATTGCTGGTTTCCTTTAAAAGAATGAAACACAGTGCTTGTAGGACGTGTAAAAAGTACAATTCACGTCATTTTACAGGCTAGGAAAGTAAGCAAGTGAAATAATGGACTTTGAATCAATTTGGGAAACCGATTGCGATTCCAATCACGAACGTTTTCAGTCTCACTTTCGTATCCCTAAAAATTATTGCGCGTTCATATCATTTCAAATTCAACTCCGCTGCAAACTACTCATATTTTTCCTGTGAGTGTACAACATTTTTCGCTTGATTTCCAAGTGATAACCGTCAAGAGTTATCAACTCATTTTTATGGACAAAGAGTGGTGCAACAGCTTGCTTGTTATAGTCCATGAGAGTTGAAAACGGAAACATTTTCCAGTGATTCAATTGTCGTCATATTTAGATGTCCTTAAAACGCAACCGGAAAACCAACAACTCGAGAAGATCAGCCGCCATACTTGTAATTTGTCTCAAAATAAGACTTATTTTAGCAAAAAATAGTCAAAGCTAATAATACTAATCCAGTGACTTTGGTACCGAATGAAAGAATGAAACGATTGGTTTAGCGCCAAAGTATTTAATGCGCGAGTTTTTCGTCCACTGAAAAGAATATTCTCAACCCAAGTGCGTGCGTTCTTCCGCTTACACCAAATAAAGGTCCTATTCTGAGTACTTTGCCAAAGGAATCCTGGAAAACGAAAATGGTGGAAAACGAAAAAAGATACGGAAGCTACGAAGAAATGTCTCTTATCTATTATAAAAAAACAACAACAACAACAGGGCATCTGCCTTGTAATGTGCTTATCAGACATACTGTCAATATATCCATTCTCTAAAAACATTTTACGCGCAATTTAAGTGGTATTGAATTGCTTGTCACTTTAAATATATTCTTAAGGTAAGAAAATAATGGACTTACTCATTATTGGCCGTTTGAACGGGATTAAAAGGCGCTTTCACACTAGCTAGGCGCCAAACTGTCTCACTCAGCTGCTTCCTGAATTTCCACAAGATGCACAAAACAATGGTGTTTGGACTTCTTGTCTTTTGCATCACATTTCTCACGATAAAAGAAGGCAATGGGACGTTTGTTTGCCCTCACGATGATGTTAAACGTCCGGTAAATTCCATAATTTAACTGAAGAATGTGATTCTATCTTTATTTGCTACTATTAAAGAGAGCTCGAGCTAGTAGAAAATTGGAACTAATTTGTACTGTGCACGGCGTTCAATTTATACTTATTCCTAGCCACCAAAGAATATTTCAAAGAGCAACACTTTCAGTATATTTTAACCACAGCGCCACTCTTAATTTATTTATTGAGGTAATTCCATTTATCCTATTCCTCGGTTTTCCTTCTGCAGCTTTCCTATGACAGTTTTGTTAGATAATTTGAAATTCCAGCGTTACTTGTCAATCGATCTCAGAGCGTCTTTATCACTTCAATTTTTATCGTCACCTTAGATTCATCCCAGTCCTTTTAACAGGAATTTCAAAAGCTCAAAACGCACGAGACGGATCTGCAAAAACACCCCCCAAAAACAGTACTTTCATCGTTAGAAAATTCTCGAGTTTTAATTGATCATACGCACATCAAGTGGAATTTCATCCATCTTCTTAACGATCAATAAAATTTCTTTCCTTTTTACAGTTTTGTAAAGGAAAAATGAAGAATTTCAAGAGACGAATCTGAGTCGCCGCTCGACGATTGAACTGCGAACAACTCCTGCAAGACGAGAACGTGATCGTGTACCCAAGAGTTCAGCAAACCGCTCCCAAGTAACAACTTGAAAACACTCTAACGTTCTGGAAACATTCTGTGGCCTCAAATAAAGTGGGACGATAAAATTGACTTATTACCAATCTCAAGAACAAATTGTTAATAAATTAGAAATAAAAGTTTCAGTTTGCTTTGAAAACTTCACTGTATGTGCACTGTGGAGTGCCACCACCCTATCGTTAGCGAAATATCGTATAAAGGGTTATTGCCTCTCGTTCAACAGAATGCATGAGAAATATTAAAGTTTCACTGCCCGATTTGAGCAGTTAAGACACTAGCGAAAATTGCTGCACTTTTTAATCAATTCACACAATAAAAAGTCTCTTTATTTCTTTTTTCAATTGATAAAATACATATTAAAAGTTACAGGTTTAAAAGACATATTAAAGGTTACAGGTTTATAAAACTAAATGCAATATCATGAGCTGGTATATATCGGATCTGAATCGAGGAGATGTCGATATTTACTGCCTCCTGAAAACAAATGTTCGTTGTCATTGAGAGCGAGTTTCACTTAATATATGCAGAATGAACCGACAAGCATGGAAAAACAAGGAAAAAACCAAAGAAAAACAAGGAAAACCCCAAATTACCTTTTTTTTTTAATTTCCCTCATAGCGGCAAAGCTAGGCAGGCTTATTGTGCAATATCGAGAAGAGTGGGTGAAATTGTTATAACGCAAATTTAAATTCTAGTACCGACGAAAAAAACTTGCGGTAAAATTTAAATACTGTAATATAATTCGACAGACTATAACGATTTTTTGGGCGCAGTCAGATGGTGACCGGTAGTTTTTTGTTTGTTTTTTTTTTTAAATAAGGAATTAACAAAAGAAAATATGGAACCACATGGAACTCTATAAACATCACTGCAAAGACTGCATATTATTTTTCTGTTTTATTTTAAGTTATAAGAGATTTTGGATCAGTACAGAAGCTAGCTTAACCATTCTTTACTGACGAGTGCTCACGACCCAATTCCCTTTTACAATACGAGTATCAAGCAATCATAAGAAGAGAAAATAAAACCGCAAATTGTTGCAATGAGGAATATTGGATTGATCACTTAACAAATTCTCAAAACAAAGAGAGAACAAAGAGAGAATAATTTTTAATGCTTGGAACATGCGGGTTCGATTGTTAAATAATCCCTTCAGTACAAAAGCTAGCTTAACCATAATCAATATAATATTATAATAATAATAAGTAAAACGTAAAATAAAAATGGTCAAGTAGCACGTACCATCTGACATCTTATTTTAAGTTGATGCTCAATTACTAGAGAGCCGAACAATAACCTGTGTTTAACTCTTTGTAAACAGAAATATTGTCATCTGTTGTAGCTGTAGACAAAAAGGAAGTTTTTCATCTTAGACAAAACACTGCGGTTGCGTAATATTAGCCGCTTCTGTTTTTAAACTACCAGTCTGAAAATTGGTCATTTTTATCTGAGCATCGTTTGAGGCACACTGCATGGTAGATTTTAGATCGACTTTACATTCTCGTAGAAGAAAGTTCGACGTGCGACATGCTCTCTTGCCAAGTCTTATCAACCAGGCTTATTGTTATCCCCGTCAAACAGTGTCATAGAAGACAGGTGAACAAACACAACAGCTCGGCAGTTGTTGTGTTATATGTCAAAACAGTTGACACAGCAAACGGCTCTCCTTGACTGTTTTACGCGTTACGTCCCAGTTTAAAAACCCTGTGGGTAAAATGTTTGTGGTTAGGACCTTTGAATTATAAAAATTCACTAACCAATGAAACAATATACTAGAAAGACTAAAGTACATGCACGCCAACAACGTTGCCGACAGAATCATGATAGTAGTGAATTGTCCAAGATCAGTTTCTCGCTTATGATAACTCAGACTGACAGGTTTTGCGGGAAACTCGTTCAAATTTACCTGCATCTTCGCATTCGTCTGCGTCGACGAATTCTGGTCCCTGCTAGACCAGAAACATGTCGAAATTTACACTAAGACCAGGGCTCCAGACAAAAGCGAAGCACTTTGTTATTGTAACTTGGCGCCTCTAACCCGTCCTTATTTAAATTTTTAGAGCAAGTTTAAATGAGTATTTTGCATCACGAATTTCCAATAGGACGCAAAACTCATCGGACAGGTTACCGTTCTTGTCCTGTAATGTGAATACAACTAGTGTTGTGCAGCCGGCCTTTTTGTACATAGCTATCTTTTGGACGGTCGCGATGGGGTTAACCCTTTAAACGGGCAAAAAATTCAGTCGTAGGCTAAACACTGTTTTTTTTTTTGTTTTTTTTTTTTTTGCAATTTAAAGCAGCAAAGGCCATACAGCACGTTTGTTATTTCTTCACAGGCATACAAATCTATTACTATAGTAGTAAGATATCAGTCAACAATTTGGCATCCTAGGCCGCTTTAAACACGTTTTACAGTAATCAAAATAAATTTTCAACTTTTTAAAACAATAAAAAAAATGTTGACTTTGTAAAATAGTGGTTGTTAATTTTTAAGAATTCTGTTAACTGTAAGGAAGGTAAATTAAGCGTCAGCCGTTAAAATGCCAAATTATTCACCGTTTGCTGTAAAAGGCACCACCCCATTGAGAACCTCCTTGTGTTTTGACTGGGAAAAAAAAACAGGAAGATTTAAGCAATAAAAAAACAAAACTGTTTCACGATATTAAAATTGTTCTCGTCTCTCTAATTGCTCTCGTGTTTCTCAAAGATATCAGGCAGATGTTTTTGGGCTACTATTAGTAAAAAACTCGTCTTCTTGGTGTCATGTTGTTTTTTAACCGATATCTAGTAGAGGAAACTCGCACAACTGAGCCCAGCCTCTAGAGGTATATTACAGGTGGTCTTTTTTTAATCCATATCTGAGAACCAAATTTGGTATTGTTTTTCAAAACCTGTCGGCATATTTTGATATCGAGCGCCAATAGGTGAACAAGCACAACAATGGGGCACATGTCGGTTTATTCATATTCTGGCATACAAGTGCGTATATCTTCTCCTTCTGGTGTTCATACATTTCTTTTGTTATCAGTTAGAAGAATTTCCTTATACATCAATTCCCTTAATGATCAGTTTGTTACAATAACTACATAAGTTATTTGACTTAATTTGTTTTCAAAGCTGACGTTATAAAACAGTTCCTTAAGAAGCGGCTTGCACTTTTTCAAAGCGTCAAACTGACTCGTTCAGCTTACTGAAGGTGACCAAGATGGACAAAGTAATGGCCATTGGTTTTCTTTTCCTCTTTAGCGTCGTTTTTCTTATGATAGAAGAAAGTTCTGGAGTGGTTCCTGGCTGTTTCCGCCAGAGCTCATTGCCTGTGAGTGTAGTTATTAATTTAAGAGCTTGACCTTGCTTTTATAAAATTATCTATGCACTTGATCTTTGGGTTGTTGTTTTTTTTTGTGTGTGTGTTGGTGTTAAGGGCTTAGCCTTGTGGTTAAGAATAAAATCAAATAAAAGCTATTTTGCTTGTAGATGAGCGATCAAAGCGCTTCATTGTTACAAAATTCTTGGTTTTAATTTATCTCAGCAAGCTTCCAGTAGAGATTCGCCCGTCTTCTTAACGATTCTTATCTTTTCTTTTTACAGGCTTGTAATCAAGGGAAGAGGTTTAAGAGGGGAATTTGCCGCGCTGCTCGACGATTGAACTGCGAACAACTTCTGCAAGACGAGAACTCGAACCCAAGAGATGAGCAAACCGCTCCACGATACTAACTTCTAAGCATCATGTAACCTCAAGGAGCCTCAAATAAAATGTAAACTCGTGTGACCTCCCGCGCTTTTATGACTTTGGATGGAAAATAAGCAATAATTGGGGGGGGGGGCAATCCTTCTCAAAACTGCATGTGATTGGTCAATTTGTAAAATTTGCACCTGCACGTGGTTGCGATTCGTCTCTCTAAAACATTTTAGAGGAAGTTAATGTTTAAAAAAAATTGGTGTTTGAAAGAAAGAATGTTAAATGTTTCTATCTGTTTTTCGCTTTGCGTGTCACTGGTCTTATACAGAAGTGCTGAAAATGATGTTCTATATATGCAATTTAATCATTTCGATTTTATAGAAAACTTCGCTGAAAATTCCCCTGTGTTAAAATCCTTCTTTTCTTTCCCATTTTTATTGACACAGGCCGATGTTTTCGGGCTAATATTAATAGATAACTTATTTTCTTGTATCATGAGTAATATGGGCTTTTTTGTTATCAAACTTTCTTATACACTGTATTGCAGTCGAACCAAGTGAAGCGTATCCTTAAAGATTACATTAATGAATTGATTATTACTCGGGCCAGCACGCCGAGTCTAGTTTTCGCCGGCGTTTTCTTTTTTCTTTTTCGTCTCACGATTGGGCCACCCATGCCTAGTACAAATATATTTGACCTCAGGGGGTAGTAGAAAGGCGCAGGAAATTTTGAAAATATTCCATTGAGTAACTGGCATACTCGCCTTCGTAAAGTGCTCCGATAAATTCACGTAAATTTCTTACCTGGCCTCAAGATTATAGTTTTAGTCCTGTGTAGCGTTCCTTGAAACCTAGGTAGCATTAAAACTGCCAGCTTTTCCTTCCAGCTGTAGGTTTGTATACAAGGTACATTTATACGTTCCTCATCTGTGTCGAACGTGACGGTCACATACTTCGATGTTCTTTGTATTACTGACCATTGTTTTCCCCGAAGCCGCTTTAATCATGTAGAGTCCTCTTGAAAGGTTGTAGAAGCACTCTTTTGGAAAACTCTTGGCCCACATACATGTATGAACAGTAAACGGTGATCCGGGGATCCAAGGAAGGATTGATAAATGTCACGGCCATTTTATGTCTACAACAGGTGTTTCCGTGCACGTGAGTATCACGGGAATCAATGATGTGATACTCGCGGGAAGATTGGGAACTAAAACAAGTTTTGTAAACACATTTACGGGCAAATGGGTCGAGCGTATTAGCCAATCAGAACGCGCGCTTCGCTAAGGCTATGTTATAATAAGTTGGGCGTAAAAGTGAATACTGACGTGCGAAGAGCTCTTGACAAAGTGAGTGTTTATATCGATCAAAGTGCTGGACATCGATCATAAAGACTTGGACAGCCTAACGACGAGATCTGACTCAGAAGAAGCTCTTGAGCGTTTTCCCGTACTGTTGTGCACGGTTGTAGTCCATAACAGACTGTTCCAGTTTTCTCTAAATTTCAGGTAAGACAATATCTGCAATTCGACTTGAGTGTTACCGTATTCGTGACGAATCCGTTAATTTTGGTTCCAGAACTTTTTACATGTATGCTTGACTCTAGCAGTGATACCTTTGTATCAACTGCACTCCGAATCGTGCCACGAATATGGACGCCTTGAGAAAAATACTATGTATCGGAACTTTTCGTTACGTAAACATCGAATTTTATTAAGATGAAAGAATCGCTAGTAACTGGCTTTTAAAAAGACTTTTCACGGACTTGGGCTTGTTTCGGGAAATTTGTACGTGGCTCTGCACGTCGAGTTTTCCAGAAAATGAACAGTTTTTAAAAGGTATTGCAAATGTGGGTGAATTCTCCAATTTTGGGAATAGATTTGTGTGACGTAACATCATGCAAACCACGTATGTAGGATAAGCGATGGATATCTATTGCTTATCGTGCATTCGTGGTTTGCATGATGTTACATCATGGCCGCTATGCCGTACCATGCGAGCCCACCGAGGTTATTTTTCGCTTTTATTTACATGTACCGGTGATGGAAAGTTCCTGCCATTTTCATCTCTTGCAACTGGCTGCAAATAGTCAATTTGAAGCCTTGAAAAGGGCAGAGGTAATTTGATCAACCAAAAAATAAGATTGTTAGTTGACTGTGGCACCAGCCCTACCTTTGTCATAAGTCAATCACCTAGGAATGTGGCTGTGAGTATTTATATTTTTATCCAAGATATATTGGGACCTAAGAAAACTAACATTAATATGTAGTAGAGACAGTCAGCACAAGGCAAAGGTTGGAAATCTTTGTAAAGATCAATACCGGCAAGGTTTGCATGGCTGCAATAGCTGTTATTACAGTCATCAGCGGTTTGACGTGCAAACGAGGCGAAAGGATCAATTCTGCTTTGTATTGCCCCATTCGCCTCGTTTGTATATGCCTTTTAATTGAACAAAAGAATATTTGACCGCAGGCTCAACTGTAATATCAGCTATAAGCAGATACTGACAGGAGATGGGTCAGGATTTTAAAAACAAAATATCAGATATGTGACAACTCTCCAAGTGCCTTTTATTCGGTGAAAAATGTGCAGGATCTCAGAGTCTCAATATGACTACTGAGGAGCTAGACACAATAAATGAAAGATCTTTATTTTCTCGATTTCAGCATTCTAAAGGCTGTAATTAATATACAGGTAGCCTTAGAATGCTGATGTAATATGTATGTGCCTTTTAAACCTGTTTTCAATTTGATCATAATGATCATCTGTGTCATTTCAAAATAGGTCCAAGCGACTGAGAAGATCACATAGAAACCCTCCTTAGGCAACAGGGACCATGCTTATGATTGGACAGTCACAGTTGCATTGATCTCTTCAAATTCTATCCAGGACAATTGAGAAAGTTTGCAAGCTACATGTACTTGTGCCAAATGGAAACATTCTCAGACAATACAATCCAAATCTATTTTGAGAGGAATGATGCTATTAAATGGAAACTTATGTATTTATTTATCCGTCCGTTTAAGTAGCTTAAGAAATTGAAAACATGTACCGTGTTTCTTTCAAGTTATAGAAACATGAGTGGAAGTTTGGGAGAAAGAGAAATGCTGTGGGAATGTGAGCCACAGGCAAGTGTTTCCACGGCTTTTTCGAGTTCTCCCAAACTTTCACAAGTGTTTCTATTACTCGATAGTAACACAGAGAACATGTTTTCTATTTCTTTTAGAAAACACCGTGACGAAAAAAGGAAAACAACTTGTTAACTATGATTAACAAAATGAAACTTCTCTTTGCTTGGGCCATGATTACGTCAACAGCTCACGCTAGTTCTGTGTTTCTATTGAGTTATAGAAACACGATTTTTAACCAATCAGCGTGCATATTTTCTTAGGACTGTTTTCTGAATTGCTTTAATTGATATAGCATTATTGTTAGGTTGAACTGCTTATTAATTCAGTTATCTGCAAGAAAGTGGAATGAAAAATTTTTATTTTTTATTCTTTTTTAAACTTAGAATTATTGCTATCATCCTGCTCACTTCAAACTGTTTTTAGACAATGTACCCCAGGACAATCATTAGGGTTGAATACCAACCAAGTGTGAGGGCCTATGCTGTAAGTTACAGCCCACATTTTTTCCTTTTAATTTACATGTAAAGCCCAAGTTCGAAACATGACGGTCATGAATGAAAGGGAAAAAACAATTACATGTACTGTGCCTTAACTTACAGTATAGCCCAAACAAGATTAGTAAGATGTTTATGATATTGTTTTACCCCTCATGCCTTCAGTTAAGCTTTAGCCATCAAAATTAGCCAATGACAGCGTGCATAGTGTCGTAAAGATGCAATAAATTAATATAGTTTATTATTGAAATGTGATCTCTGATCACATTATTTTGATAAGTGAGTAAGTAACATTTTTTTTTTTAATTTAACAATTTTTTTTTATTTCCTTATTATTTACATTGACAATTACAGTTACAAGCATATTTACCAGACACACTAACACTAAAAAAACACTAAACAAATAAATAAATAAATAAATAAATAAGAAATACAATAATAGTTAAACATTACAATAACTAACTAAATAAATAAATAAATAAATAGACCAAAAACAAAAGGACAAAATAAATAAAATTAATGAATAAAAGTACAAAACACATGCTGACAAAACGTTAAACTGATGCTTAGTTAAGAAAGAGGCAATGATTTTTTCCATTTTTTGTAGTGTTTATGGAGCCTGTCATTTCTTTTGGCAATTTTCCTCTCTATATGATGAACTAATTTGATCTTTTCAAAGAAACTTCTTAATGTTGGTTTAGTTTTGTTCAGTTTACGTATATAAATAAAAGATTTAGCAATGAGTATTAAGTGATTCAAAATAGCAAAATCTTCATTGTCATTAAATACGCCAAACAGAATATTAATTAGTGTTAACATCTCCATAGATATGTTTTTGTTTACTAATCCAAGATGAGAATGCAAGCCAAAAGTTTTTTGTTATATTACAATGAAAGAGTAAACGCTCAAGGGAGTCATCTTCTTTCTGACAAAACATGCACAAAGGCGATTCAATCATTTTAAAATGGAACAACTTATCATTCGTGTATACAATATCGTTCAGTATTCTTTATTGGAACTCTCTGATTTTTGTCTCTATTGTGATGGTAAACGGTAAAGAATAGATTTTTTTCCAATCAACCACAAGTTGGGGATATTTGCTTTTCATCTTTTTTTGAGCAGAGGGAGGAGTTTGTTTTTTAGTTTTAAATTGGTTATACAGTAATTTTGATGTTACTTTGGACAAATCGATTTCAGTTTCATCCAATCCAATATATACTTTATCTCCGAGGATTGATGGATAGAAATGTTGATTTGTTTGTGACTGTTTTATAATAAGTCTCCACGCGATGGGAATAGCATCCACAACACTTGTTAGCTTAAAATATTGAGCTGGGGATAAATTTGCTGCCAATACCTTCGAACTTTGAGTAAGTAACATGCAGTTTTGTTTATTTCAGATATCAGTAAAGGCACCATCCTCCACCATGCTGGTGTTCTCAGAAGACACAAATAATCTCGCCATTTGTGCCATAGTGACAGTGGCCATGCAGTTCTCATTCTTTCTCGTGGCTTGCTCCTGCAAGTTTGACAAAGTCACAGATTTTGCTGGTGGTACCAACTTTGTTGTTCTGGCCATTCTTACCTTCTTCTTGGCAGAGGTAATAAGGAGTTGATGAAAAGGAAAACTGTTTAATGGAAAACAAAATGTACTGTTTATGACCAAACATCTTACTTAGTTACTCTTAACCAAACTCTAGTTAGCTGGTACTGTGATATTTAACATACAGCTTCATGTATATGACACTTGACAGTGAATCCAAAATTAGGAGTCTGTGTCTCCACTAAATCTAGGAGTCAAACCTTTCCTGGGTATAGTAGGGTTATTCCTAGAACTGCTTTTCTTTCTAAAATACCTTGTTGCTGCAGAGATCAACATGAGATCACAAAAAGAAAATTATTAGGGCAGCTGAAGAGGAAACCATATCATTCCAAGACCCTTTGATATTGTGGATCCTTTTGGGGGTTCTTTAGCCAGGAGCAAGTGGAGACTGCCCACTGGCTGTTCTAGAGATAAATCTGCTCCAGAAGGAGTTGACCAAACCCAGTAAAGAAGCTCAAGGTGGAGGCTCCTAGTCATACACTCCTGACTCAATGTAATCGCCTGACTTCAAGCCAAAAAGGACTAGGTATGCGTCTGTAAATTATGGGATTAGCAACTATTGATCCACATAGTCATAAAGTGCAGACCAAGCTTTACAAAATCCCCAAGTTTGGTGCAAATAGACCCAATAGTACATGCACGTGTAAGCAAGATACAGCCATTTGAAAATGTCGAAATTTACAAAGAAATGTATGGCCATCCGGACGCTGTGTCCGGATGACCAAACATTTCTTTGTTAATTTTGACGTTTTTAAATGGCTGTATCTCAGTCAAAACTAGCCTGATTAACACCAAACCTGGGGATTTTGTGAATCTCAGTGATCTCTTTCTGACTATGTGGATCAATAGTTGTTTATCCCATAACTTACAGAATCGTGCCTAGTCCTTTTTGGCTTGAAATCAGGCAATACTGGAGGGAAACCCACAATGCACTAATTAACATTATGCTTGCTTCCTACAACGGAAATCATAAGCACCAAGTTGGCTTAGAGTCACTTGACTTGGACAAGATCAGTACTGCATCCTTAACTTTTCTTATGACCCAAACTACTTCTCAGAGGGACAGTCTTTGAATCCTAGAATTTTCTTGAGTCAATGTCTGGTGTTCAATCCAAAATAGTATTCCTCTGTCTATAAAGCCACAGTAATGACCAGATATAAATTTTTTTTTTTTATACTGGTTTTGACCTTCCACAATTTCTTTTTCCTTCAAGCTAGGTTCCAATATTATTATTTTTATTGGCATTGTTTTTATCATTGTCATCATTATCATTACTGCTTTTGTAATCTGCATAAATGAATTATGATCATATAATTTGCAGACTTGCACTTACCGTAAGCCATTTTGGTCCAGTTTATGAACTTGTCTTATTCTCTATTTCAGTTCCATGAATCTATGGTAACTTTCTCTTACACTGTTTCTTATAGACATACAACTGGCGTCAGATCTTGGTAACTGTGTTTGTGGTTGTTTGGGGCTTGAGATTGTCTGGCTATCTACTTTACCGTATCATCAAGATAGGAGAAGACAAGAGATTTGATGACAAGAGAGAAAATTGTGCAAAATTTGCTGGATTTTGGACTTTCCAGGTAGGTAGTATAGTAGTGTTCTGGACGAACAATTTTGCGTACAGCCAGGATTGAGGAAGTAATTAAATGGTGCTGTTACAGAAAGCTTTCTTCAATGTAACATGACCATACAAAGAGAAATTAATTCTGTATGAAATATTTCCCTCTTGATAACAATGTTCTGGGGACTATTTTTCAAAGGCTCAAGACCTTGGAAGGAGAGGCTTCATGCTCTCAGAGGGAATTTTGAGTGTTTGGGCTGATCAGTATAATGCACTTCAAACTCTACACCCACCACTCTATACAGTGTGAATAATGGCCCCCAGTAGCCTATGGGCCTGCATACTTTATGGAGTATGGGAGGGTCAGAACTATTTACTCTTAGCAATGTTTGTGAGCGAGATCTTGTTGAGGGTGACGGAGGGAGTTAATAATTTTAACAAGGCTTGACTTGTATTCATGAATACCAGCACATAGAGGTTTGCGTTGTCAGCACCTATGACATCAGCATTTACTTGAATTACAAAATTTTAAGTAAATGAAATTACTGGTAAATACTATTTCTTCTAAAGAAATAAGGAAATAATTATATCAAAATTCTTTGTTCCTGCAATTCTTCACTTTTCCATGTCAGAAATGTAACCCTTTTCTTTGATATCTTCAGGCATTCTGGGTATTCACAGTCAGTCTACCTGTTATTTTCATCAATGCCCCGAGCAGTGCCACTAAGCTGGACCCAGATAATAAATGGACACCGCAGGACATCATAGGAGTTATAATGTTTGCCACTGGGCTGCTCTCGGAGACTTTTGCTGACTTCCAGAAGTTCAATTTTAGAAATAACCCTGCGAATAAAGGAAAATTCTGTGATGCAGGTTAGTGTGGAGGTGGCAGCATTTTAGACCTGGAGACAAACTTTGGGCACGTTTTTGGGAAGTATTATGAGTATTCTGAAAAACAAATAGTATTACCTAAACAAATCTATGTTGTATCTGTTACCTGGTAATGAAAACTGCCAATTGAAATAACCAAAGTGAAGGTATAATTCTTTTCATTAACATTTTGGAAGGATAATGTACTTCTGAAATATTAGTGAAAAGAATTACATATTATGTCCCATTTATGGAGGCGTTCTGATTTTGGAATATTCGAAATATTGTCCTCAAGAATGTCTCCCTTTGAGGGCAACACATGTAAACCGGTGATTGGCATGATGATTGTAAAGATGTTTGACTTGGTTTTGCTACTTTCAGGTGTTAGGGATTAAAGATCCCTGCACCTGCACATTTCTGATCTTTCAACTCAAATTATTGCAGGAAAGATGAAAACTTAATTGGAAAGGAACTGAATTAAAAGCTAACAAGTGGCTTTACTTTATTTTATTGTATTACACGAGCACAATTTGCAACTATTACAGTGCTCAAAGGCTTTTTTGATTCTGTACCATATAAGCCCAGAGAACAGCATTTATTGCCTTATGAAAGTGTCAATAAATAGGCAGAAAAATGATTAAACTGCAGTGTCACGACTGTAACATATCTGAATTTAGGGCCTTGTTGTTCATCCCATTCAGGTTTTTTGGGCTCCTAAACCATTTTTCTCTATTAGCTGCATGAAAAAGTCTACAAATCATGTATGACAAGCTTTAACAATTAACATTGAATTTGAATTCTGCATTGGGTGTTTTGATTTGTACTCACTTGTCCTTTTTTTTCCTTTCACGGGTATATACATGAACTCACAATAATTTATTGGTCTGCTCCCAGCAAGGCTTCATAGCTCAGTTGGTAGGGCATTGCATCAGCACCTCAGAGGCCATTGTTTCAAATCTGGTAGAAACCTTGATACACTTTTTCAGGCTTTTCTGTATTTTCAGTAATATTGCATTCTCAACTGCAACGATCATTCCTTCATTTGAGAGGCCTTTTTTCATGGCAGGTTTATGGAAAGTAAGCAGACATCCAAACTACTTTGGAGAAATAACATTGTGGATAGGTATCTTTATCATAAGCTCAAGTGTACTAACTGGTGGCCAGTGGACAGCAGTGTTGAGCCCGATCTTCACCATCAGTATCTTGCTCTTCTTGAGTGGCATTCCTCTGCTGGAGAAGAGTTCAGATAAGAAGCACAAGAAGTAAGTACTATTGCACAGCTGAACTGATCCAAAGTGAAAAACTACATGCTGATTGATTCTTTGAGAAGACCTTGTCAGTGAGGTTAAATCCTGACGAGTGATATGGCCTAAGAAGTATTGTCAATTCATGATATGACTTTGCAACAAATGACAACTAACCTCTCAACTGCCCTTCAATTTGTTACAGTAATGTGAAGTCTTGACAAAACATCTACGCAGTTCTTGACATTTTTAAAATCTGACAAGTGACATTGGGACCCTACCCAACCCCACCGGCAGGGCCTCTTTGAGCAATCGGACATTTGCTACATGTACATGTACCGGTATGCTGACCACAAAGATGCTAAATACTGATAAAGACCTGGGGACAGGTTCCCAAAGCCTACATAAGCATTTATACGTCCTAAGTGTTGTCTGGCAGCAATGGACTTTCCTTTTACAATGTTACAATACTTGACAAAGATCTTAGCCTGGGATGCATGGTTTGATGGACCCATTCCTAGGCTTAATTTTACAGGATCCTGTTCTATTAGTGGCTTGCAGAGAAATTTCCAAGAAAATGTAGTAAAAGTTAGAATGGTTCTAAGAAGCTGAAGAAAGTAGAACAACTTGAATTTGGAAAAGGAAGCTGTTCCCTTTTTAGTGGAACCTATTCGCATTAATATGCCAGGACAAAATTTCAGACAAATATGGCCAAACTGGGCAAGCTAAGGTAGCTGCATTAGGTTGAGCTCTGGTGGCGCTGTCTTCAAAAGCTATTGAAACCCACAAACATGTTCATTGTAAACTTATGAATCCATTATTTTATGTTTCACAGGAATGAAAACTACCTCACCTACAAAGCTACGACAAGCCCCCTCATACCACTCCCCCCTGCCTGCTTCGGTGCCATCCCAGCACCACTCAAGTGCCTGTTCTGCTGTGAATGCCCATTTTATAACTATCTCGATGATGATGAGTCTGAGAGAATCGTTATCAAAACAGAAGGATCACCTCCAGTGGAGCGGAACCCTCAGGAAAACGTCTGAACTGCGCTAAAGTTTGGACTGCAGCGAATTTATGGGATGTTCCAGTCGTTCCTAGCTCGAATATGGCAAAGATGACTGAACATTATAGGAATGTAGATATACAGTATGATAGATTATTTAGGCATGTGCTTAGAAACTAGATTTGCTGAAAGTAGGTAGTATTCAACAATGTATGTAAAACATGAAATCAGTGGACAGTCAACGTGAAGGCTGTAACGTAGTTTTCAGGTATCAGTCTGCGTTGGAAACAATGCTTTGACGTCAAGGCATTCATGTTGGTGGGTAAAAGCAAAACTGTTCCATTTCTTTAGGAATCAAACTATTTTTATGCGAAAACTTTGCAAAAATTTCAGTTGTTTAGTCCACCGACATCGCTACCAAACGATCCACACGCCAAACAATTTTCCCAACCTGATGGTATCTTGCACCGCAGTATTTTATTTTATAATTTCGCGAACGAAGTTATTTTGAACGCACCACTGAATCGTCACGGTTGGAACATATTTTGTGATCCTTTTATTCAAGTATTTATTAATACGTACTCGTGCTTTGGGGACTCAAATTTTTCCACACGTAGATGGTTTTTCTTCAAACTCTAAAAAGTTGGTGGTGGTAAATGAAAATCCAGGTCGCGTGTAACGGGAAATACGGAGATCAAGCAACGACTAAGGGTTCGCCGAGGAGAGTGCCGCTTGAAAACCGAATTTGAAATTTCTTTACCCATTTGACAGTCCTTGACACAGCAGTTTTCCCTGTTTGGTGGAAATAGCTGGTAACGGAATATAGTTAGAGAGCTACTCATGAAGCCTAAAACGAAAATTGAAAAATTCGCCGGCGAAGTTCACGTTCTTACTGGAACTCGGTTGTTTTTAAGGTCGCAGTTTTTGTGCACTTTGTGCGGCTACGAAATGTACAAAAATGTAAAACGCACGTACAGCACCATCGTACTGCTAATTAAAACCTTTTTGGTTTTTGACGGTCGCTTTTCTCGCCAGTTTAATGAGCCCTTCACGTGCGTTTTACTTTTTTTATTATTATTATTTCGTAGCCGTCCACAGCAAAACTACGACGCGTGGAAAAAAAACCCGAACGCTGCGTGAACCTGGAAGGCAAATTTGTCAATTTTCGTTTAAAGCTTTGAGAGTAGTTCTACCTATTTGGTTACGAGCCATTTCTTGCCAAAGAGAGCCAACTGAATGCATCCCAAGCACTGTTAAATGGGTAAAGAAATACTAAGCGCGGTTCATCCGCAAGCTAGGTTTCCGTGGGCGTTCCCATCGTCTATGTGTAAGCTCCCAAATGAAGCAGTCATTTCACGACATCCCAATTTAACATGTTCACGAATCCATTATATTAAATTGTCAGTTGGCATTTCGGGGATGCTTGGCATGCAAAATCACGGCTCAGCACTCTTCACGAGTGAAAAAGGCGCGTTTCGGGCTCTTACTAATATTAAGTCTGACACATTCTCATCCTCATCCCAATCTGGAAATACAATGTTTGGGCAAAAAGCAAGTCATAAGACTTTTGGAAAAGAGCATTTGTAAGGAGAAACGACTTTTAAGTGCTGAATGCCAAAATTCATGATATTACTTTTAAGTCACAAGTTTCAATAAAGCTTTCACAGCTTGTCACATCGTTTGCCTTGCGTGGGTGTGATTGAACCTTTTTCGTCCACTTGGTGTCTTCGAGTGAGATCATTTAAACTTCAACACGAGACTCTATGTAGCTGAACTTCGTCATAATCCATTCACCTGAACGGGAGGATGATTGACCTATGGCCTTGACACAAAGAAAAGGTTTCGCCTTTCCTTTGGTCTCGGTCTATTAACTAACTTGAGTTTCCCTTGTCTATGAGGAGTGACATGCATACAATTAGTTTAACCTTGAATTGCTTAAAGGGATCCCCTCCAGTGTCTTCTAAGGATTATTTTGAGGCTTTTAGAACTACGCACAACACGAGGGGAAGTGGGAAGAACTTAATGCTGCCCGAAGTCAGAACTGAAACTGTAAGCCTAGGGAAGTCTTTTTATTTTAATGGATCAAAACTTTTTAATAATATTCCAAATAAAATGAAGGATCTTAATTCATTCATGATTTTTAAAACTCGTATTTTAGAATTTTATAGATCACAAGCTTTTAAATTGCTGTTAAAGTTAGTGGCTGTATGAAGCTTTTTAGGCTCTTTTTTAAGTTCTTTTATTTTTGCAAGACCCTTATTGATATCAGCTTTTTTGCTGAAGAGGTCACCCTGGTTAAAAAACATTTATTATTATTATTATTTATTAGTAGAAATGGAAGTAAACAAGTAAAGAACCGTTACTTATACGCGGTAGTAATTAAGCTAGAAGCTTATGAGACCGTGCATAGAAACACACCAGCCGGCTATTTACAAGCGCAACCGGAGATTTGCAGCTTGGGCTGCCACGAAACAAGTCCAGCTAGCGGACAGAGCAAGACTTGAACCCGGGATCAGCGCATACAAATCCGGCGCCCATTCCAATGCCCCCGGGCTCTGATGAGATACCAGTTATTGATCTCACGTACGGGGGGTGATAACTTAAACTCTGTTTGAGCCTTACGTCAGAGGCCCCACTTTTGTCCCGAAAACTAGAAACGCCTTTCTGATTAAATTTGGAGGGCGAAGATACTATCGCTCCTAACATCAAGGTTACCCTGTCTAATTTGTTCCTTGACGTTTTCCTAAATTTCCGGAAAATTTCTCACTTCTCTTCAGTTTCCGTCAATATCTGCAGATTCCAGAAAAATTAGAATTAAGGTTGACACTACCTTTGAGGCTCCACAACCATTAGAAACTAATCAAATTGAGACAAACATAAGCTCAGAGGAAATCCTACGAAGTCAATCCGAGGGAGTGCTGCCAGAGAAGCGGAACACCTTGGGCGAATTGCATAAAACTTAACGTCGGGCGTAACTGCCAAGGTCGGTCGTTCGGCCCAGTCAAACTCACCAACGTCTGACCTTAGCAATTACGCCCGACGTTAACTTAGGTTTATGCAACTCGGAAAAGAAGTGACCTAGAAAAACATCTGACAATAAAAAATTGCGACAGAATATTTCTTAAAATGTTCCAAGATTTAAAAAGCTAAAAAGCTGAATTAAAATCGACGACGTTTCGACGTTACCGTAACGTCATTATCAAGTCAAAAATGTATAAAAACTAGGTTCTATAAATACTAAGACGAACCATAAGTGATGAAAATAATTTACTAGTTAAACAAAAAGTTTCGTACGTTTGGAGTCCGTTTGGACGTTCAAATTAGGTTTGAATTTCTTGATGTAAAGCATTTCAAACACTAAACAATCAAACTTGCCTTGGCACTTTCTCAGAATCTTGAAAGGGCTCTCATTCAAAAGATCGCTCCTGCCATGCGCTCCATGAAAATGCATGCCGATTGATGAATTTTTGTGTTCAGCAAGAGTGGTGGAAAACAGTGCATTGGAGCAGTCGTAGGGCATTGGAAAATCTGCAACCCACAGGTTAAAAGGGTCTACTGTCATAACGACAAACAGTTTGCTTTCGTTTACCGTGAAACCCAACTAGCCCCGTTTGAAAAGCCAGGTTTAATGGCATTTTTAAATCTATCTGTTCCATTATCATGAAATTTTTCATTTATTTGTGCGTTCGTTTGCTCATTAATCTTCTACTCATTTTTGTATTCTTATAACTGTTTATTTACTTATTTATCCAGGTATAATTGATTTATTTAGTTAGTTATTCGCTTACATCGTCGCGTGGACAGCGTAGCTAGAGCCCCGAGGGGAATGAAGAGAAGTCGTTTTCGAGTATCAGTGCTTACCCAGCCCACGAGTGAACACAACGCTACTGTTTAACCCAGAGTGAAGAAATCCGCCAGCTTCATGGGCTAGCGTTATGAGACAACCTGAAACTCGCGTCTCAATTGAATAGAAAATTTTGTTTTTGTTAACACCATTTCCAAAGTTTGACTATTTTTTCGGGTCATTTGATAACAGCCCTGCCCTGCCCTGCCCTGCCCAGCTGCAATGCCAAGAGATTGACCGTGCCTTTAATGCCCACATAACCTCGGGTAAATAGTTTCTTATTATTCAACACAGGCATGCTAACACTGCACTGCCGTAATATGGTCATGGTACACCCAATACCTATCATCCCAATGTACCTATCATCCGCACGTACTACGGACACACTGCATTCGCTTCTACCCAATTTTCTGGTACAGTGACGGTAAATATATTTTTTATTCAAGGACAACCTCGCTAGGTTTACCTAAATTTCCAGTTAATTTCTTTCGCGAAATTTTATGGAATTTTCCGTTGAATGGTTCACGCCTCAAAAAATTCAACAACTCTCAGTTTTTTGTTTGTTTGTTTGTTTGTTTGTTTTGATGCTGTTTTGTTTTGTTTTGTTTTGTTTTTTCAGAAACTACCACATGAAACTTTTATCCCATTTTGGGACAGAAATATTTTGGTCATATGGAAAGTCCTCTTAGAGCTTCATAGTTTCTCGCCTCATAGTCTCATAGGCCCTCAAACCCCCCCCCCCTCCCACCTCACCCCACCCATTTTCCCTAGTTTTCCCGAGACAGTGACATCGTTGCGTGTAGTATATCCATTTTTTTTTCAACATTTCTTGCCAGGTAATTTTCGTTTGAGTTGATTTTGCACCCCAATTTTTTTTTTTCTCGAGTTGGCACCGATCGAAAGTTCCAGATTCTTTGGTCTAATGGAAAGCACCCAAGAAATAAGCCAAGAAATGAACCACCGAGGTCCATCTTGATAACTGATTACACCACCGCTCCTCACCTAACGTACATAAACATCAAGTCTGTTTTTGCTTTTTATGAATATCAAAATATAACCAGCATTAGCTCAACACTAAATGTTCAATTAAATCAGAAACTAACATCTGTATTTTTTTAAAGACAAGCACTTTGGTGATCAGCCTTTCAATCCTATACAAGTGAACTTTTTTTCAACAGGAGCACGCCGTAGGATCTTTTGCACCTACCCTAAACTGCCGCTTATAAACCCTGGGCTTATAAAACTTCGTGAGGGCTATTCAGGGGATGGGCTTACAAACGGAGGGGCTTATATCTGGGAGGCTTATATAAGCGCAATAAAACAAATGAGCTGCATCCGTTGTTGTTGATCAAAATACGTTTTCAAATACTGGTTCTTAATTGAAATTCAAAACATCTTAATAAATCCAACTCATTCCAGGTTAAACTAGAGCGAGGCTTGTTATTTTGCTCACAGGTATATGGGGGTATAAAGTGGCGGGAGGGCTCTTATAAAAGCGGGAGAGCGTATAAGCGGTATTTGTAGAACTTCCCAAAGTCGACACGCCATGACAAAGAGACAGATGCAACAAAGGTTTAATCAAAAACTCGTTTAACATGTTAATTTGAAACACTACTCTATCTAAAGGCGTCAACTAATGCTCAAGCTGTTGAGCTGAGTCTCAAAAGCATCAGTGCAAGCATTGTGTTTAATATAATGGTGAGGTGTAAAGGAAAGTTTTGGTCGCTTTCAAGAGAAAATTACTAGGAAAAAATATTTCTGAAACATATGAGTGGAATCTAAAAATCAATGAGAACTGAAACAATACAGTATGGCTGAGACAAACGAATATTGCATTTCGATGTCAAACGTTAACTGCATAAAGCTGTTGGCCATGCATGAATTACCGATGTCCGAAGTCAATTTTGTAAACTGGCTGCGAGCAATTAATTACTTTGCCTCAGTTTGTAAAAAGTCTTTCGCCTGCGCTTCTAACAAATTATTGCTGGTTTCCGTTAAAATAATTAAACACAGTGTTTGTAGGACGTGAAAAAAGTACAATTCAGGTCATTTTACAGCGGGCTAGGAAAGTAAACAGGTGAAATAATCGATTTTGAGTCAATTTTGGAAACCGATTGCGATTCCAATTACGGGAATTTTCAGTCTCTCTTCCGGTATCACTGAAAATTGTTGCGCGTTCATATCATTTCAGGTTCAACTCCTTTCCTCTCCTTATTTATTTATTTATTTTTTTCTACGAGTGGACAACATTTAGTTTTGACTTGATTATGCAGATGGTGTCTGTAAGAAGCGACCAGAAAATGAGAAATTCGTGAAGATCCACCGCCATAAAAATTGGAATTCGTCTCAAATAAGACTCATTTTAGCAAAAAAGAGTCAAAACTAATAAAATAACCTAGTGACATTTGCTACTGAACAAGACAATGAAACGGATGGTTTAGCGCCAAAGCAATTAACTGGTGTTTATATACGTATATTTACCCTGGGAAGTGCTTATAGCACAAAGGCTAGTGGGGCCGAGCAAACAGCTGAAGTAGATAATTCAAATTAAACATGACATTGCTAAGAATCCCAACTGGCCGGAGGCAAACTAGTTGGCTATTTACAAGCTTGGCCAAGGATTTGATCTCGAGGCTACCCTATGAGTGTGAATGTCTCGTCCAAAAAAAGGATTTCAGCACCCTAGGTGGGTGCCTATTTTTTTTTTAGACCCAGGGTAGTTTTCTTAGTACTTTACCAAAGGAATCGTGGCTTCTGGAAACGAGAATGGGGAAAAGAAAAACCTAAAAATACGAAGCTACGCAGACGTTTCCCTTATAGTGTTTATAAACATAAGGCAGCGGCTTCGCAATGTGCTTATCAACCATAATGTCAATATATCAAATGCATTCAACACTCCGAATAAATTAACGTATAATTTAAGTGTAATTTTATTTCGTACGACTTCATATTGGCAATAAAATTAAATCGTGTTCGTATTAAATGAGTTGTCGAATTCAAGGTATTCTTAAATAAATAGACAATAATGAACTTACCGATGTCCTTGGCTCACAAAGTAGCCGTTAGAACGGGGTTCTACCGAAATTAATAGAATTTCTTTTTTCTGATCAATATATTTGTACTCATTACCTGCATGTTTGAATTTGTACCGATATTCTAAGGAGAACGTACATGCTGATCTATGTTAAGGCGTCACGAAAGAACGACAGGCGTCATGGAAAAGCTGAAAAAACACATGTGGCAAGATCGGGAGTTAGAAGGTCCCTGCACACTCGCTAGGCGTCAAACTGACTCACTCAGCTTCCCGTGAAGTTCCGCAAGATGCACAAAACACTGGTGTTTGGACTTCTCTTTTACATCACATTTCTCATGATAACAGAAGGCAACGGGGTAATTTCGAGTTGCGGCGGTCACGACGGCAATACACGTCCGGTAAACTCCATAATTTACCTCGTGAATGTTATTCCATCTTTATTTGCTACTATCAAAAAGAGCTAGTAGAAAATTGGAACTAATCTGTATTGAGCACAGCTTTCAATTTATACTTATTCCAAGCCACCAAAGAATATTTCAAAAAGCAACACTTTCAGTATGTCAACCATAGCGCCACTTTTGTTTATTCCATTTATCCTATTCCTCGGTTTTCCTTCTGCAGCTTTCCTATGACAGTTTTATTAGATAATTTGAAATCCCAGCGTTACTTATCAGTCGATCTCAGAGCGTATTTATCACTTCGATTCTTATCGTCACCTTAGATTCATCCCAGTCTTTTTATCAGGAATTTCAAAACTTCAAAACGCACGAGACGGATTTGCAAAAAACACTAAAAAACAGCACCTTCATCGTTACAAAATTCAAAACACTCCGTAACGTTCTGGAAACATTCTGTAGCCTGAAATAAAGTGGGACGATAAATTGACTCATTACTAATCTCAAGAACAAATTGTTAATAGATTAGAGAGTAAAGTTTCAGTTTGTTTTTAAAACTTCACTGGTGTGTGCATTGTGGGTTTTTTGTGTGTGTAAGGGGAGGGGGCTGCTGAGAGCGTATTCGATCTCGCAAACACTTGCCTCGCGAAAGGACAAGCGCTGCATGAGGACATCAAAAGAAGAAGTTACAGGTTTAAAAGACATATTGAAGGTTAGAGGTTTATAAAACTAACTGCAATATCGTGAGCTGGTATATATCGGATCTGATTCGAGACGAAAGCGATATTTACTGCCTTCTGAAAACAAATGTTCGCTGTCATTCTACGAGTTTCACTTAATATATGCGGAATAAACGACAAACAGAGAAGGAAAAACCCAAATTACTTTTAATTCCGCTCGTAGCGGCAAAGCTTGTCAGGCTTATTGTGCAATATCAAAGAGTCGCTGAAATTGCTATAATGCATATGATGCATTATTGCAGTAAAATCCCTTGATTAAAACGCAGAATAACAATGAAGAGGTAGTATCAGATCCATCAGGAATTGCTAAGTTCCGATGTGGGACAAGTCAAAATGGTCAAGCAGCACGTGCCATCTGATATCTTGTTATACGTTGATGCTCAATTAGAGCCGAAAAAACCTGTGTTTAACTCTTTGTAAACAGAAATATTGTCATCTGTTGTAGCTGTAGACAAAAAAGAAGTTTTTATCGTAGACAAAACACTGCGGTTGCGTAATATTGGCCGCTTGTGTTTTAAAACTACCAGTCTGAAAATTGGTGATTTTTATCTGGGCATCGTTTACGGCGTATGGTAGATTTTACTGTAGATCAGCTTTTCATTCTCGTAGAAGAAAGCTCGATGTGCGACATGCTCTCTTGCCAAGTCTTATCAACCACGCTTATTGTTATCTCTGTCAAACAGTGTCATACAGTACAGCTTAACAAACACAACAGCTCGTCAGGTGTTGTGTCATATGTCAAAACAGTTCACACAGCAAACGCCTCTCCACAACTGTTTTACGCGTTACTGCCTGTGGGAAAAATTTTGGTGGTTAGGCTTGCTCTTTACGTGTTATTCAGGACTTTTGAATCATAAAAATTCTCTAACCAATGAAGCAACATACTAGAAAGAAGGAAGTTTATGCACACCAACAACGTTGCTGACAGAATTAACTGTAGTGAATTGTTGACAGAGTTAATAGTAGTGAATTGTTCCTAAGATCAGTTTCTCGCCCGTCACGAATGTCATTACGGGACGGGACGGGATAGGATTGAACGGTTTTGCAGGAAACTCGTTTAAATTTACCCGTCTTCGCATCCATCTGCGTCGACAGATTTTGATCCCTGTCAGACAAGAAACATGTCGAAATTTACTCTTAGACGCTTTTCTGGCCATGGTTCCGAAGATAATTTCGTCGAAAGGACTGGGACTTGGTCGATAGCAAAGCACTTTATAATCGCAACTTGGCGCCTCTAACCCGTCCTTATTTAAATTTCTGAGAACAAGATTAAAGTAGTTTAATTCAGAATACTGGTTCTTAATTAAAATTTAAAACTTCTTAATAAATCCAACTCATTCCAGGTTTAACTAGAGCGAGGTTTATTATTTTGCTCACGGGTATATGTGGCTATAAAGTGGCGGGGAGGGCGCTTATAAAAGCGAACCACGAACTTCCCAAAGTCGACACGCCATGACAAAGACACAGATGCAACAAAGGTTTAATCAAAAACTCGTTTAACATGTTAATTTGAAACTCTACTCTATCTAAAGGTGTCAACTAATCCTCAAGCTTTTCACCTGAGTCTCAAAAGCGTCAGTGCAAGCATTGTGTTTGATGGTGAGGTGTAAAGGAAAGTTTTGGTCGCTTTCAAGAGAAAATTACTAGGAAAAAATATTTCTGAAACATATGAGTGGAATCTAAAAATCAATGAGAACTGAAACAATACAGTATGGCTTAGACAAATGAATATTGCATTTCGATGTCAAACGTTAACTGCATAAAGCTGTTGGCCATGCATGAATTACCGATGTCCGAAGTCAATTTTGTAAACTGGCTGCGAGCAATTAATTACTTTGCCTCAGTTTGTAAAAAGTCTTTCGCCTGCGCTTCTAACAAATTATTGCTGGTTTCCGTTAAAATAATTAAACACAGTGTTTGTAGGACGTGAAAAAAGTACAATTCAGGTCATTCGGAAAGTAAACAAGTGAAATAATCGATTTTGAGTCAATTTTGGAAACCGATTGCGATTCCAATTACGGGAATTTTCAGTCTCTCTTCCGGTATCACTGAAAATTATTGCGCGTTCATATCATTTCAGGTTCAACTCCTTTCCTCTCCTTATTTTTTTTTTTTTTTTTTTTTTCTACGAGTGGACAACATTTAGTTTTGGCTTGATTGTGCAGATGGTGTCTGTAAAAAGCGACCAGAAAACGAGAAATTCGTGAAGATCCACCGCCATAAAAATTGGAATTCGTCTCAAATAAGACTCATTTTAGCAAAAAAGAGTCAAAACTAATAAAAATAACCTAGTGACGTTTGTTACTGAACAAGACAATGAAACGGATGGTTTAGCGCCAAAGCAATTAACTGATGTTTATATACCATTTTTTACCCTGGGAAGTGTTTATAACACAAAGGCTAGTGGGGCCGAGCAAACAGCTGAAGTAGATAATTCAAATTAAACATGACATTGCTAAGAATCCCAACTGGCCGGAGGCAAACTAGTTGGCTATTTACAAGCTTGGCCAAGGATTTGAACTCCGGGCTACCCTATGAGTGTGAGTGTTTTGTCCAAAAAAAAAGGATTTCAGCACCCTAGGTGGATGCCTATTTTTGTTTAGACACAAGGTAGTTTTCTTACTACTTTACCAAAGGAATCGTGGCTTCTGGAAACGAGAATGGGGAAAAGAAAAACCTAAAAATACGAAGCTACGCAGACGTTTCCCTTATAGTGTTTATAAACATAAGGCAGCGGCTTCGCAATGTGCTTATCAACCATAATGTCAATATATCAAATGCATTCAACACTCTGAATAAATTAACGTACAATTTAAGTGTAATTTTATTTCGTACGACTTCATATTGGCAATAAAATTAAATCGTGTTCGTATTAAATGAGTTGTCGAATTCAAGGTATTCTTAAATAAATAGACAATAATGAACTTACCGATGTCCTTGGCCCACAAAGTAGCCGTGAGAACGGGGTTCTACCGAAATTAATAGAATTTCTTTTTTCTGATCAATATATTTGTACTCATTACCTGCATGTTTGAATTTGTACCGATATTCTAAGGAGAACGTACATGCTGATCTGTGTTAAGGCGTCACGAACGAACGACAGGCGTCATGGAAAAGCTGAAAAAAACAGATGTTGCAAGATCGGGAGTTAAAAGGGTCCTGCACACTCGCTAGGCGTCAAACTGACTCACTCAGCTTCCCGTGAAGTTCCGCAAGATGCACAAAACAATGGTGTTTGGACTTCTCTTTTGCATCACATTTCTCATGATAACAGAAGGCAATGGGACGTTTGTTTGCCCTCCCAATGGTGTTAAACGTCCGGTAAATTCCATAATTTAACTGATGAATGTTATTCCATCTTTATTTGCTACTATCAAAAAGACCTAGTAGAAAATTGGAACTAATCTGTATTGAGCACGGCGTTCAATTTATACTTATTCCAAGCCACCAAAGAATATTTCAAAGAGCAACACCTTCAGTATATTTTAACCACAGCGCCACTTTTGTTTATTGAGTTCCACTTATCCCATTCCTCGGTTTTCCTTCTGCAGCTTTCCTATGACAGTTTTATTAGATAATTTGAAATTTCAGCGTTAGTTACCAGTCGATCTCAGAACGTCTTTATCACTTCAATTTTCATCGTCACCTTAGATTCATCCCAGTCTTTTTAACAGGAATTTCAAAACTTCAAAACGCACGAGACGGATCTGCAAAAAAACACTAAAAAACAGCACCTTCATCGTTAAAAAATTCTCGAGTTTTAATTGATCACACGCACATCTAGTGGAATTTCATCCGTCTTCCTAACGATTAATTTCTTTTCTTTTTACAGAACTGTAAAAGTGGATTGAAAAATTTCAAGAGACGAATCTGTGTCGCCGCTCGACGATTGAACTGCGACCAATTCCTGCAAGACGAGAACGTGATCATGCACCCAAGAGTTCAGCAAACCGCTCCCAAATAACAACTTGAAAACACTCTGTAACGTTCTGGAAACATCCTGTAGCCTGAAATAAAGTGGGATGATATAATTGACTCATTACAAATCTCAAGAACAAATTGTTAATCAATTAGAAATTAAAGTTTCAGTTTGTTTTTATAACTTCACTGGTGTGTGCACTGTGCATTTTTTTGTGTGAGGGAAGGGGGCTGTTGAGAGCGTATTCGGTCTCGCAAACACTTGCCTCGCGAAAGGACAAGCGCTGCATGAGGACATCAAAAGAAGATTTAGAATTAAGACAATTTTAACATGTTTCATTGTCATCACCCTATCGTTAGCGAAATATCGTATAAAGGGTTATTGCCTCTGGTACAATGGAAGGCATGAGAAAAATTAACGTTTAACTGCCCGATATGAGCAGTTAAGACAATAGCGAAAATTGCTGCACTTTTTAACCAATTCACACAATAAAAGAAGGTCTCTTTATTTCTTTATTTCAATTGATAAAATACATATTAAAAGTTGCAGGTTTAAAAGAAATATTAAAGGTTCGAGGTTTATAAAACTAAATGCAATATCGTCAGCTGGTATATATCGGATCTGATTCGAGAAGATATCGATATTTACTGCCTCCTGAAAACAAATATTCGCTGTCATTCTACGAGTTTCACCTAATATATGCGGAATGAACCTACACACAGGGAAGGAAAAACCCAAATTACTTTTAATTCCCCTCATAGCGGCAAAGCCAGTCAGGCTTATTGTGAAATATCGAAAAGAGTGGTTGAAATTGCTATAATTCATTTGATGAAATTTAAATTACAGTATCGACGAAAAGACTTCCAGTAAAATTTAAATTAGGTATTATATAATTCGACAGACTATAACGATTTTTGGGCAAAGTCAGTTGGTGACCGGTAGTTTTTTCTCTTTAATAAATAATTAACAGAAGAAAATATGGAACCACACGGAACTATATAAGCGTCACTGCAAAGATTGCATATTATTTTTCTATTTTATTTTAAATTATAAGAGATTTTTGGATCAGTACAGAAGCTAGCTCAACCATTCTTTATTGACGAGTGCTCACGACCCAATTCCTTTCTCCAATACGAGTATCAAGCAATCATAAGAAGAGAAAATAAACCCGCAAATTGTTGCATTGAGGAATGTTGGATTGATCACTTAACAAATTCTCAAAACAAAGAGAGAGCAAAGAGAGAATCATTTTTAAAGCTTGGACCATGCAGGTTCGACGGTTAAATACTCTCTTGATTAAAACGTAAAATGACGACGAAGAAGTACTATCTTATCCATCAATTCCGATGTAGGACAAGTCAAAATGGTCAAGCAGCACGTGCCATCTGATATCTTATTTTACGTTGATGCTCAATTAGAGCCGAAAAAACCTGTGTTTAACTCTTTGTAAACAGAAATATTGTCATCTGTTGTAGCTGTAGACAAAAAATTAGTTTTTTTATTTTAGACAAAACACTGAGCGGTTGCGTAATATTGGCCGCCTCGGTTTTAAAACTACCAGTCTGAAAATTGGTCATTTTTATCTGGGCATCGTTTCCGGCGTATGGTAGAGCTGTAGATCGGCTTTTCATTCTTGTAGAAGAAAGCTCGATGTGCGACATGCTCTCTTGCCAAGTCTTATCAACCAAGCTTATTGTTATCCCTGTCAAACAGTGTCATAGAGGACAGCTGAACAAACACAACAGCTCGGCAGTTGTTGTGTTATATGTCAAAACAGTTCACACAGCAAACGCCTCTCCTTAACTGTTTTACGCGTTACTGCCTGTGGGAAAATATTTGTCGTTAGGCTTGCTCTTTACGTGCTATTCAGGACCTTTGAATTATAAAAACTCACTAAGCAATGAAACAATATAATAGAAAGAATGAAGTTCATGCACACCAACAATGTTGCTGACAGAATTAACAGTAGTGAATTGTTCCTAAGATCAGTTTCTTGTCCGTGACATGTGTCATTACGGGACGGGATGGGAACTCGTTTAAATTTACCCGCGTCTTCGCATCCATCTGTGTCGACGAATTCTAATCCCTGCCAGACAAGGAATATGTCGAAATTTACTCTCAGACGCTTTTCTGGCCAAGGTTTCAAAGATAATTTCGCCGAAAGGACTGGGACTGGGACGAAAGCAAAGCACTTTATAATCGCAACTTGGCGCCTCTAACCCGTCTTTATTCAAATTTCTGAGAACAAGATTAAATGAGTTTTGCATTACGAATTCACAGTTGCAAGCAAAACTCGTCGAACAGGTTAACTTTCTCGTCCCGTAATGAGAATACAACTAGTGTTGTGCAGCCGACGTTTTGTGCATAGGTATCTTTTGGACGGTCTCGATGGGGTTAACCCTCAAAACGGGCTTAATATTCAGAAATAAGACTAAAAATTGTAAAATGTTAAATGCTAGCCGTTAAAAATATTAACCATAAAAAATTTTAGCCACCAAAGTGGAAGTATCATCGACCTCTCCTGTCAAGAATTTTTTGCAATTTAAAGCAGCGAAAGCCATACATCATGTTTGCATGTTATTTCCGTACAGGCATATAAATCTAACGCTATAGTAGTAAGATATCAGTTAACAATTTGGCATCCCAGAACGCCTTAAATATGTTTTACAGTAATTAAAATAAATTTTAAACTTTTTCAAACAATGAAAAAAATGTTAGCTTTGTAAAATAGTGGTAATTGGTTTCTAAGATTTCTGTTAACTGTGAAAAATAATTTTAAGCGTCGGCCGTTAAAATACCAAATTATTCACCGTTAGCTGCAAAAGTCAACAACCCATTGAGACCCTCCATGTGTTTTCACTAGGAAAAAAAACTCTCCTTGTGTTTTGACTAGGAAAAAAAAAACAGGAAGATTTAAGCAACAGCAAAACAAAACTGTTTCACGATATTAAAATTGTTCTCGTCTCTCTAATTATTCTCATCTTTCTCAAAGGTATCAGGCGGATGTTTTTGGGCTACTATTAGTAAAAGAACTCATCCTCTTGGTGTCATGTTGTTTGTCAACCGATATCTAGTAGAGGAAACTCGCACAACTGAGCCCAGCCTCTAGACGTATATTACAACCGGTCTTTTTTTAATCCATATCTGGGGAACCAAATTAGGTATTGTTTTTCAAAACCTGTCATATTTTGACATCGATCGCCAATAGGTGAACAAGCACAACAATGAGGCACATGTTTGTTTCATAACGCGTTTATTCATATTCTGGCATATATGTGTGTATATTCCTCCCTCTGGTGTTCATACATTTCTTTTGTTACCAGTTAGAAGAATTTCCTTATACATCAATTCCCTTAATGATCAGTTTGAACAACATAAGTTATTTGACTTTGTTTTCAAAGCTGACGTTTTAAAACAGTTCCTTAAGAAGCGGCTTGCACTTCTACTAAGCGTCAAACTGACTCGTTCAGCTTACTGAAGGTGACCAAGATGGACAAAGTAATGGCGATTGGTTTTCTTTTCCTCTTTTGTATCGTTTTCCTTATGATAGAAGAAAGTTCTGGGTTGGCCTTTAATTGCCCTGGTCCATTGCCTGTGAGTGCTGTAATCATTTTAGAGCTCGAACTTATCTATGCACTTGAAATATTAAGGGCTTAACCTTGAGGTTAAGAAGGAAGCTAATTAAAATCTATGTTGCTTGCAGAGAGCGATCAAAGCGCTTCATTGTCAGAAAATTCTTGGTTATAATTTAACTCAGCGAGCTTACTAGTAGAGTTTCTTCCGTCTCCTTAACGATTCATATCTTCTCTTTTTACAGGCCTGTGCCAAACGGAAAGGGTTTAAGAGAGGAATCTGCCGCGCTGCTCGACGATTCAACTGTGACCAACTCCTGCAAGACGAGAACGTGAACCCAAGAGTTCAGCAAACCGCTCCACAATACTAACTTCTAAGCATCATGTAACCTCAAGGAGCCTCAAATAAAATGTAAACTCGTGTTACCTCCTGCGCTTTTATGACTTTGACTGGAAAATAAGGAATATGTCTCTGGGCACTCCTTCTCAAAACTGCATGTGATTGGTCGATTTGTAAAATTGGCACCAGACTATGGTTGCGATTCGTCTCTCTCTGAAAAGTTTTAGAGAAAGTTAATGTTCAAAAAAACTAGGTGACTGAAAGACAAAATGTTAAATGCTTCTGTTTATCGCTTTACGTGTCACTGATGTTATACAGAAGTGGTGAAAATGATACTCCATTAGCGCAATTTAATCATTTCGTTTTTATAGAAAAATTCGCTGCAAACTACCCCATATTAAAATTGTTCTTTTCTTTCCGATTTTTATTGACACAGGCCGATATTTTCACGCTAATAGTAATCGATAACTGATCTTCTTGTAGCATGAGTATTTTGTTTTGTTTTTTTTTTTTGTTTGTTTTTTTGGTTTTTTTTTGTTTTTTTGTTTTTTTGTTTTGTTTGTTTTTTGTTGTTATTGTTGTTTTGTTATCAAACTTTATTATGTATTGTAAATTGTAAACCGATGCCAAGCGTAGAAAACTTCTAGAAAACCATATCAAGCATAGCGAAGTCTGTCACATTTTAATATTGACCGCCAACAGGTGAACAAGCACAACAAAGAGGCACATGTCAGGTATTTTACCCTGATATACTTGTAAATATATCTTCTCCAGCTGGTGTTCATACATTTGCTGTGTAACTAGTTAGAAGAATTTCGCTATTTATCAATCCCCTTAATGATTAATTGGATATCAAAAACTTCATAAGTTATCTGACTTTGTTTTCAAAGCTGACGCTGTAGAACATTTCCATTAAAGGCGGGTTGCACTTCTACAAAGTGTCAAACTTACTCGTTCAGTTTACTGAAGGTGACCAAGATGGACAAAGCAATGGCGTTTGGTTTTCTTTTCCTCTTTTGCGTCGCGTTCCTTATGATAGAAGAAAGTTCTGGTCTGGGTCATGCTTGCTCTATTTACCCGAATGCAGTGCCTGTGAGTAAAGTCTGCATACGAGCCAAGTGGCCCATCAGGCCGGAGCCTATCCCGGTTTCTGTAGCATGAAGCGACTAGGAGTATTTCTACTCCCCCCTGGATGGGATGCTAGTCCATCACTTGGTTTTTTTTTTTTGAGATATTCAGGACTTAACCTTGAGGATAATTACAAAACCAAATAGTGCAATCCAAGATCTGCGGAAAACATGTTCATAGCGCTCCGTGCTCGCACACCTCGTTTTGCCAGGGAAAAACCCTGCCTTAATGTCATTTTTAGTAAGACGAATCACTTTCCTATGACAATTTTATTAGACAATTTAAAATTCCAGTGTCACTTGTAATCCGATCTCAGAACGCCTTTATCACTTCAGTTTTTATCGTCATTTTAGATTCATCCTAGTCTTTTCAACAGCTAAACGCACGAGACGGATTTCCGAAAAAAAAAAAAAAAAAAGAGCTAAAAGGAACACCTTCATTGGTAGAAAATTCTCGAGTTTTAATTGACCACACGCGTTTCGTCCGTCTTCTTAGCGATTCATATCTTTTCTTTTTACAGGCCTGTAACCCAGGGAATAGTTTCAAGAGAGGAATTTGCCGCGCTGCTCGACGATTGAACTGCGAACAACTCCTGCAAGACGAGAACATGAACCCAAGAGTTCTGAAAACCGCTCCACAATACTAACCTTAAAGCATCATATAAACTCCTTAAAGATGTTCAAATAAAATATAAACTCGTGCTACAACCATTTATCTTAAGACTTTGACTGTGAAAGAAGCAATATTCTAAGACGTTGTCTTTGGGCGCTTCTTCTTGAAACTATGAATATTCGTTTCGTGAAATGGCACCTGCGTAGGATAAAGTCTTTTGCTCTGAAAAAGACCCGTAATATAGACTAGCGGTCAAAGTTTTAGAGCAACTTAATGTTGGCATGGCTTTATTGTTAATAAAGTGATTAAGCAACTGAAAAAAACTTTAATAATGTTAAGTTTGTAACTGTTTTCGCTTTGTGGGACACGTAGCCTTCGAGCAGTTGGTTTTTGTTCCTGGAACCCCCGCGCGATGGAAATTATTCGGGATTCTACCGAAATTAATGGAATTTCTTCTTTCTGATCAATATATTTGTACTCATTACCTGCATGTTTGAATTTGTACCGATATTCTAAGGAGAACGTACATGCTGGTCTGGGCGTCACGAACGAACGACAGGCGTCATAGAAAAATTGAAAAAACAGATGTTGCAAGATCAGAAGATAAAAGGTGCCTGAAAACTCGCTAGGTGCCAAACTGACTCCCTCAACTTCCCGTGAAGTTCCGCAAGATGCACAAAACAATAATGTTTGGACTTCTTCTCTTTTGCATCACATTTCTCGCGATAAAAGAAAGCAATGGGACTATGGTTTGCTCTCCCGATGATCCACGTAAGGTAAATTCCATAATTTAACCGGTGAATGTTATTCCATCTTTATTTGCTACTATTAAAAAGACCTAGTAGAAAATTGGAATTAATCTGTATTAAGCACGGCTTTCAATTTATACTTATTCCGATCCACCAAAGAATATTTCAAAGAGCACTTTCGGTATATTTTAACCACAGCGCCACTTTTGTTTATTGAGTTCCATTTATCCTATTCCTCGGTTTTCCTTCTGCAGCTTTCCTATGACAGTTTTATTAGATAATTTGAAATTTCAGCGTTACTTATCAATCGATCTAAAAGCATCACTCCAATTTTTATCGTCACCTTAGATTCATTCTAGTCTTTTTAACGGGAATTTCAAAACTTCAAAACGCACTAAAAGGGCCGGATCTGCGAAAAAAAAAAACGCTTAAAATAGTACATTCCTCGTTAGTAAATTCTCGAGTTTTAATTGATCACACGCACATCTAGTGGAGTTTCATCCGTCTTCTTAACGATTAATTTCTTTTCTTTTCACAGCACTGTAAACCAGAAGTAAATAATTTCCAGAGACGAATCTGTGTCGCCGCTCGACGATTGAACTGCGAACAATTCCTGCAAGACGAGAACGTGATCATGCACCCAAGAGTTCAGCAAACCGCTCCCAAATAACAACTTGAAAACACTCTGTAACGTTCTGGAAACATCCTGTAGCCTGAAATAAAGTGGGACGATATAATTGACTCATTACAAATCTCAAGAACAAATTGTTAATAAATTAGAAATTAAAGTTTCAGTTTGTTTTTATAACTTCACTGGTGTGTGCACTGTGCATTTTTCTCTGTGAGGGAAGGGGGCTGTTGAGAGAGTATTCGGTCTCGCAAACACTTGCCTCGCGAAAGGACAAGCGCTGCATGAGGACATCAAAAGAAGATTTAGAATTAAGACAATTTTAACATGTTTCATTGTCATCACCCTATCGGTAGCGAAATATCGTATAAAGGGTTATTGCCTCTGGTACAATGGAAGGCATGAGAAAAATTAACGTTTAACTGCCCGATATGAGCAGTTAAGACAATAGCGAAAATTGCTGCACTTTTAACCAATTCACACAATAAAAGAAAGTCTCTTTATTTCTTTATTTCAATTGATAAAATACATATTAAAAGTTGCAGGCTTAAAAGAAATATTAAAGGTTCGAGGTTTATAAAACTAAATGCAATATCGTGAGCTGGTATATATCGGATCTGATTCGAGGAGATATCGATATTTACTGCCTCCTGAAAACAAATATTCGCTGTCATTCTACGAGTTTCACCTAATATATGCGGAATGAACCTACACACAGGGAAGGAAAAACCCAAATTACTTTTAATTCCCCTCATAGCGGCAAAGCCAGTCAGGCTTATTGTGAAATATCGAAAAGAGTGGTTGAATTTGCTATAATTCATTTGCTGAAATTTAAATTACTGTATCGACGAAAAGACTTCCAGTAAAATTTAAATTAGGTATTATAATTCGACAGACTATAACGATTTTTGGGCAAAGTCAGATGGTGACCGGTAGTTTTTTCTCTTTAATAAATAATTAACAGAAGAAAATATGAAACCACACGGAACTATATAAGCGTCACTGCAAAGATTGCATATTATTTTTCTATTTTATTTTAAATTATAAGAGATTTTTGGATCAGTACAGAAGCTAGCTCAACCATTCTTTATTGACGAGTGCTCACGACCCAATTCCTTTTTCCAATACGAGTATCAAGCAATCATAAGAAGAGAAAATAAAACCGCAAATTGTTGCATTGAGGAATATTGGATTGATCACTTAACAAATTCTCAAAACAAAGAGAGAGCAAAGAGAGAATCATTTTTAAAGCTTGGAACATGCAGGTTCGACTCTTAAATAATCCCTTGATTAAAACGTAAAATGACGACGAAGAAGTACTATCTTATCCATCAATTCCGATGTAGGACAAGTCAAAATGGTCAAGCAGCACGTGCCATCTGATATCTTATTTTACGTTGATGCTCAATTAGAGCCGAAAAAACCTGTGTTTAACTCTTTGTAAACAGAAATATTGTCATCTGTTGTAGCTGTAGACAAAAAATTAGTTTTTTATTTTAGACAAAACACTGAGCGGTTGCGTAATATTGGCCGCCTCGGTTTTAAAACTACCAGTCTGAAAATTGGTCATTTTTATCTGGGCATCGTTTCCGGCGTATGGTAGAGCTGAAGATCGACTTTTCATTCTCGTAGAAGAAAGCTCGATGTGCGACATGCTCTCTTGCCAAGTCTCATCAACCAAGCTTATTGTTATCCCTGTCAAACAGTGTCATAGAGGACAGCTGAACAAACACAACAGCTCGGCAGTTGTTGTGTTATATGTCAAAACAGTTCACACAGCAAACGCCTCTCCTTAACTGTTTTACGCGTTACTGCCTGTGGGAAAAATGTCTGTCGTTAAGCTTGCTCTTTACGTGCTATTCAGGACCTTTGAATTATAAAAACTCACTAAGCAATGAAACAATATAATAGAAAGAATGAAGTTCATGCACACCAACAACGTTGCTGACAGAATTAACAGTAGTGAATTGTTCCTAAGATAAGTTTCTTGTCCGTGACATGTGTCATTACGGGACGGAATGGGAACTCGTTTAAATTTACCCGCGTCTTCGCCTCCATCTGTGTCGACGAATTCTAATCCCTGCCAGACAAGGAATATGTCGAAATTTACTCTCAGACTGGGACTGGGACGAAAGCAAAGCACTTTATAATCGCAACTTGGCGCCTCTAACCCGTCTTTATTCAAATTTCTGAGAACAAGATTAAATGAGTTTTGCATTACGAATTCACAGTTGCAAGCAGAACTCGTCGAACAGGTTAACTTTCTCGTCCCGTAATGTGAATACAATTAGTGTTGTGCAGCCGACGTTTTGTGCATAGGTATCTTTTGGACGGTCTCGATGGAGTTAACCCTCAAAGCGGGCTTAAAATTCAGAAATAAGACTAAAAATTGTAAAATGTTAATTGTTAGCCGTTAAAAATATTAACCATAAAAAATTTTAGCCACCAAAGTGGAAGTATCATCGGCCTCTCCTGTCAAGAATTTTTTGCAATTTAAAGCAGCGAAAGCCATACATCATGTTTGCATGTTATTTCGGGACAGGCATATAAATCTAGCGCTATAGTAGTAAGATATCAGTTAACAGTTTGGCATCCCAGAACGCCTTAAATATGTTTTACAGTGATTGAAATAAATTTTAAACTTTTTCAAACAATGAAAAAACTGTTAACTTTGTAAAATAGTGGTAATTGGTTTCTAAGATTTCTGTTAACTGTGAAAAATAATTTTAAGCGTCAGCCGTTAAAATACCAAATTATTCACCGTTAACTGTAAAAGTCAACAAACCATTAAGACCCTCCTTGTGTTTTCACTAGGAAAAAAACTCTCCTTGTGTTTTGACTAGGAGAAAAAAAAACAGGAAGATTTAAGCAACAGGAAAACAAACCTGTTTCACGATATTAAAATTGTTCTCGCCTCTCTAATTATTCTCATCTTTCTCAAAGGTATCAGGGAGATGTTTTTGGGCTACTATTAGTAAAAGAACCCATCTTCTTGGTGTCATGTTGTTTTTTTTTACCGACATCTAGTAGAGGAAACTCGCACAACTGAGCCCAGCCTCTAGACGTATATTACAGCCGGTCTTTTTTTAATCCATATCTGGGGAACCAAATTAGGTATTGTTTTTCAAAACTTGTCATCTTATGACATCGAGCGCCAATAGGTGAACAAGCACAACAATGAGGCACATGTTTGTTTCATAAAGCGTGTATTCATTTTCTGGCATACATGTGTGTATATTCCTCCCTCTGGAGTCCATACATTTCTTTTGTTACCAGTTAGAAGAATTTCCTTATACATCAATTCCCTTAATGATCAGTTTGAACAACATAAGTTATTCCACTTTGTTTTCAAAGCTGACGTTATAAAACAGTTCCTTAAGAAGCGGCTTGCACTTCTACTAAGCGTCAAACTGACTCGTTCAGCTTACTGAAGGTGACCAAGATGGACAAAGTAATGGCGATTGGTTTTCTTTTCCTCTTTTGCGTCGTTTTCCTTATGATAGAAGAAAGTTCTGGGGAGGCTGTTCATTGCCCTGGTCCAATGCCTGTGAGTGCTGTAATTATTTTAGAGCTCGAACTTCTTTTACAAAATCATCTATGCACTTGAAATAATATGGGCTTAACCTTGAGGTTAAGAAGGAAGCTAATTAAAATCTATGTTGCTTGTAGAGAGCGATCAAAGCGCTTCATTGTCAGAAAATTCTTGGTTATAATTTAACTCAGCGAGCTTACGAGAAGAGTTTCTTCCGTCTCCTTAACGATTCATTTCTTTTCTTTTTACAGGTCTGTAACCGACGGAAAGGGTCTAAGAGAGGAATCTGCCGCGCTGCTCGACGATTCAACTGCGACCAACTCCTGCAAGACGAGAACGAGAACCCAAGAGTTCAGCAAACCGCTCCACAATACTAACTTCTAAGCATCATGTAACCTCAAGGAGCCTCAAATAAAATGTAAATTCGTGTTACCTCCTGCGCTTTTACGACTTTGACTGGAAAATAAGCAATATTTGTCTCTGGGCACTCCTTCTCAAAACTGCACGTTATTGGTCGATTTTTAAAATTGGCACCAGACTATGGTTGCGATTCGTCTCTCTCTGAAAAGTTTTAGAGGAAGTTAATGTTCAAAAAAAAATAGGTGACTGAAAGACAAAATGTTAAATGCTTCTAATTGTTTATCGCTTTACGTGTCACTGGTGTTATACAGAAGTGGTGAAAATGATATTCCATAAGCGCAATTTAATCATTTCGTTTTTATAGAAAAATTCGCTGCAAACTACCCCATATTAAAATTGTTCTTTTCTTTCCGATTTTCATTGACACAGACCGATATTTTCGGGCTAATATTAATCGATAACGGTTCTTCTTGTATCATGAGTATTTTTGTTTGTTTGTTTGTTTGAGTAGAGTAGAAAACCTCTAGAAAACCACATCAAACATAGTTTTGCGAAGTCTGTCACATTTTAATATTGACCGCCAACAGGTGAACAAGCACAACAAAGAGGCACATGTCAGGTATTTTACCCTGATATACTTGTAAATATATCTTCTCCCGCTGGTGTTCATACATTAACTGTGTTACTAGTTAGAAGAATTTCGCTATTTATCAATCCCCTTAATGATTAATTGGATATCAAACACTTCATAAGTTATCTGACTTTGTTTTCGAGGCTGACGCTGTAGAACATTTCCTTTAAAAGCGGGTTGCACTTCTACAAAGTGTCAAACTGACTCGTTCAGTTTACTGAAGGTGACCAAGATGGACAAAGCAATGACGTTTGGTTTTCTTTTCCTCTTTTGCGTCGCATTCCTTATGATAGAAGGAAGTTCTGGGCTGGGTCAGGCTTGCTCTATTTACCCGAATGCAGCGCCTGTGAGTGTAGTTATTAATTTTAGAGCTTGATCTTGTTTTACAAAATCATCTATGCACCTGATTTTTTTTTTGAGATATTCAAGACTTAACCTTAAGGATAATTACAAAACCACATAGTGCAATCAAAGATCTGCGGAAAACATGTTCATAGCGCTCCGTGCTCACACTCGTCGTTTTGCCAGGGAAAAACCCTGCCCTACTGTCATTTTTAGTAAGACCAATCACTTTCCTATGACAATTTTATTAGACAATTTAAAATTCTAATATTCACACCCCAAAGAAATAAAAAACATTTTGTTAACGGCACACTTAATTTATCCAGCATAGAGCCCCCTCTTCTCTTTACCCATCAACGCGGATAGTAAAATTCACTGTAAACTTTCCTTTCCCCTCAGTACACTTTCCACCTCACATTAAAATTCTTACTCGAAACTGACAAAGCGCAGTTAAACGATCGCGTTTGACGTGAGGAAATGGCGTAATCGATGGCACAAATCGTTCGTAAACGCTGCGCAAAATAAACCAAACTCAAATGTTGTAATTTAATTTGAGTAGCGTGCTGGTTATGCGACGCGTGATCGTCTTTGGAAAGTACCAGAAGCCGTGTAAGGGCCTTTTGGGTGGAACAGGGAAATTCCAATTCGCGCACTTTGGACATTAAGTTATGAGCAGCGTTTTGCAACATATTCTCGTTCTAATCGCAGAAAAGAATTTTTCCGTTGCGTTAACCGAGGGTTAGTCGTAACCTAGTCGCCCTATATAGGAAGCCGTTATAGGAAAGTAGCTTTCAAACTAACGTACAGCGACAAAAACAGGAACAGGTGGCATATAAGACCGACGGTTAGCATTTAAACATAGACAAGTCGATTAATTTCCATCTATTTATTGACATTTCAAGCCACGTTAGTTAGTTTTAATTTGGTTTAGTGCGGTCGTTTTCCATAACTCTAGTCGGTTTCTGCTGTCAGGTGTTTCACTCTAGACTTGTTCGTCTTCCGCTCTGGAGTCGCAATTCAGAGCTCGCGCGGCCTCACAGATGCTCCTTCGGGAACGAAACAACTGAAAACAGAAAAGTCCAATGAGTATATCAATGAGTCGAAATTCTTTAACCCTCTGAAATCTCTATCCCTTGTTAATTACATCCTTTATTAAATGCGCATTGCTTGTCGCTTCTGAAGAGACCGGCGGCAAATTAAGACATGAAAGAAGAATATTTGCATACTGCTGAAAGCGGCTGAGACTGAAATGAAAACCTTCGCGCGCTTTCCAGCGTCTATGCTAATTTTTATATACCACGAAGTTTCGCAGCTGGTACCGCACAATTACTCCCTTGCAAACAAATTTTCTTTACAAATAATTTCACGAGCGCGCGGGGTACACGAGAAGACAGTTTGGCAACTATTTCGTATGCACCAAGCGTGGAGACGTGTCTGATTAAATGCGATCACATAGCGGGTTCAAGTCCCAGTCTGACCACTTAGTTGGAGTTGTATCTCGGTAGACCCTAGTTCAACCTCTCGGTCATGCCTGTAAATTGCCAACTGGTCTTACCTCCGCCACTTGGGATTTTTAAGCCTGTTATGTTCAGTTGATATATTTGTTTTTTTAAGTTTAAGTGGCATACCTCTGAACTAGCTAGGTATAGCTAAGCGCATGGACCATTAGAAACAACAACATTTGAACATTTGAATGTAAAATATTCGATTTTGTCAAAGGTTTTTTTTCCATCTTCAGCCTATTTTGCCGCATAAACGATGCTCTCCGGCGGCCATTGACGGGCATGGTAAAGGGTGTAAATGCACAGATCCATTGGATCGCCTACTCGATAAAAACTCGGAAAATGAATTACCCAACACTTCAATCTGTTTTTGTTGATAGCCGACATCTAGAGAAGGGTCAACTGCGATATTGCCTAGAAAGCAAAATAAAATTGTCAGCTCAAACTAAGCTGATATGTTAGGTGGCAGTCAATATGTTTCCCTGGAGACAGTCATTCATGTTGTATCCATCTTAAATCCTAGGCGTCTTTAGTTCCCTTAACGTCCTTAGACGCAATAGAACTAAATTAAAGTAGTCAAATCTGTTATTAAGATAAAACAATTAACATGTAGGTGTCATTGATGAAAAAACGTGAAAACCTACCTTCTGCCTTCGAGAAAGTCAAAAAATAACCTCGAAAGTGACCGTGAGCAAGAGTCACGTGACTGCCAGTGGTTTGCAGTTAACCGTAAACGTGGATCTAAAGGTCTCTATTGCAACGATGGGACCTTAACAGAGACTGGATTTGTAGTGGGCAGTTCTGAACTAACAGTAGAAGACTATCTAACATTAAGTAACCATGACTCTCTCCTTTGAATTTGCATGCAGTAGCGAAATCGTTCAATTTTCAGATTGTTACTGCCAGAAGTAATCATCGCTTATCTCGCCTGCTCTCATCATAGTTTGGCTATGGCCCAGAAGCGATGCCAAAACCACGTTTACAAGCGCTTGAAAAGTGGTTGAGTCAAAAACTTCCACTGTCAGACAAGGATCTCTGGGCCTGGTCAGGCTGATGTTGTTGGTATGAGGCAAGAAGATAATGAACATTCACTCTCTCCTCTGCATATATAACGGTTATGTTTTATAGATTAGACATTTTAGCAAATACTGAGCCTCGGTTATCGCATTTCGAGCTTTCTAATTGGCTCGCTACTCAATGGTTATCAGGTCATTTCCCGAGCTGAATCTTAAAAGTAAAATGTACGCGTCTTCTGTAGCTTTTTTCTAGAAGACTGTAAACAGAAATACATACATGCATACTTTCTTGGCTCGTCCCCTCGGGGCTTTTTAGAGTCAATGTTACAACAAACACAACTAAACAAGGCTCAGAATCCCAACTAGCGGAAGGCACACCAGCCGGCTATTTGCAAGCAGAACCGAGGATTTGCAACATGGGGCTACCACGAAACAAATCCAACTATTGGTCAGAGCGGGATTTTAGCCCAGAGCCACCGCATACAAGTCCGGTTCCCTAATCACTCGGGCACGCTGTCTCCTAAAAAGTCCTCCAAAGAAATTTTCCTAAGAAATCAACAAAACTCGAGGCTGAGTATTTAATAAAACAATTATTCTTTATACGCTTGTTGGTTTCGAGGTAACCGACTCGGCACTACGCACATCGTTGGGTATCACCCGATATCCAACCCGCGCTCTTAGAATCATTTCTTTAAAATAAACTCACCGTTTGGAGCAATATCTAATCATGGAAAATTTTAAGCTAGAAGATCATAGGGTAGAGACTGAGGCTTATGGCCTCTTCGGGAAACAGGTTGGCGCAGTGATGAGAACGCTCGCCTTCCACTAATGTGGCCCGGGTTCGATTCCCGGACTCGGCGTCAAATGTGGGCTGAGTTTGTTGGTTCTCTACTCTGCTCCGAGAGGTTTTTCTCCCGTTTTCCCCTCTCTCTCCACAAAAACCAACATTTGATTTGATTTGATTTGATTTGATTTGATTTGATTTGATTTGATTTGATTTGATTTAATATGATATGATTTGATTTCATTTGTGCTTAACAGTGTGCCCATTTAGTACGTTAGTGCTAGATAAAGTTCATACTCATAAAGTTCATTATTATTATTATTCACATAAACGACTGTAATGAGACCCCAAGTAGCTTCATACAGCGCAACGCGTGATAAAGATCACACCCATTCGTGATCAGTCAAAAGGATTGGACCTTAAAAACTACATCGTCAATAGTAATTGTAATTACTTAGAAATTCTTGGTGGTAAACCCGCGATATTCCAGCATCTTATCGAAGTGGGTCTATCTTCTATTTGTTTGTGTTACGCGTTATAATCTAGACATCGATTTTTTTCCCCTCTGATTGCTATAGAGACGTTTCGGTCTCCGATCTCGTCGACCTCCGCCCAAAGGGAATTTTTTGTTTGAATTACGTTGTTAACGTTTGGTTAACGCTCTACTTGGGAAGAAAATCTATTCCTCAACCCCTTAAGAATGAAAATAAAATCATTTGCCGGGGGGGGGGGGTGTCGATTCTCAGATAGGAATGATTCTTATATAACTATCCGATGCGGTGGTAGGGCCAGCCACGACACGGAAAAATACTTAAAAAATTAAAACGTGATTAAAATAATTGTCTCATATTTACCTTAATTTTCTCCTTTTAGGTCGAATGGAGGCGAGTAAAGGCATCACCATTATTAAAACCTGGTGTATAACATGATTATTCATGCATAGCAGAAAAATTCTTTCAGTGTGGGCTAAAACATTGTGTCAAACTTCAGCAGCCGAAGAAGTAGCACAAATATCCTAAAATCCCTGAAAGAATTCATTCTGCCTAGAAGGGCAAACAATGCTTAACGGCCTCTCCGTTGCTTCCCTCATGGATTGGTTGAGATGGGGGGGGGGGGTAGGATAGTCAAAAAAGTCCTCCCCAATGTCCAAACCCTTACCCTTTCATATACCATCTTTGCCAGGAAAGGCAACCCTTTTACATACCTTCTATAGAAAAGAGTATCCTTTTCACATACCTAGGAAAGATAACAAATGTTTGTGCCAACACTAGAGCAATGTTTTTGGCCTTTTCGCTCGGGGGACCCTCTTTAAAAATACTTGAATGAATAAGCCGTTAGGTTACTTCTGTTCGAAATCTTTTGAGAAAGCCTTTTCACTACTTAAATGATAGTTTTCCCTAACCTTTTGTTTACTACATCTCGCGAAATCCTTCCGCTTTTCTTTCCTTCAGCCTGGACTAGGCACCCATTTCGAGCGGGGCCACTTCGTTTAGTCCATTATAGCAAGTAGCCCCAGGGGGCTATAACACTGTGCCAATTCTGGCAGCCGAGGAAGTAGCACAAATATTCTAAAATCCCTGAAAGTCATTCTGTCTAGAACGATAGATAGCGTTAAACGGCCTTGCCGTTGTTTCCTTCACGGTGCCCTCAGACGAAGAATTTTATCTTTTTCAAATTGACACCCATTGTGATTGCGGGACAGGTTGCTCTTGAACTCATCGGTACATCTTTTCACACTTCAAAAAATTCAACAACTCTCAGTTTTTTGTTTGTTTGTTTGTTTGTTTGTTCGTTTTGATGCTGTTTTGTTTTGTTTTGTTTTGTTTTTTCAGAAACTACCTCATGAAATTTTTGTCCCATTTTGAGACAGAATATTTTAGTCATATGGAAAGCTCTCTTAGAGCTTCATAGTCTCTAGCCTCATAGTCTCATAGGCTTCATAGTCTCTGGCCCTTCCCGCGACCCCACCGCCTCCCTTTATGAATTGCTACTCTATTGCAGCGTTACCCTCAACAATTCAATTCAATGGTACCCAACTTTGAGGTACTCAGAGGGTAACGTGTTTTTCCCAAGGGGCGCTTTCTATTTAACGAAGAATTGAATTTCCGGACATTTCAAGGGGCGAAGCGAATAAAAATACATTTTCCCTAATTTTCGCGAGACAGTGACATCCTTGCGTGTTGTATATTCAGTTTTTTAAAAACATTTCTTGCCAGGTAATTTTCGTTTCAGTTGATTTTGCACCCCAATTTTTTTTTTCTCGAGTTGGCACCGATCGAAAGTTCCAGATTCTTTGGTCTAATGGAAAGCACCCAAGAAATAAGCCAAGAAATGAACCACCGAGGTCCATTTTGATGACTGATTACACCACCGCTCCTCACCTAACGTACATAAACATCAAGTCTGTTTTTGCTCTTTATGAATGTCGAAATATAACCGGCATTAGCTCAACACTAAATGTTCAATAAAATCAGAAACTAACATCTGTATTTTCTTAAAGACAAGCACTTTGGTGACCAGCCTTTCACCGCTCTACAAGCGAGCTTTTTTTCAACAGGAGCACGCCGTAGGATCTTTTGCACCTACCTTAAAATGCCGCTTATAAACCCTGGGCTTATAAAACTTCGTGAGGGGTATTCAGGGAATGGGCTTATAAACGGAGGGGCTTACATCTGGAAGGCTTATATAAGCGCAATAAAACAAATGAGCTGCATCCGTCATTGTTAAACAAAATACGTTTTCCAAATACTGGTTCTTAATTAAAATTCAAAACATCTTAATAAATCCAACTCATTCCAGGTTTTAACCTGGAACGAAGCTTATTTTGCTCACGGATAGATGGGGCTATAATTGGCGGGTAGAGCGCTTATAAAAGCAGGAGAGCGTATAAGCGGTATATGTAGAACTTCCTAAAGTCGACACGCCATGACAAAGAGACAGATGCAATAAAGGTTTAATCAAAAACTCGTTTAGCATGTTAATTTGAAACACTACTCTATCTAAAGGTGTCAACTATTCCTCAACCTGTTGAGCTGAGTCTCAAAAGCATCAGTGCAAGCATTGTGTTTGATGGTGAGGTGTAAAGGAAAGTTTTGGTCGCTTTCAAAACAAAATTACTAGGAAAAATATTTCTGAAACATAAGGAATTAAACAAACAATGAGAACTAAAACAATATAGTATGGCTTAGACGAATGAATACTGTATTTCGATGTCAAACTGTATAAAGCTGTTGGCCATGCATCAATTACCGATGACTGAAGTCAATTTTTTAACCTGGCTGCGAGCAATTTATTACTTTGCTTCAGTTTGTAAAAAGTCTTTCGCCTGCGCTTCTAACAAATTATTGCTGGTTTCCATTAAAATAATTAAACACTGTGCTTGCAGGACGTGAAAAAAGTACAATTCAGGTCATTTTACAGCGGGATAGTAAAGTAAACAGGTGAAATCGATTTTGAGCCAATTTCGGAAACCGATTGCGATTCCAATTACGGGAGTTTTCAGTCTCTCTTCGTATCACTGAAAATTATCGCGCGTTCACATCATTTTAGGTTCAACTCCTTTCCTCTCCTTATTTTATTTTTATTATTATTTTTTTTTTTTTTTCTCTACGAGTGGACAACATTTATTTTTGGCTTGAATGTGCAGATGGTATCTGTAAAAAGCGATCGGAAAACGAGAAATTCGTGGAGATCCACCGCCATAAAAATTGGAATTCGTCTAAAATATGACTCATTTTAGCAAAAAACAGTCAAAACTAATAAAAATAAGCTAATGACATTTGTTACTAAACAAGACAAGGAAACGGATAGTTTAGCGCCAAAGCAATTAACTGATGTGTTTATACCTTTATTTACCCTGGGAAGGGATTATAGCACAAAGGCTAGAGGGGCCGAGCAAACAACTGAAGTAAATAATTCAAATTGAATATGACATTGTTAAGAATCCGAACTGACCGGAGTCAAACTAGTTGGCTATTTACAAGCTTGGTCGAGGATTTGAACTCGGGGCTAACGTATGAATGTGAGTGTTTCGTCCAAGGAAAAGGATTTCAGCACCCTAGCTGGGTGCCTATTTGTTTTTAGACCCAAGGTAGTTTTCTTAGTACTTTACTAAAGGAATTGTGGCTTCTGGAAACGAGAATGGGGAAAAGAAAAACCTAAAAATACGAAGCTACCCAGGCGTTTACCTTATAGTGTTTATAAACATAAGGCAGCTGCTTCGCACTGTGCTTATCAACCATAATGTCAATATATCAAATGCATTCAACACTCTCAATAAATTAACGTGCAATTTAAGTGTAAGTTTTTTTCGTACGACTTCATATTGGCAATAAAATTAAATCGTGTTCGTATTAAATGAGTTATCGAATTCAAGGTATTCTTAAATAAATAGACAATAACGAACTTACCGATTTCCTTGGCCCACAAAGTGGCCGTTAGAACGGGATTCTACCGAAATTAGTAGAATTTCTTCTTTCTGATCAATATATTTGTACTCATTACCTGCATGTTTGAATTTGTACCGATATTCTAAGGAGAACGTACATGCTGGTCTGGGCGTCACGAACGAACGACAGGCGTCATAGAAAAATTGAAAAAACAGATGTTGCAAGATCAGAAGATAAAAGGTGCCTGAAAACTCGCTAGGTGCCAAACTGACTCCCTCAACTTCCCGTGAAGTTCCGCAAGATGCACAAAACAATAATGTTTGGACTTCTTCTCTTTTGCATCACATTTCTCGCGATAAAAGAAAGCAATGGGACTATGGTTTGCTCTCCCGATGATCCACGTAAGGTAAATTCCATAATTTAACCGGTGAATGTTATTCCATCTTTATTTGCTACTATTAAAAAGACCTAGTAGAAAATTGGAATTAATCTGTATTAAGCACGGCTTTCAATTTATACTTATTCCGATCCACCAAAGAATATTTCAAAGAGCACTTTCGGTATATTTTAACCACAGCGCCACTTTTGTTTATTGAGTTCCATTTATCCTATTCCTCGGTTTTCCTTCTGCAGCTTTCCTATGACAGTTTTATTAGATAATTTGAAATTTCAGCGTTACTTATCAATCGATCTAAAAGCATCACTCCAATTTTTATCGTCACCTTAGATTCATTCTAGTCTTTTTAACGGGAATTTCAAAACTTCAAAACGCACTAAAAGGGCCGGATCTGCGAAAAAAAAAAACGCTTAAAATAGTACATTCCTCGTTAGTAAATTCTCGAGTTTTAATTGATCACACGCACATCTAGTGGAGTTTCATCCGTCTTCTTAACGATTAATTTCTTTTCTTTTCACAGCACTGTAAACCAGAAGTAAATAATTTCCAGAGACGAATCTGTGTCGCCGCTCGACGATTGAACTGCGAACAATTCCTGCAAGACGAGAACGTGATCATGCACCCAAGAGTTCAGCAAACCGCTCCCAAATAACAACTTGAAAACACTCTGTAACGTTCTGGAAACATCCTGTAGCCTGAAATAAAGTGGGACGATATAATTGACTCATTACAAATCTCAAGAACAAATTGTTAATAAATTAGAAATTAAAGTTTCAGTTTGTTTTTATAACTTCACTGGTGTGTGCACTGTGCATTTTTCTCTGTGAGGGAAGGGGGCTGTTGAGAGAGTATTCGGTCTCGCAAACACTTGCCTCGCGAAAGGACAAGCGCTGCATGAGGACATCAAAAGAAGATTTAGAATTAAGACAATTTTAACATGTTTCATTGTCATCACCCTATCGGTAGCGAAATATCGTATAAAGGGTTATTGCCTCTGGTACAATGGAAGGCATGAGAAAAATTAACGTTTAACTGCCCGATATGAGCAGTTAAGAGCAGCTTCGCCTAAATATCAACTAGACTTGGAAATAGCGAAAAAATCGAATTTCTTCAAACTCGCCCAGAATGAAGCCCTACGGGCACTAGTTACAAAAATATCGTTTTAAGTTCGATAAATCAAAAATTATTTTTTTCCGCAATTTTTTCGTTTCGATGCCCCAAATCGGCCAAAATCCATCGAAAATGAGCGGCATATTCAGAGGCTCGTAAACTCAAAAGTAAAAATCTTCATTACAAACTGATTGCACGTCGTATTTGTACTTCCTTTTTTGTCTATTTAGAGCTAAATAGATCGTGATTTGATGAGAACTTAAATATTTGACGAATTTTCTAAATTAACGACCCAAGACAGCTTTACAAGAGGTCTACATTTAGCCTATTTTCAAATGCTAAAAAGGCGTTCTGGTACACGGCTTTTCCCAAAACGACTAGTTTGGTGTGAAAGAGCATTCTTTCTTCTTCAAATTAGTGAAATAAAATTTTTGGGTAAATAAAATCGCGAGCGCTGAGATAGCGAACTAAATGCAGCACTTCTTCCTGAAAACGTGACCTTTGACCCGAGCGTAACGAAACCGATTACTGCAAGAAAACCCGGAAGAAAAGCAAATGCTTCGTTATTTTGAAACAATTTCTAGTGATATCTCTCCGAAACCATGATTGCAAGAAACTATTTCCAGATATGAAATCTTAGAGGGTCAAAAAAGGAGCTAAAGGGCGCATTTTGACACAATAACTTTGTTTGCTGAGAATTGAAGTCAATGACCGTTAACGAATTCCAGTGAAATTTGCAAACTTGAAGTATGCTAGCCGATACTTACCTGAATATTTATATTGATAGAAGAGTCGTCTTCTTGGATTAACCTTCAAAAGAAGCAGGATCCAGATTTGAAAACCTCTAAAAGAAGAAATGTTTAATGTTCCGTGACCTGCCCGCTGCTATAAATTAGCTTAAATTCCATGCACATGCCGACCGCATGTTTGTCGTAAAACCAACTGAACTCCACTGACAGTTTCCATGGGCAACCCCAAAATAAACAATCCCCAAAAATGTAAAGTGAAATTGGCTGTCTTCATGAACAGTTAGAAGCTAGAGTCAAGTTCCATTACCTTTTAAAGGTGCTTGATTCTACTTTGTTCACTCAGTAGTTACTGTCACGTTCGAATACTGCGTAGTATCGGTCACGCCAAAACACTGCAGACCGTGCAGACTGAGTAAGTTTCCCATACAAAGTCTTGTACGCGTTTGTCTATTGAATCAAAAGTCAATTCTGCGCTTGTGCAGCCTGTGGATAAATGACAGACTTTCAGATATATTTAACACTATTTTGTAACTAGACCCAAAAAAAAGAGTCACAATGAAAAGCCCAAACAAGTGTCTGCAGTAACACAGCGGTCAAACGTCTGCGCATGTGCGAGCAGTGGAGCAACTAAAAGGCGGCCAAAATATTTTTATGGCACTGTTCTTTTCGTGGGTCATCGGTATCCTATAAATGACATTTTCCTCGTTATTTATATATTTGTTTATGTTTTAGCCGGTACAACGAGAGCTAACAGAAATGACTTGAGAGTTAAAAATTGTTCTACCTTCTGCTTGTTGCAGGTCTTTCTTTTCCGTGGTATGTATTTTCCGTGTTCCTTGAATTTTTTGTCCGCCTCGACTTTGCACTTAGTGCACCAGTTTTTTCCAGGTTTGTAGTTTAGAAAAGATTTTCCCACCTGGTCAAAGACCAGGTACAGTCGGTTTGGGATCGCTATTTTGGCCAGCTATGCCCCCATGACGATGGACATGAACATCGTTTGTCGTTTCGATTCATCTCGTTCCTGTGCTTCAGACAAATCAAGGATCCGGATGGAATCCCTCAGTCCTTGCCAAAATTTTTCCAGCTCGTCTGAGCGAAGCTGAATCACTGCAATTGTCTTTTTCTTCTCCCATTTTTCCTTCTTTTACACATCGTTTGTCGTCCGTTTCCGGCGTCACGCATCGTGTGATTAATAAAAACAAATAAAAATATACTACGCCGTCGGCTCGTAGCATGACACGGGTTTTAAGACTTATAAACTCTTTTGGTAAAGCTCAAAACAAAATGGTAAATCAACAGAATACCGGTAACTTAATAAACTTTGTGTGTGAAAAGTCTTAAGTTTTCCTTTTACCTGCTTTCTTTTCCTTTTACAGATTTCTATGAACTTTTCAATTTTTTTTCGTAAATTTTGCGTGACACCGGTTGTTTCCCATGTTTTCCTTTAAATTTTTGCGCGGGAAATTGGCGCGCGGCTGCCAAAAAATGTACCAATTTGCGCATGCCCGACGTTTGACCGCGGTGTTGTCTGCAGTCTGCACGGTCTGCACTGTTTTGGCGTGACCGATTCGCGGCATTCGAACGTGAGAGTAGTGGACAAAGTCGACGCAAACAATTAAATTCAAGCACCTTTAAAAGGTAATGGAACTTGACTCTAGCTTCTAACTGTTCATGAAGACAGCCAATTTCACTTTACATTTTTGGGGATTGTTTATTTTGGGGTTGCCCATGGAAACTGTCAGTGGAGTTCAGTTGGTTTTACGACAAACATGCGGTCGGCATGTGCATGGAATTTAAGCTAATTTATAGCAGCGGGCAGGTCACGGAACATTAAACATTTCTTCTTTTAGAGGTTTTCAAATCTGGATCCTGCTTCTTTTGAAGGTTAATCCAAGAAGACGACTCTTCTATCAATATAAATATTCAGGTAAGTATCGGCTAGCATACTTCAAGTTTGCAAATTTCACTGGAATTCGTTAACGGTCATTGACTTCAATTCTCAGCAAACAAAGTTATTGTGTCAAAATGCGCCCTTTAGCTCCTTTTTTGACCCTCTAAGATTTCATATCTGGAAATAGTTTCTTGCAATCATGGTTTCGGAGAGATATCACTAGAAATTGTTTCAAAATAACGAAGCATTTGCTTTTCTTCCGGGTTTTCTTGCAGTAATCGGTTTCGTTACGCTCGGGTCAAAGGTCACGTTTTCAGGAAGAAGTGCTGCATTTAGTTCGCTATCTCAGCGCTCGCGATTTTATTTACCCAAAAATTTTATTTCACTAATTTGAAGAAGAAAGAATGCTCTTTCACACCAAACTAGTCGTTTTGGGAAAAGCCGTGTACCAGAACGCCTTTTTAGCATTTGAAAATAGGCTAAATGTAGACCTCTTGTAAAGCTGTCTTGGGTCGTTAATTTAGAAAATTCGTCAAATATTTAAGTTCTCATCAAATCACGATCTATTTAGCTCTAAATAGACAAAAAAGGAAGTACAAATACGACGTGCAATCAGTTTGTAATGAAGATTTTTACTTTTGAGTTTACGAGCCTCTGAATATGCCGCTCATTTTCGATGGATTTTGGCCGATTTGGGGCATCGAAACGAAAAAATTGCGGAAAAAAATAATTTTTGATTTATCGAACTTAAAACGATATTTTTGTAACTAGTGCCCGTAGGGCTTCATTCTGGGCGAGTTTGAAGAAATTCGATTTTTTCGCTATTTCCAAGTCTAGTTGATATTTAGGCGAAGCTGCTCTTAAGACAATAGCGAAAATTGCTGCACTTTTAACCAATTCACACAATAAAAGAAAGTCTCTTTATTTCTTTATTTCAATTGATAAAATACATATTAAAAGTTGCAGGCTTAAAAGAAATATTAAAGGTTCGAGGTTTATAAAACTAAATGCAATATCGTGAGCTGGTATATATCGGATCTGATTCGAGGAGATATCGATATTTACTGCCTCCTGAAAACAAATATTCGCTGTCATTCTACGAGTTTCACCTAATATATGCGGAATGAACCTACACACAGGGAAGGAAAAACCCAAATTACTTTTAATTCCCCTCATAGCGGCAAAGCCAGTCAGGCTTATTGTGAAATATCGAAAAGAGTGGTTGAATTTGCTATAATTCATTTGCTGAAATTTAAATTACTGTATCGACGAAAAGACTTCCAGTAAAATTTAAATTAGGTATTATAATTCGACAGACTATAACGATTTTTGGGCAAAGTCAGATGGTGACCGGTAGTTTTTTCTCTTTAATAAATAATTAACAGAAGAAAATATGAAACCACACGGAACTATATAAGCGTCACTGCAAAGATTGCATATTATTTTTCTATTTTATTTTAAATTATAAGAGATTTTTGGATCAGTACAGAAGCTAGCTCAACCATTCTTTATTGACGAGTGCTCACGACCCAATTCCTTTTTCCAATACGAGTATCAAGCAATCATAAGAAGAGAAAATAAAACCGCAAATTGTTGCATTGAGGAATATTGGATTGATCACTTAACAAATTCTCAAAACAAAGAGAGAGCAAAGAGAGAATCATTTTTAAAGCTTGGAACATGCAGGTTCGACTCTTAAATAATCCCTTGATTAAAACGTAAAATGACGACGAAGAAGTACTATCTTATCCATCAATTCCGATGTAGGACAAGTCAAAATGGTCAAGCAGCACGTGCCATCTGATATCTTATTTTACGTTGATGCTCAATTAGAGCCGAAAAAACCTGTGTTTAACTCTTTGTAAACAGAAATATGGTCATCTGTTGTAGCTGTAGACAAAAAATTAGTTTTTTTATTTTAGACAAAACACTGAGCGGTTGCGTAATATTGGCCGCCTCGGTTTTAAAACTACCATTCTGAAAATTGGTCATTTTTATCTGGGCATCGTTTCCGGCGTATGGTAGAGCTGTAGATCGACTTTTCATTCTTGTAGAAGAAAGCTCGATGTGCGACATGCTCTCTTGCCAAGTCTTATCAACCAAGCTTATTGTTATCCCTGTCAAACAGTGTCATAGAGGACAGCTGAACAAACACAACAGCTCGGCAGTTGTTGTGTTATATGTCAAAACAGTTCACACAGCAAACGCCTCTCCTTAACTGTTTTACGCGTTACTGCCTGTGGGAAAAATGTTTGTCGTTAAGCTTGCTCTTTACGTGCTATTCAGGACCTTTGAATTATAAAAACTCACTAAGCAATGAAACAATATAATAGAAAGAATGAAGTTCATGCACACCAACAACGTTGCTGACAGAATTAACAGTAGTGAATTGTTCCTAAGATCAGTTTCTTGTCCGTGACATGTGTCATTACGGGACGGGATGGGAACTCGTTTAAATTTACCCGCGTCTTCGCATCCATCTGTGTCGACGAATTCTAATCCCTGCCAGACAAGGAATATGTCGAAATTTCCTCTCAGACGCTTTTCTGGCCAAGGTTCCGAAGATAATTTCGCCGAAAGGACAGGGACTGGGACGAAAGCAAAGCACTTTATAATCGCAACTTGGCGCCTCTAACCCGTCTTTATTCAAATTTCTGAGACCAAGATTAAATGAGTTTTGCATTACGAATTCACAGTTGCAAGCAGAACTCGTCGAACAGGTTAACCTTCTCGTCCCGTAATGTGAATACAATTAGTGTTGTGCAGCCGACGTTTTGTGCATAGGTATCTTTTGGACGGTCTCGATGGAGTTAACCCTCAAAGCGGGCTTAAAATTCAGAAATAAGACTAAAAATTGTAAAATGTTAATTGTTAGCCGTTAAAAATATTAACCATAAAAAATTTTAGCCACCAAAGTGGAAGTATCATCGGCCTCTCCTGTCAAGAATTTTTTGCAATTTAAAGCAGCGAAAGCCATACATCATGTTTGCATGTTATTTCGGGACAGGCATATAAATCTAACGCTATAGTAGTAAGATATCAGTTAACAGTTTGGCATCCCAGAACGCCTTAAATATGTTTTACAGTAATTAAAATAAAGTTTAAACTTTTTCAAACAATGAAAAAAATGTTAACTTTGTAAAATAGTGGTAATTGGTTTCTAAGATTTCTGTTAACTGTGAAAAATAATTTTAAGCGTCAGCCGTTAAAATACCAAATTATTCACCGTTAACTGTAAAAGTCAACAAACCATTAAGACCCTCCTTGTGTTTTCACTAGGAAAAAAACTCTCCTTGTGTTTTGACTAGGAGAAAAAAAACAGGAAGATTTAAGCAACAGGAAAACAAACCTGTTTCACGATATTAAAATTGTTCTCGCCTCTCTAATTATTCTCATCTTTCTCAAAGGTATCAGGGAGATGTTTTTGGGCTACTATTAGTAAAAAAACTCATCTTCTTGGTGTCATGTTTTTTTTTTACCGATATCTAGTAGAGGAAACTCGCACAACTGAGCCGAGCCTCTAGACGTATATTACAGCCGGTCTTTTTTTAATCCATATCTGGGGAACCAAATTAGGTATTGTTTTTCAAAACTTGTCATATTATGACATCGAGCGCCAATAGGTGAACAAGCACAACAATGAGGCACATGTTTGTTTCATAAAGCGTGTATTCATTTTCTGGCATACATGTGTGTATATTCCTCCCTCTGGAGTCCATACATTTCTTTTGTTACCAGTTAGCAGAATTTCCTTTTACATCAATTCCCTTAATGATCAGTTTGAACAACATAAGTTATTTGACTTTGATTTCAAAGCTGACGTTATAAAACAGTTCCTTAAGGATCGGCTTGCACTTCTACAGAGTGTCAAACTGCTTCGTTCATCTTACTGAACGTGACCAAGATGGACAAAGTAATGGCGATTAGTTTTCTTTTCCTCTTTTGCGTCGTTTTCCTTATGATAGAAGAAAGTTCTGGGGTGGCTCTTCATTGCCCTGGTCCATTGCCTGTGAGTGCTGTAATTATTTTAGAGCTCGAACTTCTTTTACAAAATTATCTATGCACTTGAAATATTAAGGGCTTAACCTTGAGGTTAAGAAGGGAGCTAATTAAAATCCATGTTGCTTGTAGAGAGCGATCAAAGCGCTTCATTGTTTGAAAATTCTTGGTTATAATTTAACTCAGCGAGCTTACTAGTAGAGTTTCTTCCGTCTCCTTAACGATTCATATCTTTTCTTTTTACAGGCCTGTAACAAACGGAAAGGGTTTAAGAGAGGAATCTGCCGCGCTGCTCGACGATTCAACTGCGACCAACTCCTGCAAGACGAGAACGTGAACCCAAGAGTTCAGCAAACCGCTATACAATACTAACTTCTAAGCATCATGTAACCTCAAGGAGCCTCAAATAAAATGTAAATTCGTGTTACTTCCTGCGCTTTTATGACTTTGACTGGAAAATAAGCAATATTTGTCTCTGGGCACTCCTCAAAACTGCTTGTGATTGGTCGATTTGTAAAATTGGCACCAGACTATGGTTGCGATTCGTCTCTCTCTGAAAAGTTTTAGAGGAAGTTAATGTTAAAAAAAAAATAGGTGACTGAAAGACAAAATGTTAAATGCTTCTAATTGTTTATCGCTTTACGTGTCACTGGTGTTATACAGAAGTGGTGAAAATGCTATTCCATAAGCGCAATTTAATCATTTCGTTTTTATAGAAAAATTCGCTGCAAACTACCCCATATTAAAATTGTTCTTTTCTTTCCGATTTTCATTGACACAGACCGATATTTTCGGGCTAATATTAATCGATAACTGATCTTCTTGTATCATGAGTATTTTGTTTGTTTGTTTGTTTGTTTGTTTTTTTGCTTTTTTGTTGTTGTTGTTGTTGTTTTGTTATCAAACTTTATTACGTAATGTAAATTTTAAACTAACGCCAAGAGTAGAAAACCTCTAGAAAAGTCTGTCACATTTTAATATTGACCGCCAACAGGTGAACAAGCACAACAAAGAGGCACACTATCAGGTATTTTACCCTGATATACTTGTAAATATATCTTCTCCCGCTGGTGTTCATACATTTGCTGTGTTACTAGTTAGAAGAATTTCGCTATTTATCAATCCCCTTAATGATTAATTGGATATCAAAAACTTCATAAGTTATCTGACTTTGTTTTCGAGGCTGACGATGTAGAACATTTCCTTGAAAAGCGAGTTGCACTTCTACAAAGTGTCAAACTGACTCGTTCAGTTTACTGAAGGTGACCAAGATGGACAAAGCAATGACGTTTGGTTTTCTTTTCCTCTTTTGCGTCGCATTCCTGATGATAGAAGGAAGTTCTGGGCGGGGTCAGGCTTGCTCTAGTTACCTGAATGCAGTGCCTGTGAGTGTAGTTATTAATTTTAGAGCTTGATCTTGTTTTACAAAATCATCTATGCACCTGATTTTTTTTTTTTGAGATATTCAAGACTTAACCTTAAGGATAATTACAAAACCACATAGTGCAATCCAATATCTGCGGAAAACATGTTCATAGCGCTCCGTGCTCACACTCCTCGTTTTGCCAGGGAAAAACCCTGCCCTACTGTCATTTTTAGTAAGACCAATCACTTTCCTATGACAATTTTATTAGACAATTTAAAATTCTAATATTCACACCCCAGAGAAATAAAAAACAGTTTGTTAACGGCACACTTAATTTATCCAGCATAGAGCCTCCTCTTCTCTTTACCCATCAACGCGGATAGTGAAATTCACTGTAAACTTTCCTTTCCCCTCAGTACACTTTCCACCTCACATTAAAATTCGTACTCGAAACTGACAAAGCGCAGTTAAACGATCGCGTTTGACGTGAGGAAATGGCGTAAGCGATGGCACAAATCGTTCGTAAACGCTGCGCAAAATAAACCAAACTCAAATGTTGTAATTTAATTTGAGTAGCGTGCTGGTTATGCGACGCGTGATCGTCTTTGGAAAGTACCAGAAGCCGTGTAAGGGCCTTTTGGGTGGAACAGGGAAATTCCAATTCGCGCACTTTGGACATTTAGTTTTGAGCAGCGTTTTGCCACACATTCTCGTTCCAATCGCAGAAAGGAATTTCTCCGTTGCTTTAACCGAGGGTTAGTCGTAACCTAGTCGCTCTAGATAGGAAGCCGTTATAGGAAAGTAGCTTTCAAACTAACGTACAGAGACAAAAACAGGAACAGGTGGCATATAAGACCGAAGGTTAGCATTTAAACATGGACAAGTGGATTAATTTCCATCTATTTATTGACATTTCAAGCCACGTTAGTTAGTTTTAATTTGGTTTAGTGCGGTCGTTTTCCATAACTTGCGTCGGTTTCTGCTGTCAGGTATTTCACTCTAGACTTGTTCGTCTTCCGCTCTGGAGTCGCAATTCAGAGCTCGTGCGGCCTCACAGATGCTCCTTCGGGAACGAAACAACTGAAAACAGAAAAGTCCAATGAGTATATCAATGAGTCGAAATTATTTTAACCCTCTGAAATCTCTATCCCTTGTTAATTACATCCTTTATTAAATGCGCATTGCTTGTCGCTTCTGAAGAGACCGGCGGCAAATTGAGACATGAAAGAAGAATATTTGCATACTGCTGAAAGCGGCTGAGACTGAAATGAAAACCTTCGCGCGCTTTCCAGCGTCTATGCTAATTTTTATGTACCACGAAGTTTCGCAGCTGGTACCGCACAATTACTCCCTTGCAAACAAATTTTCTTTACAAATAATTTCACGAGCGCGCGGGGTACACGAGAAGACAGTTTGGCAACTATTTCGTATGTACCAAGCGTTGAGACGTGTCTGATTAAATGCGATCACGTAGCGGGAGTTTTATCTCGGTAGCCCCTAGTTCAACCTCTCGGTTATGCTTGTAAATTGCCAAACCAGGCTGGTCTTCCCTCCGCCACTTGGGATTTTAAGCCTGTCGTGTTCAGTTGATATATTTGTTTTTTTGTTTTTGTTTTTTTGTTTTCTTTTTTTTTAAGTTTAAGTGGCATGCCTCTGAACCAGCTAGGTATAGCTAAGCGCATGGACCATAAGAAACAACAACATTTGAACATTTGAATGCAAAATATTGTACTTTGTCAAGGTTTTTTTTTTCCATTATCAGCCTGTCTTTGTCGCATAAACGATGCTCTCCGGCGGCCATTTACGGGCATGGTAAAGGGTATAAAGGCACAGATCCATTGGATCACCTAGTCGATCAAAACCGGGAAAATGAATTACCCAAAGCTAGTCAGGTTTATTGTGCAATATCGAAAAGAGTGGTTGAAATTGCTATAATTCATTTGATGAAATTTAAATTACAGTATCGACGAAAAGACTTCCAGTAAAATTTAAATTAGGTATTATAATTCGACAGACTGTAACGATTTTTGGGCAAAGTCAGATGGAGACCGGTAGTTTTTTTTTCTCTTTAATAAGGAATTAACAGAAGAAAATATGAAACCACACGGAACTATATAAGCGTCACTGCAAAGAGTGCGTATTATTTTTCTATTTTATTTCAAATTATAAGAGATTTTTGGATCAGTACAGAAGCTAGCTCAACCATTGTTTATTGACGAGTGCTTACGACCCAATTCCTTTTTCCAATACGAGTATCAAGCAATCATAAGAAGAGAAAATAAAACCGCAAATTGTTGCATTGAGGAATATTGGATTGATCACTTAACAAATTCTCAAAACAAAGAGAGAATAAAGAGAGAATAATGTTTAGAGCTTAGACCATGCAGGTTTGACTCTTAAGTAAGTAAGTAAGTAAGTAAGTTTATTTAATGAGGGTAAAAACACTTTACAGTCATTGACTGATAAACTCGTGGCCCTCCCTTAAACAATTGGAATATAAATCACAATGATTTTAAAAATATCTAACTATGAATAATTATAAGTATAAAACTGGTAAAATTACTAACATCAACAAAATGGACTAAAATTTGAATAATCCCTTGATTAAAACGCAAAATAACAATAAAGAGGTAGCATCTTATCCATCGGTACCGATGTGGGACAAGTCAAAATGGTCAAGCAGCACGCGCCATCTGATATCTTGTTTTAGTTGATGCTCAATTAGAGCCGAAAAAACCTGTGTTTAACTCTTTGTAAACAGAAATATTGTCATCTGTTGTAGCTGTAGACGAAAAAGAAGTTTTTATTGTAGACAAAACACTGCGGTTGCGTAATATTGGCCGCTTGTATTTAAAACCTACCAGTCTGAAAATTGGTGATTTTTATCTGGGTATCGTTTACGGCGTATGGTACATTTTACTGTAGATCAGCTTTTCATTCTCGTAGAAGAAAGCTCGACGTGCGACGTGCTCTCTTGCCAAGTCTTATGAACCACGCTTATTGTTATCTCTGTCAAACAGTGTCATACGGGACAACTGAACAAACACAACAGCTCGGCAGTTGTTGTGTTATATGTCAAAACAGTTCACACAGCAAACGCCTCTCCTTAACTGTTTTACGCGTTACTGCCTGTGGGGAAAATGTTTGTGGGTAGGCTTGCTCTTTACGTGCTATTCAGGACCTTTGAATTATAAAAATTCACTAACCAATGAAACAATATACTAGAAAGAATGAAGTTCATGCACACCAACAACGTTGCGGACAGAATTAACAGTAGTGAATTGTTCCTAAGATCAGTTTCCGGCGTCCGTGACATGTGTCATTACGGGACGGGATGTGACTGAGCGGGTTTTGTGGGAAACTCGTTTAAATTTACCCGCGTCTTCGCGTCCATCTGTGTCGACGAATTTTGATCCCTGCCAGACCAGAAACATGACGAAATTTCCTCTCAGACGCTTTTCTGGCCATGGTTTGGAAGATAATTTTCAGGAAAGGACTGCGACTAGGACAAAAGCAAAGCACTTTATAATTGCAACTTTGCGCCTCTAACCCGTCTTTATTTAAATTTCTGAGAGCAAGATTAAATGCGTTTTGCGTTGCGAATTCCCAATTGGAAGCAAGACTCGTCGGAAAGGTTAACCGTCTCGTTCCGTAATGTGAATACAACTAGTGTTGCCCAGCCGACGTTTTGTGTATAGGTATCTTTTGGACGGTTCCGATGGGGTTAACCCTTATAACGGGCTTAAAATTTAGACTTTAGGCTAAAAATTGTAAAATTTTAATTGTTAGCCGTTAAAAATATTAACCATAAAAAATTTTAGCCACGAAAGTGGAAGTATCGTCGGCTTCTCCTGTCAATAATTTTTTGCAATTTAAAGCAACGAAAGCCATACAGTATGTTTGTTATTTCATTACAGGCAGATAAATCTAATACTATAGTGGTAAGATATCAGTCAACAATTTGGCATCCCAGAACGCTTTAAATATTAAATAAATTTTAAACGATTTAAAACAATGAAAAAAAGGTTAACTTTGTAAAATAGCGGTAATTGATTTCTAAGACTTGTGTTAACTGTGAGAAATAATTTTAAGCGTCAGCCGTTAAAATACCAACAATTGTTCACCGTTAGCTGTAAAGGTCAACAACCCATTGAGACCCTCCTTGTGTTTTGACTAGGAAAAAAAACTCTCCTTGTGTTTTGACTAAGAAAAAAAAAACAGGAAGACTTAAGCAACAACAAAACAAAACTGTTTCACGATATTAAAATTGCCCTCGTCTCTCTAATTATTCTCATCTTTCTCAAAGATATCAGGCAGATGTTTTTGGGCTACTATTAGTAAAAAACTCATCTTCTGGTGTCATGTTGTTTTTCAACTGATATCTAGTAGAGGAAACTCGCACAACTGAGCCCAGCCTCTAGACGTATGTTACAGGCGATCTTTTTTTAATTCATATCTGGGGAACCAAATTAGGTATTGTTTTTCAAAACCTGTCATATTTTAACATCGAGCGCCAATGGGTGAACAAGCACAACAATGAGGCACATGCTTGTTTCATAACGGGTTTATTCATATTCTGGCATATATGTGTGTATATTCCTCCCTCTGGTGTTCATACATTTCTTTTGTTACCAGTTAGAAGAATTTCCTTATACATCAATTCCCTTAATGATCAGTTTGAACAACATAAGTTATTTGACTTTGTTTTCAAAGCTGACGTTATAAAACAGTTCCTTAAGAAGCGACTTGCACTTCTACAAAGCGTCAAACTGAATCGTTCAGCTTACTGAAGGTGACCAAGATGGACAAAGTAATGGCGATTGGTTTTCTTTTCCTCTTTTGCGTCGTGTTCCTTATGATAGAAGGAAGTTCTGGGCTGGCTATTAATTGCCCTGCTCCAATCCGTGTGAGTGCTGTAATTATTTTAGAGCTTGATCTTGTTTTACAAAATCATCTATGCGCTTGAAATATTAAGGACGTAACCTTGAGGTTAAAAAGAAAGCTAATTAAAATCTATGTTGCTTGTAGAGAGCGATCAAAGCGCTTCATTGTTTGAAAATTCTTGGTTATAATTTACCACAGCGAGCTTACTAGTAGAGTTTCGTCCTTCTTCTAACGATTCATATCTTTTCTTTTTACAGGCCTGTAACGGGAAGAGGTTTAAGAGAGGAATCTGCCGCGCTGCTCGACGATTCAACTGCGACCAACTCCTGCAAGACGAGAACGTGAACCCAAGAGTTCAGCAAACCGCTCCACAATACTAACTTCTAAGCATCATGTAACCTCAAGGAGCCTCAAATAAAATGTAAACTCGTGTTATCTCCTGCGCTTTTATGACTTTGACTGGAAAATAAGCAATATTTGTCTCTGGGCACTCCTTCTCAAAACTGCATGTGATTGGTCGATTTGTAAAATTGGCACCAGACTATGGTTGCGATTCGTCTCTCTCTGAAAAGTTTTAGAGGAAGTTAATGTTCAAAAAAATAGGCGACTGAAAGAAAAAATGTTAAATGCTTCTAATTGTTTATCGCTTTACGTGTCACTGGTGTTATACAGAAGTGGTGAAAATGATATTCCATTAGCGCAATTTAATCATTTTCTTTTTATAGAAAAATTCGCTGCAAACTACCCCATATTAAAATTGTTCTTTTCTTTCCGATTTTTATTGACACAGGCCGATATTTTCACGCTAATAGTAATCGATAACTGATCTTCTTGTATCATGAGTATTTTGTTTTTTTGTTTTTTTTGTTTGTTTGTTTGTTTGTTTTTTGTTGTTGTTGTTTTTTTGTTGTTGTTGTTGTTGTTGTCGTTGTTTTCTTATCAAACTTTATTATGTACTGTAAATTGTAAACCGATGCCAAGCGTAGAAGACTTCTAGAAAACCACATCAAGCATAGTTTTGCGAAGTCTGTCACATCTTAATATTGACCGCCAACAGGTGAACAAGCACAACAAAGAGGCACACTATCAGGTATTTTACCCTGATATACTTGTAAATATATCTTCTCCCGCTGGTGTTCATACATTTGCTGTGTTACTAGTTAGAAGAATTTCGCTTTTTATCAATCCCCTTAATGATTAATTGGATATCAAAAACCTCATAAGTTATCTGACTTTGTTTTCAAGGCTGACGCTGTAGAACATTTCCTTTAAAAGCGGGTTGCACTTCTACAAAGTGTCAAACTGACTCGTTCAGTTTACTGAAGGTGACCAAGATGGACAAAGCAATGGCGTTTGGTTTTCTTTTCCTCTTTTGCGTCGTGTTCCTTATGATAGAAGAAAGCTCTGGTCTGGGTCATGCTTGCTCTAGTTACCCGAATGCAGTGCCTGTGAGTAAAGTCTGCGTACGAGCCAAGTGGCCCATCAGGCCGGAGCCTATCCCGGTTTCTGTAGCATGAAGCGACTAGGAGTATTTCTACTCCCCCCTGGATGGGATGCTAGTCCATCACTTGATTTTTTTGAGATATTCAGGACTTAACCTTGAGGATAATTACAAAACCAAATAGTGCAATCCAAGATCTACGGAAAACATGTTCATAGCGCTCCGCGCTCACACACCTCGTTTTGCCAGGGAAAAACCCTGCCTTAATGTCATTTTTAGTAAGACCAATCACTTTCCTATAACAATTTTATTAGACAATTTAAAATTCCAATGTCACTTGTAATCCGATCTCAGAACGCCTTTATCACTTCAGTTTTTATCGTCATTTTAGATTCATCCTAGTCTTTTCAACAGCTAAACGCACGAGACGGATTTCCGAAAAAAAAAAGAGCTAAAAGGAACACCTTCATTGTTAGAAAATTCTCGAGTTTTAATTGACCACACGCGTTTCGTCCGTCTTCTTAACGATTCATATCTTTTCTTTTTACAGGCCTGTAACCCTGGGAATAGTTTCAAGAGAGGAATTTGTCGCGCTGCTCGACGATTGAACTGCGAATAACTCCTGCAAGACGAGAACATGAACCCAAGAGTTCTGAAAACCGCTCCACAATACTAACCTTAAAGCATCATATAACCTCCTTAAGGATGCTCAAATAAAATATAAACTCGTGCTACAACCATTTATCTTAAGACTTTGGCTGTGAAAGAAGCAATATTCTAAGACGTTGTCTTTGGGCGCTTCTTCGTGAAACTATGAATATTCGTTTCGTGAAATGGCACCTGCGTAGGGTAAAGTCTTTTGCTCTGAAAAAGACCCGTAATATAGACTAGCGGTCAAAGTTTTAGAGCAAGTTAATGTTGGCATGGCTTTATTGTTAATAAAGTGATTAAGCAACTGAAGAAAACTTTAATAATGTTAAGTTTGTAACTGTTTTCGCTTAGTGAGACACGTAGTCTTCGAGCAGTTGGGTTTTGTTCCTGGAACACCCGCGCAATGGAAATTATTCCTCGGGAATGTTCTAACCAATTCAAATCCGCAGACAACGCAAGGAAATTAAACTTTAAGTTAATATTCATACTCCAAAGACAAAAAAACATTTTGTTAACGGCACACTTAATTTATCCAGCATAGAGCCTCCTCTTCTCTTTACCCATCAACGCGGATAGTGAAATTCACTGTAAACTTTCCTTTTCCCCTCAGTACACTTTCCACCTCACATTAAAATTCTTACTCGAAACTGACAAAGCGCAGTTCAACGATCGCGTTTGACGTGAGGAAATGGCGTAAGCGATGGCACAAATCGTTCGTAAACGCTGCGCAAAATAAACCAAACTCAAATGTTGTAATTTAATTTGAGTAGCGTGCTGGTTATGCGACGCGTGATCGTCTTAGGAAAGTACCAGAAGCCGTGTAAGGGCCTTTTGGGTGGAACAGGAAAATTCTAATTCGCGCACTTTGGACATTTGCTTATGAGCAGCGTTTTGCCACACATTCTCGTTCCAATCTCAGAAAAGAATTTTTCCGTTGCCTTAACCGAGGGTTAGCCGTAATCTAGTCGTTCTAGAGAGGAAGCCGTTATAGGAAAGTAGCTTTCAAACTAACGTACAACGACAAAAACAGGAACAGGTGGCATATAAGACCGAAGGTTAGCATTTAAACATAGACAAGTCGATTAATTTCCATCTATTTATTGACAATTCAAGCCAAGTTAGTTAGTTTTAAGTTGGTTTAGTGCGGTCGTTTTCCATAACTCTGGTCGGTTTCTGCTGTCAGGTGTTTCACTCTAGACTTGTTCGTCTTCCGCTCTGGAGTCGCAATTCAGAGCTCGAGCGGCCTCGCAGATGCTCCTTCGGGAACGAAACAACTGAAAACAGAAAAGTTGAATGAGTATATCAATGAATCGAAATTCTTTAACCCTCTGAAATCTCTATCCCTTGTTAATTACATCCTTTATTAAATGCACATTGCTTGTCGCTTCTAAAGAGACCAGCGGCAAATTGAGACATGAAAGAAGAATATTTGCAAGCGGCTGAGACTGAAATGAAAACTTTCGCGCGTTTTCCAGCGTCTATGCTAATTTTTATATACCGCGAAGTTTCACAGCTGGTACCGCACAATTACTCCCTTGCAAACAAAATTTTCTTTTTACAAATAATTTCACGAGCGCGCGGGGTACACGAGAAGACAGTTTGGCAACTATTTCGTATGCACCAAGCGTGGAGACGTGTCTGATTAAATGCGATCACATGGCGGGTTCAAGTCCCAGTCTGACCACTTAGTTGGAGTTGTATCTCGGTAGCCCCTAGTTCAACCTCTCGGTTATGCTTGTAAATTGCCAACCCAGGCTGGTCTTCCCTCCGCCACTTGGGACTTTTAAGCCTGTCGTGTTCAGTTGATATATTTGTTTTTTTGTTTGTGTTTGTTTTTGTTTTGTTTTTTTTAAGTTTAAGTGGCATGCCTCTGAACCAGCTAGGTATAGCTAAGCGCATGGACCATAAGAAACAACAACATTTGAACATTTGAATGCAAAATATTGTATTTTGTCAAGGTTTTTTTTTCCATTATCAGCCTGTCTTTGTCGCATAAACGATGCTCTCCGGCGGCCATTTACGGGCATGGTAAAGGGTATAAAGGCACAAATCCATTGGATCGCCTAGTCGATCAAAACCGGGAAAATAAATTACACAGCACTTCAATCTGTTTTCGTTAATAGCCGACATCTAGAAAACGGTCAACTGCCATATTGCCAAGAAAGCAATATAAAATTGTCAGCTCAAACTAAGCTGATATGTTAAGTGGCAGTCAAAATGTTTCCGTGGAGACAGTCATTCATGTCCATCCTAAGCGTCTTTAGTTCCCTTAACGTCCTTGAACGCAATAGAACTAAATTAAAGGAGTCAAATCTGTTATTAAGATAAAACAGTTAACATGTAGGTGTCATTGATGAAAACAGCGAGGCTTTCCATTTGGGACTGGAAGAACCTATTTCTAAACGGGAAAGTTTAGCCCAGCACAAAAACAAACAAAACAAACTATTTGCGTGGGGCGTTTTTCTACTGAAAGGGGTTTTCAGTTCATATATGCCTATTTGGCCAAGAAAGTATTGAAACAAGTTTTAGCCAAATTTGAAGGAGAAAACTACCACCCAAACTTAACTAATTCAAGAAGTCAATATTTCTTAGACATTAGAACTAAGAGTCGGAAAACAAAACCAAAATGACTTTTGGACTTTTTCATAAATAAGGCCGACTTCTGGAGCAAGATTGCATCAAAATCGTTTAACCCACCCACTCACTCTACCCCTCTGAGACCACTTTCTCAGAAAACTAATTATTACAAAGTTTTTTATTTATTGCTTGGGTAAAGAGGTAAATAGTAAGAATTTTGAAACTAAATGGAACTGTTCAGTTACCTCGGACGTTTTTATTTCTTTTCTATTGGCAGCGTTCATTGATCCGATGGGAAGGGGAGCAAATGCTTCGCCATCATGAGAACAAGCCAACAGCAAAATGGAAACAACGAGGCACAGGAAAACCAACGAAGATGAGAACTTCTTCATAACGATAAACAAAACAGAGCAGAAGAGAACGTTGTTGAATGCTCCTCTGGTTGCCTTCGTTCAAATAGAATACCCCTTGCCAGGCATGCCAATCACCTCTTACAGATAAACATTAAGATTTTAAAAGAGGGTTTAATTAAGAGCGCCTTATTGAAACGAAACAAGGGTTCGATTACAAGGCAAACGTAGTTATTGGCTTTTAATTGTCAGGAAAAGCAAACTTTAAAGCTCCGATAATTCTTTAATACAACCAAAATTTTGCACATTGTGGGGTTACGTATATTAATTCTGCTTAGCCTTTCATTTGACTGTCCTTCCGTTTTCCTTTATTTGCAGCTGTTTTTCAAATGCTGAGACACCATCTGATACACATTTTAGCGAATTCAAGCAACCACGACGACGACAACAAAGATAACGTCTATTAAGAAATAAATATGTGTTTTACTTATGAATCTCGCGATACTTTAAAGTCATTTAGTTTGTTTAAAATAAACGTGGAACACAGCGTTAATTCGAAAGATTAATTAACCAAAATTTAATTAATAGCCGTCGTGATTCACGTTCTCGAGACAACACAGAATTGTTCCAGTTTCACAATGTTGTTTTGCTGTTTTGAATGGACGGTCCATTTAGCTGAATCAGCAATAAGCTGAATTCTACCTGCGCAGACTGCATTACGAGCTTTCAATGAACGAGAATTTGGACAGCTAAAATTTTACTCCATTCCTCGGCTATCCGGTGAGTGAATGGCCAGTTTCCTCAATGATACGCGCCTGCAGGGAACCACGGTAGTTGTATTCATCATTTTGGATTGGATGTTTGTTTTGATGAATACAGCTACCATGATTCCCTGTGGGCGAGTCTCAAAGAGGGAATTGACCATTTTGCGGAACTCAATTTTAGGGATTATTAAAAAAAAAAAAAAAACCTCGTTATTACTTATCTGACAGTGACAATTTTGGTAAATTTTCAGTTATCAGTGCAACGAGCCCCACCCTCACCCTCGGTGTGTGAAAATTTCAAAACGATAAAAGTCACGTTTTGAGCAATGGATTTACCAATGATCTCGTTTATGTGCGCGTGGTGTACAGCAAGGTGACCCTTCAGTCGTGTAAGGGAATGAAATCCCGACAGAAAAAATAAACTGGCCCTCCCGATTGGAGTTTGGCAGTAAAAAAAAAACCTATGACAAAAACCACAAACAGAGCTAATTCGAGTCTTGAATGCAATATGCCTTCCACGTACTTTTTTCAACGGAGAAATCACGACGCATGAGGGCCAAAGCCGAGAGGAAGCCCTTAAACCAAATAGTGCACCCCAAAAACATCATGAAGATTCGAAACTGGAACGTAACAACACTGTACAGAAGTAAGAACATTGTACAGACCAGAAGAGAAATGACTAGTACAGGCGTTGGCATCATGGGATTAGTGAAACACACTGGATAGGACAGGGAAGTCTCTTACTATGGCGTTCATGTCTCCGGTGACAAGAATGGTAACGAATGCGAAACGTGGAAAATGAACAAATGACAAAACAAAACCGTCGATGTGTTCCAAAATACCTAACTACGAAGAATCCTCCGAGTTAATTGGCAAGATCATGTCAGCATGGAAGAGCTTCGAGAAAGAGCCGACATGAAACCAATGAGCAAATAAATAAAATGGAGAAGATGGAAGATGATTGGCTATATACTGCGGCCGGATTACAGAAACGTCTGCAACATACCAATGACCTAGACACCCGAAGGTAGAAAAAGGAGAGCCACCTGGAAGCCAACGCTAGAGAAAAAGTAGAACGAAGCCTGGACCGAAGTACGTAGAGCAAGCTAGAGCAGCAACAGACAGAGAAGAATGGCGGCGCATGTATGTGACACCTTGTCAGCTAGTCGTGGTGTCAGCGATCCGCACATACGTCTTCTTCGAAAGAACGAAATAAATCTTGTCACCAAACCTTACAATACCTGCTACAAGAATTCCCTCTTCCAAAGTTCAGGCTACCCATTAATCTCCACACAAATGTGGCATATAAAATTCCTTTTGCCGATTCTCCTGAGAACTATTTTGGCGAGAATGGAAGGTTTTTTTTCAAGAGGAAAGGAAACACATCCAGAATGTAAAAACATGCAAAATAGGGATTAAATTGGATTCGCCCATGCATGGTCCAAAACCATTCTATTTAAATGAGATTTGATTGTCAATTTAATAATGTCGGTGAAGTTTTGAATGGATCATCAGTGCGAGGTTGTGATAGAGGTATATTTACGAATACAATTGTCCTGCCTTCATTAAAAGGAGACAGGATATTTATCCGTTTGATAGCATTATAAGGCTTGATAGGAATTCATCTGCTTTACCGGTGAAGGAAGTGTAGTGCAGAGGAGGAACGATAACAGCAATAAAAATGTAATTATGAATCGCGGTTAAAATTTTGGCTTTTAGTCTTGAATTATAAATGCCCAAACAATGGGTTTTTTTACCTTGTATGTGGCCTTATTTGAGCTTTTCTTATATTTCCTTCGGTAAAATTTTCCAAACTTTTTACAACACATCAAATCCGGCGGGACACGAATTTTAAACACGAAAAAAGGAAGGGTTTGTACAGGCAGTTTTTTTTATTATTATTTTGCAAATTTATGTCTCTTAAAGCTGAGGAAAGACTGGTCCGATAGATTTCCCTGAAAAACGAGCTCCAACTAAAGTAAAACACTTATTCGCCAGTCTACCAAATTTTACGGAGTTTCACCGAAGGAAGCTCGAGGAAATTCACTGTCAGTTTTGCTTTTTGTGCTCATGTTGACAGGGTCTAAATAGAACTGTTCAGTTACCTCGGACGTTTTCATTTCTCTTCTTTCAGCAGCGTTTATCGATCCCTCGGGAAGGGAGCAAATGCTTCGCCATCATGAGGACAAGCCAACAGCAAAACGGAGACAGCGAGGTACAGTAAAGCCAACGAAGATGAGAACTTCTCGATAACGATAAACAAAACAGAGCAGAAGAGAACATTGTTGAATGCTCCTCTGGTTGACTTCGTTGAGACGAATACACCTTGTCGGGCATGCCAATCACTTCTTGCAGAAAAATATTGAGATTTTTAAAGAGCGTTTTATTAAGAGCCCCTTATTGAAGCGAAACAAGGGTTTAATTAAAAGGTGGATTTTTGCTGATGGGTTTTAAATTAACTGAAAAAAAAACGACAAACTTAGAAAAATGGCAGTGAAAAAAACAAGCCGCCAAACAAATACAATTTTGAGCTTTCTCCTTAAATCATGTTTTGATTTTGATTATCAAGTCAAAGTTTTTATTGACAATTTAGCAGGTCTTTCAAGGAAACAAACTGTATTTCTATCTAACTTGCAGGATCATTAAAACTCCAATAGCTCTTAATGCAAAAACAACTTTTTACGCTGTAGGAATACCGTATATTAAAGTAAAACACTTATTCGCCACCCTGCCAAATTTTACGGAGTTTCACCGAAGGAAGCTCGAGAAAATTCACTGTCAGTTTTGCTTTTTGTGCTCATGTTGACGTCATAAAATATCAAAAAACACTGACGTTTCCTTTGAGCACGCGCAGATTACTTGAGATTTCGTCCTCAGTGCGCGTGCAATCGTAAAACTATAGGGAGCCACTTTAACCGTTCCCCAGTTTGCCGCGTTCTGTTATGACAGCTGATAAATCCAATGTTGCCGAACTGGTTTTATCGTTTGACTTAGTTCAAAAGTTTTAGGGAGGGGTTCCCATTTGGGGCCGAGAGAAAAATCCTGTTTTCTGAAAAGCCATTAACAGACTAAACGCGTGGTGTGTTTCTATTGCAAAGGGTTTTCACTTCCTATATGCCGATTTGGCATATATGAACTGAAAATAAGCTTACACAAAGTTTTGAGGAGTAAACTACTACTAATTAAGTTCAGAAGTTCAGAATTTTGAGACTTAAAAACTAAGAGTCGGGAAGCAAAGCTAAATAGCTTTTGGAGTATCTCGCCCATTGTTACTGTGCATCCTTTCTGCGCACGAAATTCATGTCGCAACGTCACGGCACGTCATACATCAAGCCAGCGCTCTAAGGAAGAAATATACGCAAATACAGTTTCTGGCCCGGGTGTACTAGCTTCTTCTGCAATTTACTCTGTTCAATGCTCGTTGAGCCCTATTTTTCTTTCCGTATATGAAATCCTTGGCCCATTTTATCCATTTTAACAGGAAAAAAAAAACAGGAAAAATCTATTCGTCAAAAGTTACCAATTTTCCGCTTTTTTCCGCTCTCGGGTAAGCGGAGTTTTCTTCGAATGTGGACGGGCAAGACTAACATTTTTTCTTTTTCTAGGCCTATTCAATCTCAAGGAACGCCATCAGCTTCAAAAGTGTACTAACTATACTCAGTTGTGTTGATTTAAGCATGTTCACCTGATCGAAATTTCACTAATGTAGCTTTTTTTTCCGATAAAAACGCATGGTCCTCAACGCGTCTTACGTCGAAAACGAGCACGGTGACCCCCCCACTTTATGTTTTTTTTTTTTTTATTTTATTTTATTTTTTCGGCTTTTTGGCAAAAGTTGATCATTACCTTACCTCATGATAAGTATTAAAAATGTATATTCGTGGGAAAAGTTTGGGCGCGAACGTCCTTAAGGCTATTTTCTGTAGTACGGTTTCATCAAAATCGTTACATTCCAACAACATGTAGAAAATCTGAACGTCTTGCCAACATTTGGAACACAACTCAGACATAACTAATTATTCCTGAGTTTTTTGTTGTTTCTTATTTTCAAAACCTGTAAAAAGGGTAATGAGAGTAAATGACGTTATTGAGAAAGATTATAATTTAAAATAACCACGATGAATTATTAAAACCTTTCGGGGGAGTTCAGTCGTCTTAATGCTTCTTTCAAATTCAAATTTTTTAATAAATTCAAATTTGGTTAATTTTCTCCGATTCTATCATTCCTCTGAAACGTTCTGTAGCACTTTTCGAAAATGATGTGCAATTATATTTTGTTTCCTTTATTCAACTCGCGAAAATATGCAAATCGAAGGCACATAATGGTAAAAGACAGAGTAATACAAATTGTAAGGGATATCGATGGAGCATTTTACACCGTTTGCGGCGTAAAAAACTATGAGGTCCTAAAGAGATAAAGTTTAAAAATTGCTTATTATGGTAAACAGGCTCGGGCTAAACCCGTTGAGAATTAATGGCAAGTTCTTAGAGGATCTTAGTCGATTGTTAAATACAGATAAGATAACACAGCAGGAATTTGGCGTATGTTTGTGTTCAGAAACAACGTCTGCGTCTACTGATGAGAAAGAGAGGTTTTGTGCAGAGAGGAAGTCGTATTAATTTGAGGCGCGTGATATCATGCAATCAGTAGGAGTCAAACCCTGGTGTGCGACAATTCAAAATATCGCTATTGAACATTATTTCCTTGTCCTTTATTTACTGCTGGGTAAGGAAGTAAATTTCTCAAGCTCACTAATAGCTTCTCAAACTTAAACCAAGGAAATCATGATCGCGACGATGTTTGGATATGTGGCCTAGATTAGCAAAGATTTTCACAATTTCATTTCTCCGTTTTCTCTTTAGTTTTAGTTTCGATAGAGAAGATGTATCAAGCACCCTAGACCGTGCTTGACCGCGTTTCCAAACATTTTGAATTGAAGTTCGTTAAAAAAAAAAAAAAAAAAAAAAAAAAAAAAACCCACTACGCATCGTATTTTCAACTCTCGTCTCTTTGTTTAGAAATTTGGTCAAACACGGTCTTTTGTGTTTGATCATAGCTATGGTTTGATTTATTACTGGAAGTATTTTCTATCTACGCCGGACAAACTCGAAAACGCAGCTTTATTTCTTCGGTTAGGCCTACCGTCCACACTAATCCGTCACCAACACGCAGCTTTCAAACCGGATGAATTTGAAAACGCCGGTTTTTCGTTTTCGTGTGGACGGCAAACAGTTTGAAAACGGAGTATTTTGAAAACGACGACCTGACGATAATAAATCATGTGACTTTCCGTTCCCGAGTTTTTGAATACAATGACCAAAATGACCGGTAATTTTGTGTTTTAAAATTCCTCCGGCGTAGTTTGGACAGAAAACATTTGATGCGTTTTCAGAGTGAATCCTTTGTTTTCAAATTTGTCCAGCGTCGTGTGGATTGGGTCTAAATGGAACTGTTCAGTTACCTCGGTCTTTCCCATTTGTCTTCTTTTAACACCGTTTACCGTTCCCGGGGGAAGGGGAGCAAATGCTTCGCCATCATGAGAACAAGCCAACAGCAAAACGGAGACAGTGAGGCACAGGAAAACCAACGAAGATGAGAACTTCTTCATAACGATAAACGAAACAGATCAGATTAGAAGAGAACGTTGTTGAATGCTCCACTGGTTGACTTCGTTGAAAAGAATACACCTTGCCGGGCATGCCAATCATTTCTTATAGATAAACACTGCGCTTGATTTGAAAGAGAGTTTAATTAAGAACCCCTTACTGCAGCGGAACAAGGCTTCAATTAAAAGGTGGATTTTTGTTAATGGGGTTTTAAATTAGCCAAAAGAAAAAAGCAAACTGAGAAAAATGGTAGTGAAAAGAACTGGGGCGCCAAACAAATAAAATTTTGAACTTTCTCCCTAGATAACTTTTTTATTATTATCAAGCCGAAGTCTTTATTGACAATTTAGCAGGTCTTAAAGGAAGCAACCTGTATTTCTATTTAACTTGCAGGATCATTAATTAAACCTTCAATAGTTCTTAATGCAAAAACATCTTTTTACACCGTAGGAATATCGTATATATTAATTCTGCCTGACCTTTTTTTGGCGCTCCGTCCGTTAATTTCTATTTGCAGCTGTTTCAAATGGCGGAACACCATATGATGCACACTTTAGCGAATTTAAGCAACTACGACGGCAACGCCAAGGATAACGTCGATTAGGAAATAAATTTATAGTTTACCTACGGATCTTGCGATACTCTAAAGTCACTTAGTTTGTTTAAAATTGTCAAAACTGTCTTGAAAATGAACATGGAATACAGAGTTAATTTCGAAAGATGAATTAACAACTGACTTGGTAGTCGTAGTTCATGTTTTCGTCGTTTTGCAGTTTTGCATCGGCGGTCCATTCAGCTGAATCAGCAATTAGCTGAATTCTGCCTAAGTAGACTTCTGCAAGCTTTCTATAAACGGAAATTCGGACAGTTAAAATTTTAGCCAATTCCTCAACTATCAGGTGAGAGAATTTTGCAGACCTCAATCTTTAGGAATCATTTTGAAAAAAACGCGTTATTTCCTAACTGACAGTGACAATTATGGCAAATTCTTAGCCATCAGTGAAACTGGACCCATAACTTGTAGAGCATAATAAACAGTACTACATCACAATATTTTTTAACCGCTTTCATTTGAATGGTCATACACTGGAGTTAGATCCACAAAGTAAAATGAGTTAGAACACCTTGTGCTATCTAATAGGCCGAGCCGCGTCAAAAGCAACTTTAATAACTTTCAAATGGGCTTGGCGTTTTCACCGACGGAGTGAGGAAAATAACCTTTAAACTTTTAGTCTAAAAGCTTAGTTATATTTCCTTTATGTGGTTAGCACTTAAATTTAAAAAACTCATTTTCACAAGGCTAAAAGGATATGTTTCACTTATCTTCTTCCCCTGACGATGACACAACGTCGAAAACGCCTTTTTTTAAATTATTATTATTTTTTACACTTTTAAGCATATAGTTGTAAGCCCCAGGCGAATATTATGGACACGTAAATTAAAATTGCAGAAATTTAAAATGGCCACTACGCGTCTTGATTTTCATATCACGACGTCAGTTACTCATTTTCCGTGATCATGTGGTATCACGTAAAAATCGTGCGTTTAAATGTCCATGGTTTTCAATTGCGTCTATTCATAACCATTTAGGCAAGTGCTCCATTAGTTAAGATGTTAGTTTATACAACGCATTGGAACCATTAAGAAAGAACATTTTCATCTGACTAATTAAGTGTGCCCTTCAGTCACATAAACTTTGCTACGTGTTCAACATAATATATTCAAATAAAAATTTAATTTAAAGGCTCTTTCCTATGGAAAAGTGCATCTCAGGTTCCGGCGTGAAATTTTAGCGAGGCCAAACGGAAAGGCAGCTTAAAGTTAGACGCTCAAAACTTGAGTGCGAAAAGGGCGAGATAGAGAGCCGAAGCCCGACTTAGTCCGACCCTACTGAACAATAAGCGAACGACTTTCAGAATGTAAATTCATGCATGTTGCGCAGCTGAACAAGTCATGATTTGTCGACAGCTGGGGTTCACGTGTCCTACCTCTTACGCAAATTGTGAAAAAAACTACCAAAGAAATGGGAAGGGTGCTATGAGATTAGGGAGACTGCCAATCTTGAGACTGTTAAGAAAGATGTCTTTTCAAGAAAAACTTGCGTTCAAGCAGCAAAAAAAAAAAAAAACAAGACAAGAACTTAAGGTAAATAAATGTAACCGGTGCGAAGCGCTGGAAAACGTGAATGAGCAACTCAAAAGTGGTATTGGTGTAACTTCTCTTTGTTTGAGAATGAAGCGTGAGTTTTTCAAACCAATTACTAAATGTAGTAACGCGAAACTAAAAGCAGATTAATGTTGACTCTTCAGTGAAAACTGGTCCAGTGCCGAGCACTCTGTATCCACTAAGAAGAGTGTAACCCGCAAAACGAGTAAGATTAGATAAGTTAATAATGATATTTAAGGCAAACAGAAAACGACTGATTTGCGGTTTACCAATTGCTGTTCATTCTTCTCCTTTGCCTTGTTCTACGCACACGACGAATGAAGCGAAGCCCAGCAAACTTTTCAACGGAGCCCGGCATTTTCGACAGGCGCTCAGTTTCTCACGAATTCCTTTAAAATTCACCTAGAAGTCAACATGTTTTACCCACAAAATGAACTAAAACAGCGTATCTCGAATGAAGTATATACAATTGCTATTGTACTACAAAAATGCAGTTCTTAGGCAAATTTTCCCGGCGTTTTTTATTTCTCGTAAAACTTCTCCTCGTCGTGTTGAAAAAATCGTCACATGGTCATGTCCCGCGTTTGCCGTTTGCCATAAACGAAGTTTCCTGCGAACATCACCAACCGCAAGAGGTCACGTGACCAGAGCCAGACCTCACAGAGGGTGACAAAGGGTTTTCGCGTGACGCGTGATCGCCCCAAAATTAGCAGCGTGATGCGTAATTGAGACCAAATTAGCCGCGTGACGTGGGACAGGCCATCATAACGTAATGCGTGATTTGCTATTTCACAAGCACGAGATGGATGATTTACCAATTAAATTTCAGTGATAAGTAGACATTCTTTGAACTAGAAGGATAGCATTCATTCAAAGTAAACAGTAAATAGAGTCTTAAAAAAGATCATCAAATCGCGGCAAACGTGACACCATTTTCTGGTTCTTTTCGTCCTTTTCTTAACCTATGATGTCTTTGATCTTCGTGGATCTTCATGGTATTATAGGTCCGAACAATTGTGATACAAATTATGGAAATAAGTCAATTGAAAATAGTTAAACTCTGCGAAAGGACTATGAGCTTCGGTGTTATTTTTGTTCATTTTGTCGACCGATCATTTTTAGCAGTACATCAGACCAAGAGAATATTCGAATCTGGCTATCGTATAAAAGGTCTGAGCGAATGTCGTCCAAAAGGGCTGAAACGATAGCACACGTACGCGTTAGAGTTTTGCGTCATTTCATACCGCTCGAGAAGGCAGTTGTGTAAGCAACGAGAGACTACACAAGGAAAACGTTTGTGTGCCACTTAATGAAGGTCGCCACAAAGACCTAACTGAATTCAAAAGCCACGTTATATCCTTTACAGACAAAAACGTTGCCGCACAGAAAAGGAATTGCAGGTGCAAAGCTTTGACACAAATATTGCCTGTATATTAGAGCATGGCAAAGGTGGCGTAGACTTCTTCTCAATTCGTATACAAGATCTCTGCCAACTTAGCCTGTGAACAGGCTTCCGATTGTGTTGTAGGGGAATGAAAAAACAGGCGGGCAGAGATAGCCGAGAGTGGTCTGGAGAGGGAAAAATCCCACCACGCCAGGCTCGCTTCGCTCGTCCCATTTTATTTTTTTCGCGCTTGTCGGGTGCCTGTCCACAGACGGTGAAAACTCTCCCAGATTATCCAGGAGCCTCATGGACACAGACCGAGTCTCCCGGTCTCCCGTAAGGGTCACCACTTTTATTTCCGGGGGGAAAATTATTTCAAAATAAAAATGAGCGATAGAAATTTTACACAACGTTTCGATGTCGTCATGACATCATTATCAAGTGACAAGAAAATAACGGTTCAACAGGGTTATATATGCGGTGAGAGGTGTGATTGTTCATTAACAAATCCGTTTAAACAAATAGTTTCGCGCGGATGGAATCCGATTGCGTGTTCAGGCTAGGTTTCTTCTTTCTAATAAACAGCATTTCGTAAATCAAACAATCCAGTTTTCCGTTGCATTTCTTTAGGACGGAAAAATTATTGGCAAGGTCGTCGATGTTATAAAGGCCGTGATGGTTCTTTAAATGCTTTCCGATTGCGGAGAACCTGTATTCATCAATACGTTGGTGCAAATGCCGGCTGGTATACCCGACATACTCTGCATCGCACAGATCACATTGGTAATTGTACACTACGCATTGTTGGCGGATTAATTAGAGGTGGTTTTGGTTCACGCATCTTGAGATCTTCACAGATTTTGCGACTCTTGAATACTGGTTGAAGAGTGTGATCGATTTTCTTGCTCAGGTCAGATAGTTGTTTTTTCACTTCATCGGCCGACGTTTGATCTTTAAATGGCAATACCACTCGGTGAACAATAACTTCGTTGACGGGTAGTTGAGGTGGCACGAGAGGATCTTTGGTCATCATTGAGGTGACAAAGTGAGAAATGATGGAGTTAATTAGGCTTTCAGGGTACTTGAGGTTCGTAAACATCAGCTTCAGGCGATCACATTCAGTCACGAAAGACTCCCATGTGGATGACAGGTGAAAAGCACGGTTTACCATGGTTTTAATGAACGATTTCTTGTACCTTTTGTCCACATGGCTTTGGTGATGGAGTAGTAGGCCGGTATTTGTTGGCTTCCGGTAAACACTGGTTTCCAGTTTGTGACCTTTCTTAAGTATTTCCATACCAATAAATGGTCGCTTGTTGTCAGAAGCTAGTTCCATTGTGAAATTTATGGATGGGTGACAGTTGTTAAGTGTTGTTAAAAAGGCTTCTGCTGCTGGTACATCCTTCATCGTGGCAAGCGTGCCATCGACGTACCGCCTATAAAACTCTGGGAGCTTGTTGTCATGTTCTAATTTCTCTTCGATGGAGCAGAGAAATGCGTTTGCCATAAGGGGTCCCAAAGGTGAGCCCATTGCCACTCCGTCAGTCTGTTCATAAAGCTTGCCATCGAACTGGAACAATTGGTTCTTAGTTGCTCAGTTAGAAAAAATTATTGGAATAATTAATATTGTGATCAATGATGTCAAAAGTTTTAGCTTAGTCGAGAAAAACAACGGATGTGACAAGACCATTATCGATGTTGAAGTACCATTGATTGGTAGCGTCAAACAAAGCTGTGGCGGTTAATGTAACGATCGAAAGCCTGATTGATATTTGTATAGCAATTTGTTATCCAAAAGGTATAAACAGAGTTGGCTGTAAACAAGCCTTTCTATAATTTTAGACATTGAAGAGAGAATTCAGTGAAATTGGACGATAACTGTTAGGATTTGTTTCACTGTTGCCCTTGTGGAGTGAAAAAACCCTCGCAATTTTCCAATCACTAGGAATATAACCACTAGCGATAGAATTGTTAAAAAGTAAACAAAGGGGCTCGGCAATAATATTCGCGGCGACCTTGAGTAATTTGTTTGGAATGCGAACGAGACCGGCAGATTTATTAGCGACCAAGTTTTTGAGGAGATTCAACACATCACTCGAATTAATAAAGGTTAATTGAAAAACGGATGAAGCTGGGGTTATGAGAAGATTAAGAGCCTTGGTAGTGCTTGGAAGTCTTGAGGCTAGATGAGGCCCGATATTCGTGAAGCGGTAATTTAGGAAATCAGCAATTTCGTCTTGATTGCATTCTCGTCCCCAGAGGCCACACTCCTTTTGGTCAGCACCAAGAATCGCGACCTCTGGATAGGTCCAGTGAGAATCCGGTTCTGATTGGTTTCAGTTTGCAAATACTATAGAATGAGACCGGAACCAATCAGACTTGTCAGACTTGACTCTGAGCGTGCGAAGAGTGACGCGAAGTCCGTGAATCGCGGACTTCCGTTGTTGGACTCAGCCAGAGGTCGCGATTCTTGGTGCTGACCAAAAAGAAGCGCGGCCTCTGGGGACGAGAAAGTCTTGATTGTTGATACAATGTGCTTCATCGACATTAATTTCGTTGATAATAGAGTCCTTTTGTGATCTACCTGTATTGAATTAATTGTTTTCCAAACTTCTTTGGGATTACTTGAGTTTTCAGAGAATTTAGCGTTGTAGAAGCGTTTTTTTAATCTCTCTGTTAACTTGGTTTCTAAGCGATTGTCGTAGAGACTTAGAGACTATAATAAGTGAACATTCTAAGTACATTTTCTTACGCTATTTTATTGTTATTTGTAATCAAGCGAGTTGCGGTCAGCGGTTTCTGCTTACGTGATATGGTTCGTGTAACACACGCGAGAAGCACATGGTTTTCTGTATGCTTTCATGGCCGCCTTGTGAAACACTTATTTTCTGAATATACATAGTTGAATGACACTTTGTCGACTCCTTGGTATTTCTTCATTGTAACTCTGTCTTCACGACAGCGATTTGTACTCTGACCAAAGTTTCAGGAATCATTACGTTTTTGAGCGTTTAATTTAGCTCTGTCTCTCTTGACATAAGTTCCGTGATGTCACGAGTGAGCCAAGGAGAAGCCTTCTCGGACGAACGCGCTTTGTCTTTGGCGGAGCGTCTTGGTCAGCTACAGAAGGAACCATATTTTCCCAGGTATTCCACAAATTTTCAGGATCATCGTACTGATTCAGAGTTGGCTAAATCATTACGGAATTTGGGAGTATCAAATTTCGAGTAATCCCTGTATGAAATGCATGTATTTATGAGATTTGCCGGCTGTAACTTATATTTTGCGCACTTAGCAACTGGGTTACAGACTGCAGGTTCTGCGAAGAGTTGAAGGAACAATCCACCGCAGTTAACTCGTTTGAGACCGCGAGCGGGCATTACTGAGTGTCATAGTTCGATTGAAGATGAAGAGAGGTTGCCTAGTTTTTCTCGCAAGATAGCGTAACCAGATCCTCGGGTTTGGAAGGTATGAGTTGAAGAATACCACTTCACTATGATATCACCCGCCTTGAATGAAAACATTTTATCGCCAGGATCTTCTGAGATTTAGCCATCTTCCTTAAACTGGAATAATATCTTGACCAGACAAATAAAATCTTTAAAATCTGGCCCCATACCACTTGAATTGATTCTTCGTGTCCAAGTAGTTGAGTCGACTAGCTGCAATTTATGCTGAATTCTCGTTTGCAAGAGCCATTTTTAACGATTGAAAACCGACTACAATACAAAATAGTGGAGCGCGATAAAATACGTGTGAACTCTATGAGAGTAGCCAAGGGAAAAGCACCTGATCTCCAAAGATTACAGAAGAAATAAGCTATAACCGTCACTAGAGCACATCCTCCGATATCCATTTTCTGTAATCTTAATTGTTCTAAATCTAACGAATATTGCATGTTACATGTGGCGACCGTCGCGGAAGTAGTATGTCTCAGGTGAATAGCTCGCTTGTCCCACATGAACTGTTAACAACTGGTTTATCGAGAAATGGTTGCAGAACCGATTTAATGAGATGCGTTATCATTATTAGCTCATTGAAGAGACCGGTGACATACCCTGGTATTCGATAATGAAAATGTTCAACAAAACGAGCGGCTTGTCGTTGTACACCTTAGATCTGGATGTCATGAATTTCCTTTTAGGTATGCGATATTCGATAATAAATTGTATACCCAAGATCTGGATGTCATGAATTTCCTTTTGGCTATGTGGATCCCACACAGATGGGCTCTTAATAATGAATAACACGAGTTTTTCCTAAATGTGTTCGGGGCAACGATGCAGGTTCCTTCTGACAATTCCGACAGTAAAAGTAAGTAAAGTAAAACTTTATTTAGCCGCCGGGTTAGCCTTCATGATAAGTAAACGAATATTAAACTTGATCAAGGTCCTTAACGAGTTCCACTCCTGAATATTTATTTTGTTTACGCTGTTTGTTTATGGTGCATTTCTCCTTTGCGCGGGACCTCCTCCGATTTTTTTCTCTTTGGACTCATTGAAGAACGCCGTCTAATTATTGACTTCATTAGGAGCCTAGGAAGCTTAGGCCCGGTCGTCCACACTGCACCGGAGCAATTTCAAAACGCAACAATCACCGGTCGTTTTATATCTTTGTTTGAGGAAATCTCGGCCAGGGAAATCACCTTGCTCTCCTGATCCTATCGTGCTCGAAAAGGTCCGTTTTAAAATGTTTTCCGTCCGAAAATTCAAAGCCGGCGTTTTCAAATTCCTCTGGTGTGAAGAGCGTTTTCGAAAAGCTCCGTTTTCGTGATGGATTATTCTGGACCGTAGGCCTAACTGTAGAAATAAAGCTGTATGCGTTTTTAAATTCCTCCGGCGTAATGTGGACTGAGTCTGGAGCAAACCACGACGTCAATCAGCATCACCAAACAAAAGGTTTAATGTGCAAAACAAAGGCTGCACAACTTTGTTCAGCAAACCTTTGTACATTTCATCAGCCGTCCTCTGCAAAACAACAACGCAAAATGACCGCCAACGCGAACGATGAGTCGAACTGCTAATCAGTTTTCGTATCTCCATTTAGAATTACATTTTTAGCCTGAGCGAGCTTTTAGAGCCATAGGCATCCTGGGCCAATTCAGTTTTACAAGGCGTTGTCCTTGGCGTCGCCGTTGTCATTGTAAAGATCCCTATATTTGCATCTCGGATGCTGGAAGGTCGATACATTTGTTTAAGGTGGGGTCTATCATCCTCTTTGCTCATGTTTTATCCCAAGACCAATCGAACGCAGGTGAGAGTATCGTGTAAAAAGCGTAAAAAATCACATAAATTGCAGCTCTTTGTCAAGGTTCTTTTTAATTCAGCGATAAAGTTGCCGAGCCTTTCGGTAGGAAGTTTTTCCCTCCTGCTGAAACAACCTCGTTTACGTTACTTCGCCGATGCAATACCTTTTCATCTTCCCTATTACTACACGGCAATCGTTTGCATCTTCTTCTTCAGTATAGCTTAACGCTTTGAACACTTAAAGGCTATCGTCATCAATAACGTCCTTGAACATAGTGACTTGATACTCGGGGCTTTCCTGCTCCAAAACAAGTAATTATTACAGCATTTCTCTTTCCATAGCTTCCAGTTCTCGGGGATCTCGCTACTTAATTGACCTCAAATGTAAATGTTGCGGAGGCAATGATATCTGGTGGAATAACATTGCAATTTGTGATGCGTTAGGCAACGAGGAATCGGAAGTTGTTTTCGCTCGTAGGCATTCGTAGACGGTAGACGTTGTCGACGAATTTGAACTACCCTTTCGCTGCAACATGAAATACAGTAGATGGCAGAGAGAGCCTTAAACGAACGTTATCAATCAAGGCTTAATCTGGCTACTGTAACTCAAGATACACAAGGTGAACGCGTATTTTAATATATAACTGTATGTATAGCATAAATTACAAAGCCGTTACAGAACATAAGCGTGCATATAAAGAATGTTTGGCAAATTAGCATATTTAGCCTTAAATTAAGGTATGTCCGCCATTTTGAATAATCAAATCCAGCCGGTGTCAGAAACTCCTCTGACCAGTTTGGCCAATGACGTCAGTGGTTTCTCATTGGCTCAGAGCCAAGCCTTTTGTTCTTTCGCTTTATAAGTGCGACACCACCCGGATGGTCGGGCGGCCAGTTAACTCCACCGCAATATACTCATCTCTTAATCTCTCGAAAGACAATACCTCCTACATATATAATGAAGTATAATACCCACATACCCACATAGTAATATATCCACATAGACTACATCTCATTAATCTCCCATATATACCTACACACCTTACATCTTTTTAATCCTCTACATGTATCTACACATCCTACATCTCATTAATCCCCCACATAAACCTACACATCCTACATCTCATTAATCCCCTACATATACCTACACAGCCTACATCTCATTAATCCCCCACATATACCAACACAACCCACATCTCATCAATCCCCCATATATACCTGTACAGCCTACATCTCATTAATCCCCCTCATATACCTACACAGCCTTCATCTCATTAATCCCCACGTATACCTACACAACAGCTTACATCTCATTAGTCCCCCACAAATACCTACACAGCCTACAGCTCATTAATCCCCTACATATACCTAGACAGCCTACATCTCATTAATCCCTCACATTTACCTGTACTGCGTACATCTCATTAAATCCCCCACATATACTTACACAGCCTACTTCTCATTAATCCCCTACATATACCTACATAGCCTTCATCTCATTATTCCCCACATATACCTATACAGCTTACATCTCATTAGTCCCCCACATGTACCTACATAGCCTACAGCTCATTAGTCCCCTACATATACTTACACAGCCTACATCTCATTAATCCCCCACATATACCTACACAGCCTACATCTCATTACCCCCCACATATACCTACACAGCCTACATCCCATTAATCCCTTACATATATCTACACAGCCTACATCTCATTAATCCCCCAGATATACCTACAGCCTACATCTCATCATTCCCCTACATATACCTACACAGCATACATATCATTAATCCCCCGCATATACCTACACAGCCTAAATCTCATTAATCCCGTTCATATACTTACACAGTTTACATCTCATCAATCCCCCACATATACCACGATATACCTACACAGCCCACATCTCATGAATCCCTCACATTTACTTTCACAGTTTGCATTTCATTAAAATCGTTTCTAGAGTCATTTCTCATTATATCCAGTGGTTATTAACTCAGTTAAAACCAAGTGGTCTTAAGATATCTTGGAACAAGTAAACTAACTATCGTTATTCAAATTATCAGTTCACTTGCCGTGCGTTCAGCCGTTCGAACAGATATCTTAAGGAATGTTTTCGCGTGAGAGGTCACATATTTGCCGATGCATTTTTCAGGTTGAATCGGCAGAGTTCTTCTTTTAACGACTCTTTTAGGGTCGAGAAAGTAAAATTTGCGATGTAAGTACTTCTTTTTACGTGACGGGTGATTGGTGAAAAAAATTATCCGTGATGCGTGATTTAATGGAAAAATTCAGCGTGATGCGTGATTGGTACCCCGCCTTTGCCACCCTCGTCACATTTGAAGTTTTTGACTGACGTTTGGAACGTCAAGAGGTAGGTTTTCACGGAAGTCATTTAACTCAAGCTTTATTGCCTTGTATTTTGTTTTTTATACCGCGGAGAAATGCTGAAATCAAATAAAGTTGTCCTTTTTCTACAAATTGGTTACAATTTTCTAGCCGAATAAGCAATTACCGTAAACTTCCGAAAGTAAGGAATTCCTCCCCACCCCTCCCCACGGGAAGTAGCCACCTCCAGAAAAGTAACCTCAAAACATTGTGACCGCTAATAAATCCGGAGATGGGCGACCCCCCGAAAGTAGGGTGCTCTCCGAAAGTAGTGAGCCTGACCCCAACCCCGTGACCCCACGAAATAGTGACACCACGGTTCAATAGTATATTTATTTTTCCATCAATAGTCAGGTAAAAGTTAGGTATGGCAGCTTGATTTAAGGCGCTCTACAACAAGGGAGGGTATCGCTTACACCAAGAATTGTCAATTCGAGCTTCATATGTTCATGTTGAGCCGTGGTAAAACAACACCCGCATAATGTTCACCAAGTAACAGGAACGTATCAACAGGACCTTCTCTTCAAATTAAAGTGGAAAACTCTATCAATTTCAACAGACCTAAGAGCGTAATAAATGGAACGTCTCTCTAAATTGAAATTGAAAACTCTACCAGCGCACCGGGAGCAGACCAACATAGCATTGTGTCGTGAAGTACAAACAGTTTTAATACGGTGCCTGACTAGCTTTCCTGCCGACTACTGACAATATTGTTTAGACATGAAGAGCTCACCCCTGGGGCAGCAACATAAATTTAAAGCGTAACGAAGAATTGTATCTCATGTTTTAAGAACTGCTTTTTACGAATTTCCGTCTTTTATTTCTTAAAAGAGCCAGTCGCACCAACTTTCAAATGATAACGTTTTTCCTACCCGAAAGGATAACGAGCTCCAAAGACTGCTACTTTCTGTTGCTTTCCTTCCCTTGCTAGTACTCATGCTAAAGTAACGAGGGTCGTTACGTTCGAAAGAGTTTAAAGTACCTAGCCAGTTGCTGTTCGTAGAAATGCACTGATCCTCAGTGGAGATCCGGCGGCTTAAGGGCCCATTAACCGATTCATGCGCGCGCTCGCGCGCGTTGCTAAAGAGGTGAAATTTCACTTTCGGTCACTTACGTCAGCCTGAGCACGGAAAATAAAAACAACTCAAATTCGCATACATTTTAGATGTTTTTCTTTGTGTTTCGCAAAATGCAAAGTAAAAACAGTACAAGCAAAGACAAAATAAGAGAAAGACAGAAAAACAAGAGCAATAGAAACAGAAATACTAACTCCGTGTGGCTTTGTTTGATCTTACCGAAGTGCGCTGGTAGTGTAAATTGCGCACGCGCTGATAGGGTAACTTCCAATAGATATCGGGCGCACTTCCGGTTTCTTTAAATGCTAAAGGAAACGCGGTTTTTCATTAAATGCAACCTTTTTCGACGAATTTCGATTAAAGCCAACGTTGGCAACATAGCTATGCATTCCTTTTTCGAAATCATGCTTTTTTCAGAAAATTACGAATTTTTCAATATTTTGAGATGCTCTCAAAATCTGACCTTTTAGAAATGAAACAAAATCGATGCATAGCGTAATGAGGATTTAAATTAAAATACTAAATCAATGAAAAAAATCCCGAGAAAGTAATTAGCCTGGGTGCCTTTGCATTTTTTCTGTATTAGTCACATGACCATGGGCGTGGCCTGATGACGTCATCACAAGTGTTACTGATCATGAAAAAGTTGAAACACATCAAATAACTCTGAACTAACTAAAAATGAGGAGGTTAGATGAGACTAAATTTTCCTTAGCAACGGCTCGAAAAGATCGGTTAATGGGCCCTTAAGTTGAATGTGTTTTTTTCATGATGCTTTATTCTTTAGTAAGCTACAAATGCTAGAAAACATACTTTTATTCAAAATTGTCGTAATGTTACATGTAACAAGTTCCAATGCTTTCTATATTCGCTCCAATTTTCTCCAAAACCGCGAACGGCAAACGTCTACTTAAACCTAAAACGGCAGTTAGAACTGAGTTTGCGGTAAACTTGCAATTGGATCTAAAGGTCTCTGTTAATTTACAGCAAACGTCAAAAATAATACATCTGCAAAAATAATACGTCTGTCTTCGGCTGTTTATTCAGTAGAGTAAAAATATTTCCGTTTGCGATGAACAGTAGAAGACTTTTTCTATTTTTGTGTGATTTATCTCAGGGTTTAATCGTTTTGCCTTTTGCGTTTGCAATTTGTCATTTGCCATAAATCGTTCGGTGATCCTTAGCTTCTCTGCTGTCCAACGACGATATTTTTACTCCATATTAAATTATGTTAAAAATTTTAATTGCTTTGTGGTCCCCTTAATGTCAGTCTGGCCTTACAAGAGCGTAGTTTTAAAAGTCTGCAAACTATTGAATGACAAATGTCTTTGAAAATGTTGGGTTCCACTGTGTGTTTATCAGTCTGGCAAACGCGTGAGGTAGGCAGACTTGTAAAATAGCCAAAATAATTCAGAACCCTTACAGAGCAACATAAAATTACAAATGTCCAACAAAGGTATATGAATTATGATTCTGATCGGCGGTGTCACCGATCTGCTCATTCGTCAATGAACCAAGTCAATGTTGTCACTAAACCTTACCAAGGCTTGCTACAAGAATTCTCTCCTCCAACGTTAAGGCTACCAATTGATCTCCAGACTAATCTGGTCTATAGAATTCCTTGTGCCGGCTGATGTCCTTGGAGCATTATTAGCGAGAATGGAAGGTGTTTTTCCATGAGAAGAAAATAAGGCACTCGGAATGTAAAAAAAAATACAAAAAAGATTCTAATATTTCTGCCCACGCATCGTCGATCCAACTAATGCCAGTGTAACTGACAAAGAAATAAAATTTAAACTCGAGTTCGGTATAAAAATTTAGAATCATTATACACTGCGAATCTATTCTTTTGTTCCTTATTTTTATCGTTTAACATTTATTTACACTTTCCTTTCGCTTATATTTGCGGTTTTCCATTATAGTTTTTAAAGGTTCAAGACTGAAACCCGAATTTATCAAATTCTTAACCATGGAACGCTTTTTTCAACATGTTTGGTAATCCTGAGAATAGTTACTCCTCCATTTTTTAGAATATGAATTTTGTACACTCTAAGTTTTACAAAAGGCAAGTAAAACATACAACATATTTAGGAATTGATTATTTGTGATTTGTCACTCTACAGAATAACGTATTTCGAAATGACATCAACCCACGCCGTGTTTTTGATTTTTTGTCAGCTGGTATACGTACGTACGACCACGCTGTAACTAGAAGATTTGACAACACATTTATCTTCTATATATAAAATAAAAACTAGTAAAAATATTGCAACAGTGAACGATTAAACGACCATTTCAATTAATAGAGACTATTTTCCTACGTAAAACTTTACTATTTAAATAAATTTTGGTTGTCGATTAAATAGTGTCGGTAAAGGTTGAATGGGTCATCAATGCGAGTCTGTGATTGGGAAAGATTTACGGACACAAGTGTTCTGCCTTCTTAAAAAAAAAAAACAGGATGTTTATCCGTTTGATAGCATTATAAGGATAGATAGCAATTCATCTGCTTTACCGGTGAAGGAAGTTCGAGTAGTGCAGAGGAGGAACAATAATAACATTAAAAATGCATTTAGGTTAGTACTTCCTTATAAGTTAATAACAAAACGTATTTGGTACTATCTTAACACATGTCCCCATTCCTTACTAAGGAAAAAAGGAGGTTTCTTGCCAAGTTTTTTTCCTGTTTGAGCCATTAAGAACAAACCGTTCCTCAGTTTGCCACGTTCTGTAATAATGGCTGATGAGTCCAATGTTGCCGGAAAAAGAATTTTTACAGAGTCAAACAGCGTTATACTGGTTAACATCGATAGCCGGCTCTGTCTACCTTCCCCCCTTTTTTCGGCCGAGATTACTGTGAACTCTCGAATACCACCAAAACAAGGAACCGAGATTCTTTTGTTACATTTGGAAATTGGGATGCAAATGACCTTATCTAGACCCAATATCCAAAACAAAACAGCGTAATGACAGAAGACCGTTGTGCGCCGGAAGGAAAGCTTGACCATTATGCCATACTTATTCGCGGGGTTTGGTTGTCTAAAATACATAGAATTAAGAGACCTCCAGCTGTTTTCAATTTTTAATTGGGAATAGAAATAGATAACACGAACACGCAACCATCAAAACACGTTCATATTTTCAACTGCAGTGTCACTCTCCAACCTGAGGGAGAAAATGGAATATCGAAGGCTGTTGGTCCTTGCGGGTATTTTTATTCTTGTTGGAACATTTCTTCAGAGAGAGGTGTATTCGTTTTACACTAGAGATCGCAGGAGAAGAGGAAGCAGGCTGACGAGAAAGCGTGCCTTCCATCCTATTGAAAAACCTCAACAAAGTGGAGAAAATCTGAAGGTACGATAACAGTCAACCCGTAAATATGTTGCTAAAGAAATCAAAAGTTTCTCAGTCACTCGACTTTTACTTAATCCCATTATTTTCTTACATTAATTCATGTTTTTTTTTTCTGTACATGACCTCAAAAGTTCACAGCCTTAATTTCATTGTATTGAAAGAAGGGTTATTAATTCATTCTTTAGAGCATTTAAAGACAAAAGTAAACGCAACAGGATTAAGGATAAAGTTTCGTTTTGAAAAATATGAGGATTGACAGCGGTGTAAATACGCGACCGAATATGAAACAAATCCGCAACCAACTGTCCTAAGTTAACAAGCTACGCTCGCAATTTCGGCCCGGTCCACAACACGCCGGAGAAATTTGAAAACGTAGCATTATTTCTACAGCTAGGCCTACCGTCCACACTAATCCGTCACAAAAACGTAACGAGGCTTTTCGAAAAAAAGTTCTTCAAATCGGAGGATTTTGAAAACGCTGGCTTTGCCTTGTAGTGTGCACAAAAATCTTTTTGAGAACGGAGCTTTTCGAAAAGGATAAGGTCACGATAGTCATGTGATTTTCTCCTCAAACACAAACTCAAAATGACCGATGATTGTTGCCGGCGTAGTGTGGACGTGAAACATTTCACGCGTTTTAAGAGTGAGTGAAAACTTCGTTTTCAAATTTCTCCGGCGTAGTGTGGACGCGGTATTATATTAACAAAACTACTCTTTTTGTTCTAACGAAACTGAGAAAAATTATTACGTTATGTAATTATTAAAGTTATGTAAACAGATAAATTTTCGCAAAAAGGCTTCAAAAAGAAGAGAACCACGCAGTTTAATACAGAGGCCTGACTTTTTCAAACACTCGCTTTTACGATAAACACTTGAACGTTTTTTTTTTTTAAGTTTCGGTTGTCAAGTTTATATTTGCCTTACGAAAGCTTCTATAAAATAGTCTTCATATTTGTTATCATTTGTGTTACCAAGAGATTATGATCTGGTGTTACCCATTTCTTTTGATTTATAGCTGAATGAAAGAAGTATTTTGGAACCAAGTCTACTCCATGAAGAAGACAACATGGCTTAACTCAAACACCTCCTAACATGACCAAAAGGCAGTCTGTGTCCTGAGGAATCAAACGAGATGTCATCCATAGTGAACAATGATTGTAAATTAAGAAAATAAGACTTAAATAAACTACTATGCTGGCATATTAATTATAAACGAATAAATAATGATAGCAACCGCAGCTAGAAAGTGTGCGAATTTTTATTGTGTAAAGTGAAACTTAAAGGCTGCCTCTTCCCTACCTCGAAAACCTTAAGTCTTATTGCCTTTCCGAAAACCACAGCTCAACTTTTTGGTACCCAATGCAAAACGACATCTCTATCAAACCGAAAACAACGGGTGTTTAATTTCCCTTATCGCGAAACCTCCAGGTGACAATTCTCCTAAGAAAATTGGAGGGGATTAAAAGCTTCCGAATTAACGCTGAGATAATTTGAAGATCGATCCGTCGGGTGCCCCTGATATACTAGAGAGTGACAAGCATTTGATTGCATGGCTATGCAGTCGATATGAATATATATTTAAGAAATTGACGCCGGCTTTTGGTTTTTGTGAAAACGGAAAAAAATTTAAAAACGGAGCTTTTCGAAAACGATGACATCACGAGAATCACGTGACTTCCCTGGCCGAGTTTTTCTCAATTCCTCCAGCGCATGCGCAGTGAGGGTGGAAAACATTTGCTGCGTTTTCGAAGTGAAACCTGCGTTTCTGGTGTAACGTGGGCGGGGCCTTAGGACTTTCTTTGCGCATCATATTTCACCTGACTGCAGCGTCATTATTGTGTTTATAGTGTGGCACGCGTTGTAGCCCTATCAGGACTAGCCTGAGAAGGCATATTGTAAAATATTGACTGGAGTGGACTGGAGTGGAGTGGACTGGATTTGTAAAACATGGAGTGGATTTGTAAAGGGTGGATTTGTAAAACATGGATTTGTAAAAGGTGGATTTGTAAAACATGGATTTGTAAAAGGTGGATTTGTAAAACGTGGGTTTGCAAAACATGGATTTTTATAAGGTGGATTTGTAAAACATGGATTTGTAAAAGGTGGATTTGTAAAAGGGGGATTTGTAAAAGGTGAATTCAGTGTAAAACATGGATTTGTAAAAAGAGATAATTTAAAATTAAAGCGTGCGACGAGAAAAGCACGGATTTTTTGTTTGTTTGTTTGTTTGTTTGTTTGTTTTCGAGCAGATCAAATCGGAAACCGTGCAATAAAAGCGGCACGGGCGTAACAGTATTGAAAGAAAACCGGATGTTATCCTACAATATAATTAGCCAGAAGTTTGTACAAGCGGCTAACAAAATCAACTGTTATTTAATTCCGTAAATCTTTGCTTTTTTTACAGTTTATTTGGCTAAATGTACCGACGAGGAGCAATGTGTTGTTATTAACTAATGTTTGAGAAATTTACAGTCATTCGTTCAACAAAAAAATGTTGAACAAACGTGTAGGACCGGCTCAAGCTATTCGTTTTCTTGATTCGAATTAATCCGTTTCTCACCAAGAAGTGTTACAATATTGCATTTATATACGTTATGATAAAATATAGAGGAATTACTTCTTTGTATGCTTTCGTTACAGTTAATGTTGAAGTGAATTAATCGTAAAAGTAAAGAATGAATTGCTTGGAGGTATGTACGTGCGTGACATAAAGCTAAGATCGTGTTTGTTGAAAAATATACACTAACCTGGAGATTTTTAGTCATTTTAGGAGTTAAAGTATAAGGAAAAGTGCTTGGGTTAATTTTTTTAGTTCGGTTCAGATAATCAGTTGACTACTGAGCCAAAGTAAGTTCCAGATGTTTACACTATTTTCCGGCCGCCATATTGGAGGACTAAGGAGGTCCACTAACATGGCGGCTCCATACTAGGCTCTATAATTTTGCGCGGAACATTTCGACGAATATCTCAACTTTGGGACAACGCACACGCCTTGAACTTGGAGAACTGTTTTCTTTATTTATCGTCTATAATTTCACCATTTCTTGACTTTATCCACTGAATGGTTTTTGATTTTATTTTTTATTGCGTGACAATGAACACACTCTTCACACGACCGAAATGTTCGGCTCTCGGGTCATTGAGATAACTTTGTGAAAAAACAAAACAAAACAAAAAGAACGCAGCCCACACGAAGTCCGGTCGGGAAGTGGTATAGACGGACAACGAAGCAAGACTTGAACTCAGAGAAAACCCCGCTTGCCTCAGGGCTATAAGGCCAAAGGGCAGAAACACACTGTCTGTTATACACTCGATATATCGCCACATCCCCATTACGAAACAAGGAAAACCTGAGATTAGAAAGGTGAAATAAACAAATGAATACCAGCTAGCCAGCTGAAGTAAACCAAGACAAAAACGAAAAATATACCAAACACAAAAAATAGCAACGAGGGTCGTACATGTGCGGTTTCCTTGCCACTTAGCCAATTTTACTTGTAGTATCTGTGATTGCAGACTCATTGGAAGAAAATTCGTGTAATTATCATGAAGTAAGGGCTGAAGCATGACCTAACTCGGTGGCCCTTGACTCCGAGGCTGGGTGCTAATTCCGGGGGAACAGACAATCGTGCAAATAACGGTACATGGCCAGCTGGAAGATTATCACCAGGGGATTAGATAATACCATTTGTAATAATCAGTGTTGACTTAAATTGATATTTTGCCGACACGGAACAGAGAACTGGGTAAGTACGTTTGTAAAAAGAGGCGGTTGAGAAATTTGTGATATTCTACGGTCCGCCTTGTCACTCGCAGCCTCGGATAAGGTTTATTTTTTTTTGTTCTAGTGTAAATAGTGTTTTTTAATTTATCTTTCATTCTGTCCTTTATATAATAACCTTAAACCCTACTAGCGCCATTGCATTTGTACAGGGGTACACGGTCCCTATTTTTCCTAATTAGAGGTTTTGGGGGTTTACGTGTCCGGCTTTGGCGTATGAAGGTTCTTATTTTATCAGTATCTTTTATCCACTTTGCTATAACTTTATTGTGTCAATAAAAACATTTCTTGGGCCTGGCTGACCAACGCGCCCGTGCTTCCTAAACTTTGAGCGTGTTCAGTTGCTTAGTGACGTTAACACCTTGGCTGTTCTCACGGTGGACTGAGTAAGGCACTATTTGCTACCTTTTTGTTAAACTTCAGCGGGCTATCAGGTGAGTTTGATCGCGCCATAGATCGTGTTTTAGCGAGACGTAGTCGAGGCGAAATATTCATGGTGAGATCAAATGAGCCTGAGATGCTGCCGAACCGAACCAATGAAAGGTACGATTAGATAATTACCGAAACCAGGAGCCATAATCGGGGACGGAGACCGTAAGCGCGCGCCATTTCAAGCATTGGGGTTGTCCCCATGATATGGGACAATAATTCTATTTTTAGAACAAATTGCGCCATCACCTGCGGCACACGCGCGTATATGCTGGGAGGATTTTTGCGGATGTCGCGCGGGGTAAATGGCGGCCGAAATTCCGGAAATTTTTCATGTTTTTGGCCCACAACTCAACGCGTTTACGTCTGTTGGAATTTTACTTAAGTATTTTCGTCGTAAGCTGCTCCAGTTTGAGTGAAGTAAGACAGTGTCGAATTTAGGTATGTTCCACTGTAAGCTTATTGCATATATCGCTGCCGACTAAGTTGTGTTCCGACGGATGCTTCTTTTACATGAGCTGTACATTACTCCACTTTAAATTTCACATATGTTGAAGATTAACAGCTTTTCCATTACACAGCAAAAAACTAGCTGGATATATTTAGATATAGCAGAGTTTCAGGACTTCATAGTTTCCTAGCTTCTCTTGCCACACGTTTGTGAGGAATTTGTCAGTCTATCGCGACCGAAAAGTAAAACAAAATAATTGCTAGTTTGAGTTTCGCTTGAATTGTAAAAAACGCTTGATGTTTCATCAAGGCTTAATAACTTTACGTCCGTAGATACTGCTCAGTTTTATTCGTGTAAAAATCCAGTCAATTCTCTGTTATCGATGAATGAGAGCGCCCGCCGATGGGTGTTTTGTACAGTCAGTAAATATGACAAATTGCACCGAAGTTCCGCCGCACTTTCGTGTGAAAGCGTACATCGAACTCAAACAATAGCTCTATAGTTTTTAAATATGTTTAAGATTGATAGATGTTTGAGAACATATTAAAAGCTAAGCTGAAAATATGTGAATAAAGCAGAAATAATCAGCGAAGTTACGATGACGCTTTCTTTCATCAACTTGGAATAACGATTTCGATTTTGTTGATCGAGTTATCAAAACTCCTTGTCTATTTTCATTTTCGCAGTGTAAAACTGACTTCACTATGCTTATGTTGAAGAAACACACATGATGTTAGGAGCCTTTTTTGCGTTCGTGAAATTTGTTGCAGCATCTCAACACAAAAGATAACGAAAGAAATTTTTGTCAAGATTTGTTGACAATTGAAAACACCGACTCGGACTTGAAAGTGCACGAGCTGCACTATGCAAATGAGCTAATTGTACGCGTCAGACTTTCTTTTCAAAAACTTTTGCACACTCACCAAACAAGCAGAAACAATAAGACACTATCAAAACAGGTTTTGGTTATGATTAACCATTGTCTGAGAAACTCACAAATTAACTCGATACCAGAGTTGAGAGTTTTCTTGCTATATTCTTAAGTCAGAACAAACAGAAAAACATACGCGTAAGCTTACGACTAGTGTGAGCAGATCTTATTATTAATTCCCAGCGCAAAATTGAAGTCTTGTTTTCGACCCTGAAAAACCCACCTTTTCCGTTAGTTCAGAGCATAAAATTACATATAAGAGCCTTGGTTCGTATTCCCTGCCTTATTCCCTGCCATCGCTGTGAAAAATACGCAAGAGAATCTCTCAACTCTCACCATTTGATCACGCAACGTGACAACATCCACGCGAGAGCCCCTGACATGTGCGTAGATCCGCGCGGATATATGACGTCAGGATGGCGCAATTTGTTCTAAAAATAGAAAAATTGTCCCATATCATAGGTGCGCGCGAATCCCGAGACTTACGGTCTCCGTCCCCGATTATGGTTCCTGCCGAAACCAAATTCGGTCAAGTGACTATGATACAGTAGCCATATCTGGTCAGTGACTCGCAGGATATCATGGCAGCATACACGGCTTTTGATTGGCTAATTGAAAATTTAGGTATGGTGAGATGGCGAATTTGCTGCATTTTTGGTCAAAAGACTAACGGAGCGACAATCTGTGAACCACTTCTGCTGATGCACGAATATCCTGCGAAAAGGCTCCCGGCGATCGGCGCGGAGCGGGGGAGCCTCGCTTCGTTCACCGAATTCTTGTTTTCGCGCTCGCCTGGGGCCTGTTCGCAGGCTAATTCACGAAATGCCCCTAGAACACAAATAGGAATCGAAGACATGTTAAAGTTACTTGCTGGGGGAAAAGCAAATTGTAATATACTGAGTGTTCAGCAATCTCCACACGGCTACAGGATTATTTAAAAACCGGTGCGAAATTTTTCAGTTTAACATCAAAATATTATACATGCATGACGCATGCATGATAACACTGCTCTCATTACTTCGGTGCACAAAATATGAAATATATTACACATAATTTATCCTCAGCTCGGAGTTTGTTAAGTGTAGTTGTAGTCCATTGGACTCTCCGCATCCTGTCGAATAATTAATGCGGCTCCGGGTGACCTTGGGTGAAACTAAACTCATTTGCCGAGGCAAAGTTAATTGATTGACGCAGACAAACCTAAAACCATTTCAATAAACCGAATTCACATTTATTTTATTTTCTTGAACTCTGCCTTACATAGTTAAGATTTAAATTTACATTTCACCATAAACAAAAGAGGTCTTCTTGCACGTGAATTTTAGATGAAATCTCACACTTTAAACGTTATTTCAAAAGAGCGCTTCTTTGTTGTCCGAGTGTGGTGGTTCATCATCCATGAAGCTTCATCCCCTGAGGGGTACTGTTATGTTCTTCATTTGCCTGCTAAAAGGAGGAAAATGCCAAAATTAACTCTTGCAATTAAGGCTTTTCAGTTCTTCTCAAATTAATGACCAATCCTTTCTAGTAATTAAAAGTCACTTGCATTGCACATTAAAATTAAACCATGTCTTTATTCAGAAAAAGCTGATAGATGACTGATCCAAAGAACTAAATTTGACCTCGAAAGCAGTGGAGAGAACAACCTTCAGTCCGTTTTACAACATCATTTTAAAAGAAACAAGCAAAGATATATTATTGACTCATTCATCGGAAAGCTTTCTGGTGCGTTGTTTAACTCCTCTACCGCGTTGTGTACATAACCAACTGGTCAGCTTCCCACCAGTTAGGATTCTCAATAGTTTATGTTCTATTCGCTATATTTCTTTATTTATTTACGGTGTCCCCAATTAGCACAACAGTGCTAAATACATTCAGCACTTAAATAAAGTTATTTACTATTTTATTTTATTTATTGTCTTTTTTTGTTCATCTAGTGCTAGAGTCCTGGTAAAGCTCACCCTCAAAAGAACTGTTGCTGGTGACAAATGTTTTGACAACGTTTGCGGAAGTAATCTCCAGTTTTGCCGTCACGTCATTGGCTGCAAGACTCGTGTAAAGTTCCTAACCAGTCAAGTGTCGCTCATTGCTAGTTTCGATACTTCTATTGTTGCTCGTAGTACTAGCCGGTCTCGTTTGAGCGGTGTTTTTTCCAAGTTTATCAATGAACGTTCTGCCGAAGCCGATCCTTGAGGGAATTTTGTGTACCTCGCGTAATGTAAAGAACAGACGTTCATTCGATTCTCTGATTTGCTAGTCTCCTTTGTTTTTACGCCGAATCTTGAATCTAAGTAAGGAATTAATTATTTCACAAATGGCCTTACGATCATATCGCGCTTAGAGGTTGAAGATGCGGTGGATCTTATTCAATAGCCGCACAAACAGACCTTCGCTGAACAATTATTTGACCGAAGGAACCTCAGATCAAACAAGCAATTTTGCGCGTTACACATGGCTTATCTCGTTCTCGGAAATGGCTAAAATTAAGGCCACGTCACACTTACAAAGAAGTAACAGTGGCCGGGAGTATTGTTAAGGTAGCTAAATCTTGAGAGCAGTTTTTTTTTCTTTTCTTTACCTTTTTTCAAGCTTCAAGTGGCAATACTTATACATGTGGTTCCTGAATTTGTCTTTCCCCGGGCAAAACTTCCACCGTATTGAGTTTATCGACCGTGAAATTTGCAACAAGCGCAGATTCAGAAATGCAAATTTAATAACAAGTGTTGTTTTTTTTCAAAAAATACCTCCTTTTATGAATTCAGTTTATCATAACGCTGATTCCAGGAAAAAATACTTCGGACTGTAACAGTTCCGTTTTACAATCTAACAACTCTTAATTTGCTATTTATGCAAAAATAAGCTGATACTATCGTTCACACTTGAAATTAGTCAGCAATAACATGGTATATTAGCATTACTCATGACCTATATACAGTGCATTTAACTCAACTTTGAAACTGTCAAACAACATACCCAAACAACAGAAGCAATTGCTCGTTTCTCTTTGACATCAGGAGAGATGAAGTCTCTCTTTTTTCCCGCTCTTCTTCTCCTCCGCCTTCTTCTTTTCTGCCTTCTTATGTTAAAGGACTCCGCTGGGTCTATCAGAACCTCACTCAAAACCAGCCAAAAGCACAAAACAATAAGGAGTAGATTTGCATCCATACTTCCGCGGTTCTTCCTTGTTAAGCGGTTTGCCTGACGGTCTTCTCGACTCTCGACGCGTTCGCCAATGAACAGTGACTAATGAATTCAACAGCCTGAGGAACAAAATTGCTTTGTTACTTGTTAAGGAAGTGGTTTTGGAAGGGCACCGGTGGCGACATTTACGCTGATTAGGTTACGCACTTTAAAGACTAATTCAGTGGAGCTTTTGAGTCATTAAGAATTCACTTTAAATCTGTCGGCAACTAAAAATAAAGTAACTGAATTAAAAAAAAATAAATGAACAAAACTACTTAGCATAAACGTACCTAAACAATCCTCAGCCATTTTCTGTCAATGACTGATTTTGAATTGTATTTTTGACACTTTTTTCCATATTTGGTCATCTTTACGCGAGTTTTCTATTCAGTGCTTATTGGAGACCAAAGTTAGCGAGTCTGGGCGGAGATTTGTCAAAATAGCCACATGTCATTGTATTTGCGGTTTCTGGTATTTTGATTGGCTGGGTATTTTCGTTACAGCGGTGTTTTTTTTAGATCTAGGTTAAAGATGTTTCAGAAGATATTTATTTCACTATCTGCTGTATTTTAGGTTAATTACGTCGTTTCCTTATTATAGTGATGTGCCAAAAATGCATAAGTTTGAGAAGTATTTGCTCTTTTTTCAGGTTATTTTATTTTATTTATTTATTTATTTTTTTTTTTTTTTTTATCACGAGTTATAATATAGATAGGACCCTGCGCGCGCTATGATTGGTGAAAAACCCATGTTTTATAAGAGTATAAAACATAGAAAGAGCGTGTTTATTGTTTTTCGCCACATTACCTCCATATCATAAAGCAAATGAAGAAGCCTAAGCCGTATGTTACACTGTGATAAAACACTCCGGACACTCGAGAAATGTAGAAAACACTCGCCTGCGGTTCGTGTTTTCTACGTTTCCCTAGTGTTCTCAAATGCCCGTCGTGTTTTATCAGTGTAAGACACGACTTAGGCTTCTTTATTTGTTAAATAAATGGGCTGCATTAGCCTTGATCTGAATATAATACCAGAGTCATTGTGCTGTATTCTTTCTCAAGGCACGTACGTTTCGAGAAAGGTAGTCCTACAAAAGCGTCAAAACGTACGCGACAACACCGAAACGTGTTATCATTCGATGCATTTGTTTCTTCCTTTTCATTGGCCGAGAGTCCACAACGTGACCTGCAAATAACTACCTATAAACAATAGTCTGCTCATGCGCAGTACCGTGTTAATGTGATTCGTCACAAATAATATTCTGCTCATTGTAAACACGCTATCGTGCGAAAGATGGAAGATTGCTTCCCTGAGCTGTCAGAGAGTGAATTAAATCTGAAAACAAATTTGGTGATCGAAAGATAAAATAATTATATCGCTCGTTACTGACAAATCACGATATTTTGTTCAACCTCGTCCAATAATTGATAATTATGGATAGCGTTAGCTTACCCTGTTTGATCGAAGTTACTAGTGTTTCAGTAGGATAGAAGGAAAAGTCACGAGTCTCCTTACTTCGTGATTAGACACTGTGGACCTCGATTAAGGTGAGCGACCACTCCCCATAACACCTTTCGGCATTATCGCGTACACTTTTATAGGATAAGCTAGCTTTCTCGAGGCAGCTCTCACTGAGTGGGGAGAGGGTTAGCGTAATAGCATGTGAGATTTAATAGGCCATATTCGTATTCTCGGTATTGGACTGGAACTAGCTTGCAACTGAGGCTAATGCCGGGAGTCTTTTCAAATGCAAATGAAATTAATCTCTGTTTAAATGACTATTTAAATCTCTCTTTAATATTGCAAATGACATTAATCTCTATTCAATTTTATTGGGAGTGTCACCGATTAGTCGGCCTCTGGGCTGACTAGAAGTTTTAGAAACTTAAATAAAGTTGATTGATTGATTGACTGACTGACTGACTGACTGACTTATTAATTGATTGATTGATTGATTGATTGATTGATTGATTGATTGGTTGATTGATTGATTGATATTCCCCCACATGAGTTACGAATATGGCCTATTAACCTGCGATGGCATGGCATATCATAAGAGTGGGAACAACAATACTTCCAGTCCCGGCTTCACGCTAACAACAAACAAGAATTAATGCCAGTCTGAAGTTCTTTGATTTGAAACAGAATCAAACTGACGGAGTGATCACAGTTTATGGAAGGGAATTTTGAATTACTTTGGTTTTGGTTTTACGACACTTAAGGTGGCTCTATATCGCAATCTCGTGACCCCTCGGGTGATCGGGTGATGCCTCGCGCTGAAGTGTGCGCTAAACCCCCAGGCGTCTCACGGAAATATTACTGTTTTTAGCCACCCTAATTGAAACCGATCTATATCGATTTAAGACATTTTTTCGGCTTATGTCATTTTTGCACTTCAATGTATTCCAAAATGGTCAATGTATTTCTTTTTATATTTTGATGTAAAAGTAACATCATGTATGAGCCAACTAATAGATCCACAGACTCTTTAACCTTTTTGTTTAGTTTATTTTTTTTCTTTTCACTCTATTACTGAAATGCTACTAAACCAAAGTTTCTCTGTCAAATATGCTTGTATTAGTGTTACAAATATTCTTGGATGCTTGGAGTTAATTGTGTTTGCAACTTTACTAATTTTCGCTGCTCCTCGTGCATCGTTTAAATAAGTTCATATCATTATCATGCATGCATTTAAACTCTTCGCGTTATTTCAAAAGCACTCTTCGATCTTCGCTGCTCTTCAGTCGTGATACTTGATCCTCTTCGAGGCACTGTCGGGATATTCAGTGTCATCCTAACGAAGGAAATACCAAAACCAAATGATGTTAGATTCTGCTCTTTATCTCTGTAGGTAAAGTCTGCATACGAGCTAAGTGGCCCATGAGGCCGGAGCTTATCCCGGCTTCTTTAGCAGGAAGTGACCAGTAATATTTATACCCCCCCCCCCCCTGGATGGGATCCTAGTCCATCGCAGGGTTACCCCCAGCATTAAATTCGCCAACAACAACAAAACCTTTGTTAAAGTGTCTGGGGAATTTAGCATTGCTGCTAATTGGGGACACAACATAAAGGAATTATAAGTGTGAAAATAAATAAGTAAATGTGTAGAAATTGTACAAATAATTTAAAATGTGTCCTACAAATTACTACAATACAAGATTATCTACGATTTGGAATATTTGAAATTCTTCTAGAAATCAAGTGGAGATAAGCATAGGTAAAAGTTCTCCCAGTTATCCTCAAGTACCCATTTATACACCTGGGTGGAGAGAAGCACTGTGAGAGTAAAGTGGCTCTCTTAAGAACACAACATTGTCCCGGACCGCTCGATCCGGAGACGAGCGCATTACTTATGAGCCCACCGCACCTCTTCTCTGTAGCCATAAGGTAATAAGAAAGCAAATTTTTGGCTATCATTTCGTATGTAAATTAAGCTAGCTGGAACTTCTCCAGTTGTCGAAGATTTATTGGTCGGTTGAATTACACTTAGCCGCAACCTTTTTACTGGGCGAAGAGCAGAGATAGGTCTTGACAAAACAAGGTCCACACGGAAAAGAACTGACGTGCCTAAGGTCGATATTTACTTCCAATCCTAAGAAAATACTATACCGCCAACCAAGCACGCTGATTGGCTGATTCTGATGTAATAAAAAGTATTATTCTTTGTTATTTTCTCAGATGCGGGTGTAATAGTGCAACGTCGGTATTAAATATAAAGCGCCTTTTTCGGGGGAAAACTACAATAGCCCAACGAGCAGAGGTACTCCATGCCGGCAGTTTCAGCCAACAACAAAGTTCAGCTTGTAAAATTACGAGTAGCTACAGAGATATGGCTTTCATTGTGAGTTGTACTTAACAGTTTGATAATGATAAAAGTTTTCCACATTTTCGTACTTCATACAAAATTTACTGTAATTCATCTTCTGTCGGATTCGCCAGTTATCGAAGATTTATCCGTACGTAGAACGATTAGTCCTAGGTCTTGACAAAGCAGTGTCCTTACAGAAAAGGCAGTAAGGTCGATATTTACTCCAAGTACTAAGAAAATCAAGCAAGCTGATTGGCTGATTCTGGTTATTGACCTTCCCAGCTGTTCTAGTCGACGTGTAATAAAAATGTAATATTCCATTTTCCTTGATGCGAGTATGATGTCAGTCTGTTTCACGTCCTGCTGTGACTCGTTGTCAACAGTTATTTTGAGTATAGCACACAAAAATATTTAGCTATGTAATCTGTAGGTAACAAAACGATGTCATACAATATGAAAACTGTTTTAAATCCTCGAACACTATTTAGAACCCTGATCATCATTCCCGTCTCAGCGCATTGTAAAACAGTAAAGACCATCGCCTAAGGCAGTTTACTGACCGAGTGTTTAACACTTTCAGCACGAATATAAGAGACAGTCGTGGCGCTGACGGATACGACATCAAATAACTTTGAAGTCTTTGCACACAATGAGATCGCCACCGTCTATAAGTATATCTTATAATTACTGCCTATAATGTTTACAACGCTATTCGCTTGTTAATTACTAGCTAGCGAGCGTTTGTCTTAATTGTGGGACGACTATTTTATGGCCACGGGCAAGAAATGTTAAAGCGACCATGAAGTTACCGCCTAGTGCCGCATTTAGAGATATTTGATACCCTCGAAGGAATTTGTCATCCGTCCGTTTTCTTTTCTTTTTTTTTTTTTCCTTATCTTATAAGAAGACAGATACAAACGCTGATTTCCACAACTTGGAGTGCTTCAGCTCTTTCCATTTCACAACAATTGATACCATTCAAATTTCTGTTGACGTTAGCTATTGTTTTAACAACGACGTGGCATGTTAGCAACAAAACTAACCAAAACCATTTTGGAAAAGCCAATTTGTAGCGAATTACAGAATTTCATTGCGTATGGTTTTTGTAAAAAAGGCCTCCCTTAATTTCAAATGACAAAGCAACCTACCCAGACCGAGGACACCCTTGCTTGTTCCCTTTTGAAAACTGAATCTCTTTTCCTTCCATCTCTCCTTCTTTCAGTCAAGCCCCTGTTCCTTCGTCTTCTTGCTGTCCTGAGAGTAAATGACTGGACCTGGTCAAACAGAATGCAGTTGAACACCAACCAAAGGCACAAAAATTTAACGAGGAGTTTTGAATCCATCCTTCAGTTCTCCTGTCTCGTTCGATAGTTATTCCGGCTTGTTAACTCTAACGTGTTCGTTATGCAACAGTACTTATTCATAAGTTGCGGAACTTTTCAATTTAAGTGTTATTTATAGTTCCGTAAGTACAACAGTTTAGTAAGATAACGGACCACATCTTTACAGTTTCGCATAGTTTTCGCGTTAAATCACTAAAAATCGTCTAACTGTCTTAATCCCGAAAAGGAAAATTCGGAATTGTCAAAGTATGACGTGGAAATCGATGAAAGCCGTAATCTGTTTATTATTCCGTGTTCAAAGTACTGAAGCGATCCTGCGGTGGGTAAAGTGAACACGGAAATTATTTTCCCACATTTTCGGGATTATTTTGCCTAAAGTAATTTTACCAATTGTTTTCTTACGTAAAATGTCGACTCTTGATCGTCAATTTCGTCGATTATTGCAAAATAAAAACATATTGACAACATTTATTTATGCGTCCTCGTTCATATTGACTCTAAGTAAGTCATAACAATGACAAAGTGGCATGTTTCTACGCCTATAATCACTTATTGTGACCTTCAGAGTCAATACCGATTAGATCTACAGACTCCCTTTCCAATTTTATGAGGAAATTCAATGTTAATGAGAGGAAGACGTAAAAAAGAGTGACTTCAGCTTGCTAATTAACCAATCAACGGTATAGTAAGAAATTACCACAATCCTAAAATTTAAACTCATCCATTTAAATTCATCTTCCCAAGAAAATACCAGATGTGTTTTTTTTTTCTTTTTTCTTTTTTTCTTTTTTTTTCAGAAGAAGACGAATTTGTAACTACCAAAACGAAAAGAGAAATCGAAAATATGAAATCGAGGCCTGACTTCCGGTTTCGTTTCCTGTCACATCCATGGTGACGTATTTTCAATTTTAATTGAAAATGCATCAAATAACATAGTAAAAAATAAAATAATAATCAAATTCGTGTCTCTTGCGCGCATTGTGTCTCTATAAAATACATTTAACCTTCTATCCAAGTTTAATTCATGAATTGAGGATAGTTTATCACAGTTAGAAAATTGGGCCAAATGTTGCCATTCCTTCAGCCCAAGACAGACGTTTGCGGCTTCGTGACATTTGCTGGAACGTTGTTTTTACACAAATAGAAACTTATGTTTAGCTAGAGAAAGCCTTGCTGTTTGAACACGCAATGTAGCTACGCGCCAAGAGTAAAGTTTTAGACGTTTGAGACTGACTAGCTTAGAGTTTCGAAAAACCAAACGAAAAGCGCTCAACTCAAGTACTCCATATAGTAATTAATTCCTTGAAGTGTCCCACAAATCGCGGACATCTCTGCCCTGTCCAAACGGGAAATGTTTGGTGATCAAACATGATCAAACATTGTATCATGCAAACATGTTTGACCAACAGTAAGAACTATCCATTTATAAGGAACTGGGTCGAGAACGCCGTCGTGTTGTGTTCCAGAAATGATTTAGCAAGCAAAGGACGCTGTTCCATCGTAAACTCCTTAGAGATTGTCGCCATGAATTGCTGGTTTCACAGGCAGCTTTAAGGACGACGAAATAAGTTCTTTTTGCGCAATAAGACAAGCGTAAGCAAGGATGGTTGAAAATCAACACGCCATAGACACGCGATAAGTTCACGCGAAAAGCTCGCGGGATATCTATGAGTGAGCCCAGAACGCATGCGCGCACAAAACATGTTTGACAAAGCTGTCCAAACGGAAAAATGTTTTACAATGTTTGATCAAAATGTTTGTCGCCGATCGAATTTTATCAAACATGATTCAACACGATTCAACTCGATCTAACATGGTGTCCAAACCGGAAAATATTTGGTCACAAAACAATGTTTGAGTGTGTTTGATCGCCAAACATTTCCCGTTTGGACAGTGTTTTGGTGGTCGTTTTATGCCAAATGCGATTCGTCTGATTCTTTACTTAAACACTTCTACCAAAATATGACTGATACAAAAAGGATTCATATTTTCTTCAATAAATGATTTCAATCATATCTTGCAACGGACGGTTGCTTTGGCAGACTTCCGTTACTTTGAGAACGAGGTATTATATTTGCCATGTCACGACGCACGTCAAACAACACCAGGAACACAGAACATTCCGGAAGACTAAACAATATTTAGCTACGTGAATTAAGCAGAGGTATAACCCCATAAAGTACTACCCTTTCTTACAAATAAAAGCCAACCGCAAGGAACCTAGAGTAGACTCTCAAAGCAAACAAGAGTAGAGCTAACCGCAATCAAAGAGGAGTGGAGCTAATTGCGAGAAAACCGGAGAAAAACTAACCACAAGCAAACTGGAACGCTTCTTAGCTAATAATGTATATATAGACACAGACTGTTGTTCAATAGATAATATCCGCCATGGGATAAAGAAAACTTTTAGTTTTAACTTTGTTAAATGCAAAAATATATATATTCTTAATTCGCTGTTTTCCAGTGAATTCCCTGATGTTCAGAATGTTCCGCAATGTTCCGTGTTCTTGATGTTCAAGAAGCCTTTAATGCATTAACGTATGTCAACGATGATAGAGGTAGAAACTTTTGAAGTGTAGGGAAGATTTAGTGTTGTTTTATTTTGTTACCCTTCTCAAGTTAGGCTACACTATAGTTTTCAACTGCTAATGAATTGACTGGTGGTTTTCTGTTACATGGCCGTCTGTTCTGGTCGTCAAAAGAATGGAATCACTTTAGCTACACTGATGTAACAAATAATCACGGGAAAAAAAACCAAACAAAAAAAAAACAAAACAGGCGGCATGGGAAACGAGTGCTTGCAATACCATTCCAGACTGGCGCAGCTGATCTCCATCAAGAAAGGAGAACATTATGCTAAAACAATCTCCTGGATAAGAGCAAGGACATCCTTCGCTTTACTAAGATCCGCACTAATCTGCCTAAGAGGTTCAAGAGCTAGAAGGAAAGCCTTTTGTGACTTTAAGAACATTGATATTGACGTTGAAACCCAGGAGGGAGCCATTATGTAAACACTGTTGAAATAGGTTTTAATAGTTTATTTCTTTTACTTACTTTTACCTTGTATATACCAATTTGTATGGAATATGTTAATTAATGTTATGATGATGATAGTAGTATTAGTATTAGTTGTAGCAACCATGATATCATGATTAGATACGGAAACATGTTTTACAGGTTTAATAGACATCAAATTATGTAAATATTATAGCATTTTGTAAAGCTTAACTCTAGTTTTTGTCACAATAAGCACTCCTCTTTTTTTAAAAAAAAAAAAAAGTGTGGACACAAACTTGTGTCCATTTACACTCGTTCACTTGGGTCTAAAATTCTAAACAATTCTTTCTTTTTATAACTGTTGATTTAGAACTGATGCAGTGACTACAACACACCAAGAAGAGAAAGAGACCCAACTAGAAAGCAGTTTCTTGACAATACTTGAAGCTCAATTTAGTAACCAGCTGTTAAATCCTCTTTTCATATAACAACTATATTTTTACATTTACAACACCAAGCAAGTTATTTTTAAGACAACCACAAGCAAACCTACCCTAATGGACTTTGTTTTTGCGAAGTTTAAATTTCAATTGAACCACTTGCAAAACAGGTGGGAATAAACCTGGCGGAAACGTTTGGTCGCGAGCGACGAAAATGCATTTGGCTTTATACATAGCCAACAAGTAGTATTTTCGTTTGCAGGGTAAATTCACTGTACGTTGTAGAATTTCAACTGAAACACTTGTTCTGTCGTGCTTAATAGAAACACACGATATGATAAGAGGAAAACTTAGTAATATTTGGCAGTCTCTACCCAGGAAATACAAGACCAATTTCGCTGACAGCTTGACCTGACTTCCTGTTTTTAAGAGAACCAGCAGGCTGAATTGCGGCCCGGGGTAGGGGACTGGGAGGCGGAATAGAGGGAGGGGCGCGGCGGGGCCGACAAACAAATCGTCGGTTTCGGCTTTTTGATGCTGCAAAAAAACACATTGACAACATTTATTTATGCGTCTGTCCTCTTTGATATTATCACTAAGTACTTCATAACAATGTCAAAGTCGCTGGTATCAACGCTTATAATCATTTATAGTGACCTTTACTGTCAATACCAATTAGATCTACAGATTCCATTGACAATATTATGACGAAATCCAATGTCTATAAGAAGGCGACGTAAAAAAAAGTGACTTCAGCTTGTTAGTTAACCAATAAAAACCTCACTGAGAAAGTATCACAATCAGTGAAACTTAAACTCTTCTGTCTAATGCGTGTACCCAAGAAAATACCTTTCGCTCGGAGAGACGAACTTTTGATGCTAGAATTAACCGGAAAAGAGAAATGGAGAATATAAAATTGACTCTCCTTTTCGTCTCTGGTCAAATGGTGACCGATTTTCAATTTTAATTTAATTGAAAATACGTCAATAAAATTTAAATTGAAAATAAAATAATAAATTCATGGCTCCTTTTTAGCGCCTTGGTACCCGATAGCCGGGTTCGCCTGAAGGAAACTTGTATTTAATCGCTGTATTTAACTTTCAAACTACGAATCGCGCGATTTAAAAATATCGTATCATTGTAAGAAGATTGAGCCAAATGGTGTCATTCATACAGTGCATGAGGAAGTTAAAACAAACGTGATTCATGCTGACATGTTGATTCTGCAAATAGAAACTCGTGTTCGAATTCAGTTAGCTTTGGAATTTTTTTCACATTACGTCATGGCAACCGTATTGGTGTTCCAAAACAATGAACAGCGGCAGCCATATTGGTGGCGGAAACCAATCCTGTGGAATGTAAACGCCTTCCCCAGTTTTGTTCCCATGAATTTGCACGACTGAAAACATTCTATAGAGAAAGCCTCACTGTATGAACATGCAATGTACCTTCGTGCCGATAGTCAAACTGCACGTGCTCAGTTCGTGGTTGTTTGACAATTGGCTGAGAGTTTTGTAAAACCAAAAAATTATACTCAAGTATCCAATATTATTGAACTCCTCACGGAAAAAAAGTAATGCATGCAAGTGCACCGCAATTCGCGTAGATTTCTGTTTTAAGTTGTATTTTTACCCCAATGAGATTCGGTTGATGCTTTATTTGAACACTTCTACCAAAACATAGCCGACTTAAGAGGCCCTGCGCCTAAGAAACGACCGATGATTTCCGGCTAAAAAATAAAATCGGCCGATTTTTATCTCCCAAGTAGAGGTTACCGAATACTATTTAAAAATGAATTTCTTTTGTTTCAGTTTTGCTTTAAACCAAAAATATCGAGCCGCAAACTTTTTCCGTCTGATAGCAGCAAAATCAGGCCGAAAATAAGGCCCCGCAAAATACTGTTCAGAAATTACTATTGCGACGCAAAATAATGAGAAAACTACACAGTGTTGAAGAAAAAGGCCTTTTAATGCAATATCATTCGATAAACATCAAAAAACTGTCGAAGCGATTAAAAAATAAAGTTTCAAATGTTGCATACTAAATTAGATGGAGCGTTGGAGCTGATTTTAAAATAATTATTTCTCAAAAGTTCAACGCTTTTGAAAGCAATCACGGTGATGAATTAGACATTGGAGGGATACACATCACGTCTCTGGAAAAACATTTTTCGGCCAAAGTATATTGACCTTGTACAAAGCGTTCAAAGTTACCGTGTTTACCGTTATCCTGCTACTTCGGCGAAACACTTCTCTTTTGCCAATACGACCGTGGATAGCGTGTTAAACGCCACTTTAAACCTTGCTAGGCATTCAAAGACCATCCTGAGTAGAAGGACGTAGAATTGAAAGAGACAGGATGATGAAAAATACGCAGAAAAAGAAAATAACTCGACATTACCATCTGCTAACGAAAGTTGAATCTCGAAAATGTCGTCGCGTGACAGCGGCCATTGACGTCATTTGTACAAATAGGGGCGGAATCCAAACGAATGCACAAATAGGGAAACAATTTTTCCCGGTCAGAAGACGTTTAGTGGAACATTGTTATGTTATTTTTCACAAATGATGGTCACTCAAAAAGAAAAACTTCCCCAACCGCCACACCGTTTTGGCCGCAGCGTGATCTGAGTTATGGGGTCACGGTTAGATCCCCAGCCGCTGACCGCCCAAAGGACATTGCAGACTCGTTTTCCCACGCTCTTGCGACTTGACGTGACAACTGACGTCAATGGCCGCTGTCACACGACGACATTTTCCAGATTCAACTTTCGTTAGCAGATGGTAATTTCGAGTTATTTTCTTTTTCTGCGTATTTTTCATTTTCCTTTCTCTTTCAATTCTACATCCTTCTACTCAGGATGGTCTTTGAATGTCTAGCAAGGTTTAAAGTGGCGTTTAACACGCTATCCACGGTCGTATTGGCAAAAGAGAAGTGTTTCGCCGAAGTAGCAGGATAACGGTAAACACGGTAACTTTGAACGCTTTGTACAAGGTCAATATACTTTGGCCGAAAAATGTTTTTCCAGAGACGTGATGTGTATCCCTCCAATGTCTAATTCATCACCGTGATTGCTTTCAAAAACGTTGAACTTTTGAGAAATAATTATTTTAAAATCAGCTCCAACGCTCCATCTAATTTAGTATGCAACATTTGAAACTTTATTTTTTAATCGCTTCGGCAGTTTTTTGATGTTTATCGAATGATATTGCATTAAAAGGCCTTTTTCTTCAACACTGTGTAGTTTTCTCATTATTTTGCGTTGCGATAGTAATTTCTGAACAGTATTTTGCGGGGCCTTATTTTCGGCCTGATTTTGCTGCTATCAGACGGAAAAAGTTTGCGGCTCGATATTTTTGGTTTAAAGCAAAACTGAAACAAAAGAAATTCATTTTTAAATAGTATTCGGTAACCTCTACTTGGGAGATAAAAATCGGCCGATTTTATTTTTTAGCCGGAAATCATCGGTCGTTTCTTAGGCGCAGGGCCTCTTAAAAAGTATCCATACGTCTTAAAATAAAAGACTTCAATCATGTCTTGCAACGGAGTTGTTTTGGCAGACTTCCCTTGCTCTGAAGGTATTGTATTTGCCATGTCACGACGCACTTCGGAAAAAAAAACAGGAACACAGAACTTTCCGGAACACTCAGCAATATTTAGCCACATATATTGAATAGAAGTATAAACACATAAGGTACTTCCCTTTCTCACAGGTAAAAGCTAACCACAAGAAACCTAGAGTACATGTACACCCTAACCGCAAGCAAACAAGAGTAGAGCTAACTGCAAGCAAACCGGAGAAGAACTAACCTCTGAGAAGCAAACTGGAATGCTTCTTAGCTAATATAAACACACCCTGTTGTTCAATAGATAATATCCTCCATGGGGGTAAGATTTCTTTCAGATTTAATCGCATTTATTCATTTTATTTCATAGTTTTCCAGTTTTCCCAAAAGTTCCGAGATGTGCCGCAATGTGCCGTGTTCTTGATGTTCACGAAACCTTTAACGGATTAACAACCAGTCAACGATGATGGAGGTTGAAACTTTTGGAGAATAGGGAAGATTTAGTCCTTTTTACTAGTCTACTTTTCAAGTGTAATATAAGCTTCATTTTCAACTGCTAATGGATTGACTGGTGGTTTTCTGTTATATGGCCGGCTATTTTGGTCTTTAATGGAATGGATCTATTTTAACTACACTGTAATAACAAATGATCACGTAGTCACTGCTTCAGTTCAAAATCAACGGGTTTAAAAACAACAAATTGTTTAATATTTTCAACACAAGTGAATGAGTGTAAATGGACACAATTACAATACACAAAGAAAGAGGAGAAAGAGACCCAATGCGACCAGAAAACAGTCTCTTGACAATACTTGACACTCAATTTAGTAACCCGCACTAAATACTCTTTAGAATCGTTCAGCCATTTTTTTTTTTTGTGACGGAAGCTTTAAAATTGCCTTTCCCACCGAGAATAATTATTTTAATGTATTTCATTGTTTCTTTCGGTCGCGTGATCTATTAGGTTTTTTTCCAGACTCGATACAACAGAACCTGAGGAAATTAATGCAATCCTACTCCTTCTATTCATTTCCTCTTTTGGAGATCTTCGTGAGAGTGGAGAGCATTTGTTTTGTTGCTATGTTGATATTTTCTCATTTTCCCCCTTCTATAATGACTATAATTTTCGCAAAAGAAAGCTCTCTTTTCTCTTCCTCTTTTCGAGTTATTTTTGTAGTATTTTCGAGTTTAACTGTTGCGGTGGCCGGTTGTTTGTAATGGGCCGATCGACGGCAATAAAGAACCGCAAAGAACTAGAGGTTTGTGACAACTCGTATTCCTCATGTTTTCAATTTATGTGCACCACAAATACGTTTTCCGATTGATTCAAAACCTCATTCAAAATCCAAGCAACCAAATATTATGTTCTGTCAGTTCGTGGACAATCATCAGATTTAAAATTAATACACACACGTATATACAACACGAATCAGTGGCCACTCAATCAACTAAATTTTACTTTGAAATAGATTGCAAGGTTTAGAAAATTTGGAGAAATCGGAGGACAAGGCGTAAAGGGCAACAAGAAACAAGTTATTTTTAAGACAGCCACATGCAGACCTACCCTAATGGACTTTTAGCGAAGTTTAAATTTCAATTGAACCACTTGTCAAACAGGTAGGAAAAAACTTTACGGAAACATTTTTGTCGCGAGCCACGAAAATACATTTGTATTTATATATAGCCAACAAGTACTCTTTCAGTTTGCAGAATAAATTCAAAATAATAAAAACTGAAACCCTTGTTCGGTCGTGCCCAGTATAAACACACGATATAGTAAGAGGAAGGCCTTGTAGTATTTGGTAATCTCTGCCTAGGAAAAATACCAGACCAAACTGGTTGACAGGCTGACTTAACTTCCTGTTTTACATAGAACCAGCATGCTAAATTTCGGGCTTGGGGATGGGAAGGGGAGATGGAGCGACGGGGGAAGTGGGAAAAGAAGAAGCACATTACAAACCAGAGGGTGTGACGTCAGCTCTTGATCATCGGTTTTCGTCTTTTGTAATCGCCAAAACATATTGACAACATTCATTTGTGCGTCCGTTCTCTTTGAGATTAGCACTAAGTACGTCACAACAATGTCAAAGCAGCATGTATCTATGTTTATAATAATTTATTGTTGTAACCTTTTACTGTCAATACGAATAAGTTTTACAGACTCCCTTTTCAGTGTCAGTGACAACGAGAAGTCGATTTAAAAAAGTGAATTCAGCTTGTTAATTAACAAATAGAAAGTTCACTGACAGAGTACAACGATCAGTAAAACTTAAACTCTTCTGTTTAAATGCGTGTACCCAAGAGAATACTTTTTGTCAAGGAGAGAACTTTTGATGTCCCAAACTGAGCTCTATATAGTGAAGAGGAGAATCACACTTTTCCCACCCATACGAATGTGGAAAAAGCTCTGATCTTGAACAAAGAGTTCGCCAAAATATATGTTTAAACTATTATTAGTATGTGTGATTATGTTTTTGTAAGTGTGTAAGAAGTGCAAGTATTGCCAGTATTATTGTAAGTCTTTTTATATTTGCTAATCATAATGTAAGTATGATCGGTATTTTAAGTATCGTGTAAGTATCGATAGATATATTGTGAATATTGTAACATTTGTGAGTCAAAAGAAGTGTACTGTCAGTAGTCTAGTCTAAGTTATGTAATGTAACATATACATTATATTATTATAAGTCTTGATGTAATTAGAGTATTTTCAGTTTAAAAGTAATATATTTGGAATAAATAAGGTATCGTAGTATTAGCGTAGTGCTCAAAATAATAAAATTTTTAAAAAGAAATAGAACTGTAATTATAATGAGTGATTTAGTAGTAGTAGCAGTAGCAGCAGCGGCAGATAGTAGCAGGGGAAAGGGAAGGGGTCGTGGCGGTAGCGGTAGTGTTAAAGGCAGCGGCCTTGGCTGTAGCGTTAGTCGTAGGGGTAGCGGTAGCGGTCGTGGTAGTAGTAGTAATAACAGCAGCCGCAGCCACAGCAGCAGTAGCAGAAGAAGAAGAAGAAGAAGAAGAAGAAGAAGAAGGAAAAGTTTATGTGGTTTATGTCTGTCATTGTGAAAAAAACTGCGGCCAGGAATAATATGACGGTCGAACTCGGCAGCAAAATTTAAGGTGGCCGAACACAGTTTTCGCGCGCCCTTTTGCTGATGCAATTCAGCGTGCGCACAAGGATTGCAAAAAACAAACATGCCGTCAATAGAGCGATCATTTTATTTACTCAACACCCGTAGTATCTGTGCTATTTTTCTCTGTTATTGAACGCAGTGTATTGATGGCTTTAGTCTTTTATCACAAAGATATGTTAGAAAAGGTAACGATGCAAAGAACCCAGCAATTCTAAGCTTTTTCTTTTATATTTTTTTATTCATGTTGCCATGGCGACGGCACATACGTCAGCTTAACCATCAAAAAACCAAAGTTTGTGTTATTAACTTGCTTGCTGCCATTTTTGGTGACCGAGAGATCAAGGGTTTTAGAGAAAAAGGTGAATGAAACACAGGTATCAAAAACTGTGTTCAGCCACCTTAACTGCACGGTAACCAGAGCTAGAACAGTCTGACTGCACACCAATCGAATTGCGTCTAGTCCTACGTGATGTCCAATACAAAATCCTGACTCTGATAGCCATCCTCCAGAGGAACTCTGGGCATCCACTCTGTTGTCCAATAATTTATTTTTTCCTTGTTACGGTATTTTCTATAACAAAAAATCGATAGCACCTCGTTCGAATTTCACCTCTCCTCTATTAAACCTCACATTCATGAGTTTTAGCCCTTGACACCTGTACATATTAGTATTCCCGGCCCCGGCCAGGGCCCTGGCCCCGGCTCCGGCCCCAAGTCCGCGTTTTACCAACACCCCTTTATCGACGTTTCGTGTTTCAAGCGAATAATTTTGCGGCTAGCTGTTTGATGATGCGGTGTCATGTTCCGCTCAAAGATGACAATACATGTACGTACTTAGGTTCTATGGTCTTCCTTGGTCGTTGTTAGATCTAAGAGAATAACAGATACTTTCGCTTGCATCAAAATAGTTGTTTTTAGTTACTGGTACTGAATCTCCAAACAATCGATGTGGGTTTGTAGTGATCTGATGTTACCAAAGGCACGTAGGGGCCAAACCACCCCCCAAATGTTTCGTCAGTTCTTGGGTATTTCACATTATTTCGCATTACTTAAAAAGTATTGACTCTGTCTACACCAAACTTGGCAGATGAGCAGGAGAACTATTGTCAATTATATTTACGTGAAAAATGTCAGTAAATGTCAAAGTTTTGACGTCACAGTGATGACGTCACGTTTTTTGCCACTTTTGAAGTTTTTAATATGCATATTTGTTACAATGTGTTCGAAAGAGCACATCAAAGGGAGTTGAAACCTGAAAAGATTTTGTCCATATCACAAAAATTAAATGAAATATGGCATTTTTAAACATGAAAAATAACTCTGCAAAATATGGGGTCCCCCCTTGAGAAAAATCCCCAAATTGGAGCCGTAATTTTGTTCCAGCAAATGCAGCTATGTTGCACATGTGATGTGCCAGATGACTAAAGCAAAAATAAAGAAGAAAATCGGAATAAAAAATTATCCCTCTAGTGTTATTGCGCTAAAATTAGTTTTGTTACGTCATAACCTGTGACGTCACCCGTTTTTCTACTGTTAATACCATCCTATCAAAGCCAAAAATCAAATTTCTAAAACCATATGATTTTTGACAACATCAAGCTTTCTATTTTTCTAGATTATTAGCCTTCCTAGAATAAAACTGAAAAAAATAAACCAGAGAGACTGACTTAAGAAGGACAGTATGGTTAAGCAAATTCCGGGGGGGGAAACAAACAAATATTTACTTATCATATCTCAAAAAAATAATCATCATAGCAAAAAAACGGTTTCCGGCATTTTACTCCTTAAGTCAAGGCCTTTTCAATGACATAATCTTTTTATCAGATTTTACAAAAAATTATAGCACGTTTTGGTGACGTGATCAATTACGACGTCATAATCTGACATTTTGTCGCAACTTCCAAATTAAAATAAACTGGAGAAAAAAGAAAGCTCATCTGCCAAACTTGGTTCAGAAATATATAAACCAAGCAAATATAGCGTTCATGAAACATTACGGGGGTGGTTTGGTGAGGTGATACTTGTTATGGTCTGCGATCTCCTCAGGCTTGAGGGACGTATATCTCTGAAAAGAGATAATAAATTGACAATACATGGAGGTTCACAAGCATGGCGCAGTTACTGATTCAAGTCGTTCCCGCAGTATAAACTAGCCAGGGAATGTACAAATTCAATACTTATCGAAAGCACACATGGCCTGTTTTGCTTGTTTAGAAAACAGATTGATGCGTAAATCAAAATGAGCCTTCGGGGAGCACTTGAACGATCAATGAGATACATTTTTAAAGGTATCAAATCAATCAATATCAATTATCATATCCTGAGTACCAAACGTGTGATCAGCCCATACTCCGATCCATTTGCTTGCTATCATGCATGCTCTTACAATAGGACAACTGCTTAAGTTGTGTATTTAACTGCGATGATCAGCATAAACGTAACTAATTATTTGTTAATCTCGCGGGCTTCATCTACTGATCGTAAGTTTGGTAGCAGAAGTGTATATCTACTTATTCATGATTCGTGAATAATCAGTTGCGGTTTTTTGATAATGTGGTATGATCTTCCGCTCGAAGAAGACAAAGGACAAGTCCAGGCGTGCTTTGCATTGAAAAAGTAGCTTACTGATGTGCAAATTTTGTCAGTCTTTCAAAACTATGCATGTGATATTGATCGTGATATTTCGTCTTCTGTGATGTCCAACTCACTTAAGGCTTCCCAACGAAACTACATTAACTTCTGCCAATTCTGATTTCTACCCTAATTATCTTAGGGTTTATTAACTTTGCGTTCGGGTCTACTTCCTTCTTATAGTCTTCACTCTTTTAAGTATTTTGCTTACAAAGCTTGGAACTCTCTAGCTGAGGACATTGGAAACTGAACCTACTTTAACTGGTTTTAAACGCCTCGTGAACATTCTCCTTTCAGGTGAGATTGCTATTAACTACCGACGCTGGTTAGATTTCTTTATTTTGTAGTAAACATAGTACTCGTCTTTTTTATATTTACAATGTTATTTGTCTCGAAGATATTAGCTTATTTATTTATTTATTTATTTATTTATTTACTCAAATTCAATTGCACAGATGATCAAAACAAAAACAAAGAATTAAGTATATTTAAAAGTATAAAAATGTGATATCTGAGCAATTAGGCCAGTTTACACAGAATTCTAGATTCCTTATTTTAAATAAACTGCCTGAGACAAGATAAGCTTCTTGGATACTCGATAAATTCGAGACAAAATGAAGTCATGTATGTATGTATGATTGACACAAATGTTCATAGTGGAAACAGTTAACGTTGTGCAATCAATCGCTGTGAGATATCATCCCGCTCCTCGCATCAGCCCGTGCGCATTTGGCTGCCGCTATAACTTTGCATGGACTGAACTTCGATATTGGAAGCTCTGAGTTGCTCTGTGACCCTTATTTTCTTTAGATATATCACTTTCCCACCCAATTTCTCTTTTTTCTCCCCTATTGTCATTGAATTCCGCTCTTATTTTAGACTCCAGTGATTCGTCTTTGACAGTTTTAACCAAGAAACCCATTTATTATATGGCTAGCTCCGTGAGCGGGCAAAATGAACCGAATCCTGTGTTGTGATTGGTCACCCTAGCCGCCGAGCGAGCAAGGTGGCGTTATCTTACCCGCCCGGGTCTTCCCCCCCAAAAAATAGCGCTGTTTTTCCATATCATAAATCCTTTATTTACCAAGCTTGCTCGGTCAAGTTGACATCCATGTCCAATACTCCCAAACTGAGTCCATTTGTCTGAGGTATTTGACGATTCGACTCAATCCGCACGACGTCGATCCGTACCACCGGAAGTCAAGACCTGAATGAAATAAGAACCTGCCTCGTTCTTAAAACGTGAAAACAAACTTAAGTCGATTCGTCTGAAGTACTTGACGACCGGCTTGACTCGATTTGCACGGAGTCGATCCGCACCACGTGACACCAAGACCCAAGAGAAAATAATAATACGAGCCTGCCTCGTTCTTGAAACGTGACAGCAAACTTAGTCGATTTGTCTGAGGTACCTGACGACTCGACTCGATTTGCACGGGAGCCGATCCACACCACCAGAAATCAACACCCGTGAGATCTGATTATTGGTACGATTGGTCAGTTAGTTAGCTAGTTAGTTAGTCAGTCAGTCAATCATTCAGCCAGTCAGTCCGTTAGTCCGTCAGATAGCCAGTCAGTCATTGGGTCAGCCATTCAGTCAGTCAGTCAGCCAGCCAGTCAGTCAGTCAGTCAGTGGTCAGCCAGTCAGCCAGTCTTCCGTCAGTCTGTCAGTCAGTCAGCCGTCAGTCAGTCCGTCAGTCAGTCAATCAGAGATTTATTTAGTCCGTTGATTGGTCAATCAGTAATGATTTTGTCGGTTAGTCATTACTGGAGAAATACAATGGCAAGTTCAAATGAGAGTTAGTCATTGGAGGCCAATTGCACTTTTTTATCTGGATAAACGAGGTTTTTACACTGAAATATGGGCAATTGGCAAGCCACTTTTTTTTTTTTTTTCGTTTCGGTTTTAATGATTGGCGTAAATTTGGAGTATGTCACTTTGATTTAACGAATTATTTCCATTCGTCGAGGAAGTCAGTGAGAATCCACTCATTTTTGTTAAGGAAAATATCCGATAGTAATTTAATTTCATTATATGTTTTCGCCAGAATTACATCCAACGAACGTGGAGAGGTGGTTATCACGTGGCTTAATTAACCATCATTGTATATGAGGCGTTAAACCATGCTCTACAAATATGGTAATCGAGCGCGTTAGTTTTCTATATTTTGGACGCGTTTTTAATAAAGCAATTATTCCACTCGCGCTTGTTGGATATGAGATGTTTATAGCCAACTGGGCGCTACGCGCCTCGTTGACTATCTACCATCTCATGTCCAAAGCGCACTCGTGGAATAATTGTTGACTAAACAAAATCTGTATTGCAAGCTGTGAAAGTTGGAAAATTTACTCTCTCATGAAATACAGTCAAATTAACTTCTACTTCAATCACTGCAATCAAATCAAGAACATTCAAAAACGAATTTAGCTTTATTTGACTTTTGTAGATGAGTGGGCCGAGGTATTGTAATGATACTTCACCAGCATACAGACTGTAGTGGAGGAATACAATGGCAAGTTCAAATGAGATTCAAAGTCAGTTTATGAGAACTGCACCTTCTAAGTCGCTTATTTTTCTTCGCGATAATCCCAAACTAAGCTTGCTTTATTCAAACTCCTTTCCTTTCCAAGAAAATAAAGTTCTTTTTCTAATATTTCACATGAATAACACGAATACTTTAAACTAGGGTACTTTTAAGTAGATAATGCGGTCAAAATTTTGTAGGGTTCCGTGCAGAGGTCATTGATGCCAAGTCCTGCAGTTGTTGTGAAGTTGCTTGCAGTTGATCTATATCATATATTTTCTGTTAAATTGTCTGTCAAGCTGGTCTTTTTTCCTGTCTTCTTTATTCGCCAAAGCTGTATAGTCAGTCTTTGTCTTGCACCGCTCTTCCGCCAGCTGACAAAATTGCCTCAAAGATTCTTCTGTAATTCTCTGGCAGAGAAAAAAAGAAGGACAGTATAGAGAAGGCTAGTGATTACACATTCACCGCGTTCGCGTTCAACCGTTATATGATAATTCCCAACTACATATAGCGTTATTTTCTTCAGTTAAACGGTATGAAACTAATTTGAATTTTTTCTCTTAAATAAACGCTCATTTATGTTCAATTCATAATTACTCCTCAAGTTTTGTACTTTTCTCAATATTTTCATAGAGCGCAAGATCTGGTTTGTGATAGTCGCCCTACCAATTGCTCCAGAGCTTACGCGTATACATATTTCTTGCTTTCGATTGCGATGTTGTCCATAATTTTACACAGAAGTTGTTTGACAAACAGAATCAATTATTTTCAAGAGAAGGAATCAAGTACATTAACTAATATGGTATGAAAATCATTATCCAAGAAAATCATGTAAGCGCGCCATTGAAAGAATTAATAGGATTAAGTCATAATCCCAAGTAACGTGAATATAACATTTTTTTTCTGGTAGCTTTTTGAAAATCAATAAAATAAATGCAAAGTAAACCCCATTAATTTTTTTCCGCGTTTCCGCCAGGTAGGATTGCTTAGTTTTCGTATCTGATAAGATTACAAAAAACTTTTAGAGAATTGTTTATCCTCGCCATCCAGCGAAAAGCACATTGCATGGGCGTATTTTGTTAAGCAAAATGTCTCCAGTTAATTCGATAGAGAGTATCAAAAAATGAATGATTTAAAGTCGATTATAATAGCATAAACGAGAATATTTTTGGTAATCATATACTTCGGCGCCTTTCAAGGCATTTTTTTAGGCTCAAAATAAATAATTTAATTTACCATGTCCAACCGACAGCCATTCCCCGATGTACATTTTGTTTAAAAGCCCTAACATATCACTGATTCCTAATAAATACATATGTATTTTATACATTTCACATGTAGAAATTAGTAAATAAAATCAACAATGATAAAGTACAAGGTACACAAACAGTGACCAGAATATTAGGGATCTTAAGTGGTGACGACAGCAAAGACGACGCCTCGTAAAAAAACGAATTTCTATTTTTGCCTTCGAACTTCGCAATTTTCTAGATCTGTTCAGCATGTCTCTCGATCTTGAAACTTACTCAAGGTAAGTGTGTAACGACAGTGTTCAGTTTCAAAAGGATATGCAAACAAATTAGCCCTCGTCGCTCCTGACTTTCAGGAGACGTTATTTATAACGCACGTGAATGGCCATTGTTCTGTTTGGTGACGTTTTCGTTGCCGTTGCCTTCGTGGTTTGCTTAAGCTCCCTAGTTTGATATCAAAATGAGATTTTTCACTATAAGTTAAGCTAATGTATCTACCTTTTGCCCCAAGTCACGTTTACCGTGACCCCAGGATCCCAGAAAGGCCATCGCTGACGTTGAAAGCAGGAGAAGGAAAATCAAGGCTAGACATTTTGTGTCCATGTTTTAAAATAACCGTCGGTACCAAGATTCCTTTCCCAACTCGCCGAAAGTGCTCGGGTATGCGATGTTTGAAAAACCCACTCCCTCTTAAACCTTTTGCTAGTTCGCCGCGGGCTTTAGACTCAAAACGGGGGGCTGTGTGATAAGAAATATTTAATTTAATTATATTGATTGAACTGGCAGCTTGAATCCAGCCCTCCGCCCACTTGCTTTGCTATCTAACCTCATTAATATTTTCAGTCAAGCATAAGCAAGCAAATTGATCAAGCGTACCTTAAGTTTTTCATTCACTGAATTCCGCTGAGGTTTTGTAATTTGCAGCTCTTTCGCTAAACTTTACAGACTAAACTATCTGCATGCGATTTACTCACCAGTTGATTCTCAAGGGTTCGCACCGACTGTGTGGCAAAGTTTTATGAGCAACGATTGAAAGTTTCGCTCGTTTGATAGGGAATGATTTCAAGGAATATTTGTGCGCTCTAGTCCATGTTTGATCCCTTATATTAACTCTCGCAGAACTTTCTGTTTATTAAATTGTTCCTTTTCTTGGTTATTTATTTGTTTAGCTCGTTGGGTTTTAGGAGAGGGGGTTGTTTACATCTTACGAATGGCGAAGTCGAATAGTTTTTTACTCGTTTTCTTTGTTTTTGTGAAGAAATGAAAATTAAAAAGTTCTTGTACTCCCTTGTGCAGAAAACACTTTTAAAATGAGGTACGTAAAATTAGGGCTGGTTTAAAAATTAACGAAATCAGAATTCCTTAAAACTTTTCATTTTAAAACTAGCTAATTTACTTTGATTTTCATTTCATTCTGCTTGGTTATGCATATAAACATCTTGATACTCCCTATCTATTGACAAAAACTCCTATCTACTGAAAAATTAGAACTCATTGTTTCAGAATTATGTGTGAATTTTGGGGGAGAGACCACAACTGAAGAAACCGTCTAACGATCCCATTTCGTTAGTACAATTAGCAACATTTTTCGCACAAAATTATTCGTATTAATTTAATCAATAGGACTGAAAACCCCGTTAATTAAAATCAGCTGATTGATTCAAGGGGGACTTTCACAGCACCGTGCCTGAACGTAATCCTACAAATCTCTGGAGTATCAAGAGATTTTAATTTATAAAACCCAACCTTGATGCCAATTAAGCTCCCAAAACGGTCTGATGCTTTTTTTGCATATAAAGTTAGCGGGAAAAAAACGGCAATTAGGTTGATTCCATAAATACAGTAGTTGAGTTAGTAAATAATAAAGGAAGAACAGTTTTTTTTTTTTTGCTTTTTTTTAAGTGAGTGGGATACGGCTTCCTCTGGCGTGGAGGAAGCTTTTATAATCATGAAGTACGTTTCTCCTAAATTTCTCGCCTGATGTTTCGCGTTGTGTTTTTTGATTTTGTTTTGTTCTATTTATTCCTTGTCTTTTTTCGTTTTTTGTTTGTTTGTTTGTTTGTTTTGTCTTTGCTTCCTTTTGTTTCGTTTCGCTTTATTTTGATTTGCTTTTTGATTGAGCCGGAATTGGTGTTTTTGAAGCTGATAACAATTAATTGTTATAGAAGGCCTGGCGAAACTGGGATAAGATGAGAGAGCGAATTGCGACCGTCTCAATCCCAAATACAATAACCGATTCCGAAACAAAAAGCTCCGACAGTGATTGTCAGTTAGTTACCAAGTCCTGTTCCCCACCGTAACATTCGGTCAATTTCGTTCAATTTGAAATCGGAAACAACCCTTTACAACAGTCTACAAGACAAGCTCGAGACTGTCATTTGGTTCTGCTTAATGATTATGTAACATTTAAGGCTACTTTCTGACAAATTGATAGTACGCACATTTAGACATACTCGTAAGGAGGTGCTGAGAGACAGAAATTCGACTTGTTTTGTTCGTCTCAAAATATGCATCCGCCATATGGATACGAAAATGTTTTCAGTCACCGTCATCGTCAATGGAAGACCAGAATTTGGGGGTAAAGGAGGGGGAATATTGCAAATTACTAAATCAGTAAAATAGATAAAGTAGTTTTGTTCTAAACAGGACTTTCGAAAATGATCTTAAAACACGACGTTTCAGGCAGTTTTACAGCTCTTCTCTGGGCACAGTGGTTCAATATGGCAGACTACGGTGTCTGACTGGAAGGGCAGTAAAACTGCCCGAAACATTACGTTTTAAGAACATTTTCACCTCAGAAAAACAAGATTTACTTTATTTATTTTAAATGTAAGCGTGAGAGGTTCTGAAAGTTTCAGAAAACCTACTAAATTAGCATAGTGTTGGTTTTCTTTTTCCTTTATTTTCTTTTTTTTTATATATATATTTCTTTTTTCCAACAAAGAAATATTTTCTTTTTTTTATATATATATATTTCTTTTTTCCAACAAAGAAATAATAACGCCCTCAGGAGCCGTAGATTAAATCTTCCGTTTACATAAGATAAGGACGGCAGCAATGACTTACTCGGCAGGTTTGAGTAAGATTTTCGGTCGGCGTGTTCCGGAGAACCCAGTGAGGGTGCATAATATTTTGCCGCCGTCAAATTTTATCGCGAGAAAAATGGCGGCTTTCATGCCATGCTAGGAGGTTATGAAACCCACTCGTACGGCGGTCAATATTGCTCTTGCATAAGAGAACTTCAAAACTCTTGTGCTATAGTCAACATGCGTTTTGTTTTGAACTTGTCACTAAAAAGTCAACAAGAGGCCATGACACGAAAATCTTATCGAATGAGTTGGTCGACCACGGCAAAAAAGCAAAATACACAGTGACTTTCTATCATTCTGTATGGACCTCGCGGCTGTGCATCATAAGCTCGAGCATATCCGCATATCCGCATATCCGGTCCGGCTCTCCACCGCGGTCCATAAGTAAATTATATATCTTCATCAACTTTATCGGATATCTTTCCGCCACCACATCACAACTCTTTTGTATAGCCGCTCTTCATTCGCACGTACGTCGCACAGGTTTACCTTGAGGAAATATCTTCGCTGTATGAAAATGCACACATCACATCGATATCGCGTACTCAACTATTTGTTTGCCTCCACACAATGTATCGTTCAAAAATCTAGCGATCTTTTGCGCGACTTAAGGTGACCGAAAATAAAATTCACTGCATTAAAACCATCGGAACTAATATGACCATTTCGTATTAATATATAAAACAATTGGCGGCGATTTTATTTAATAACAATATACAACTTACAACTTTACATGCTTTGAGCCGCGTATGTGTACGTCATTTAAAATTAGATTTTCTTTTTTGACCGCTGTTTTTTTGTGGGGGAAGGGTGGTGAAGCTGTGATCTGGGCTGGTGAAACATCGACTTAAATTCTTCATTCGACTTAGTATTTACAGTATCGGAAGAACAAGCAATAGCAAGGTTCTCAAAGAGTAACTCGAAGAAATCTTCCAAGCCTGTGAAATTCTTCGATTAGAGTTTTCAACATCTACGGCCAGCTCTCAAATTTAAGATGTTATACTTAATTTAAATCTTTTCTTTTCAGTTTGGTTTGGAAATCGGTAGAAATACTGAAAGAAACTAATGCATAGTATAAAGAACCAAAGAATCGAATGCCGAATTAGCTCTAATTTTTTTTACAATAAAGGCTGGCTTTGAATTTTACAACCAAAATAAGTGGCAAAGAACAACAAAACAACGCGACGTCAAATGTGTAAACATTCTTGCAGACAACTCATAAAAAAAAACTTTACTTTTCCAATTTTATACGATTTACAGAGCCCCGCATTCCACTCGAGGCTGTAACCGCCATAACACAACTTTGCTACTCCACTTAAATTGTATGTTTTCATATAGAGCTTTCTCTCGTTTTGCAACCTTTCCCCATGAGTATGAAAGGATTACACTTACTAAAGCGAATGTTAAAAAGAACAGATTCAGTAATGTTCCGTTCTCTTTCTTTTTTAGGAAATATAGATTTTTCCAAACTTCCTTTCGCTACGCTTGGGGGAATTCACCATGAGTGGCCGAGATTTGGACGTTCATTAAACAAGAAAAAAACGGTGACTTAAATTGTCAAAGCATCTACAACTGGCTGTAACAGTGTTCTCACAATGTATAGTAAACCGTACCAAACACTTTTACGAAGTCGAGTAATCGATCAGTCTGCAGCAAGATTTTCGTCCATAATTAAGTATTTGTTGGTAACAAAGTACGCCTCACGCAAATGTAAAATGCAAAGAAAATAAAGTTGTTAAAGTTGAATTGTATCCAATGTCTGTATGTAGAAAGTACCTTTACAGCGTAAATGGTTTCTTTTCGGTGGCTTAAGGTGGCCGAACACAGTTTTCAAGAGCCTATGCTTAATTCACCACTACTTTTAAGCTATTTATGCTTTGGCGCTCGTTTTTTGCAAGAGTCAAGGTTAACCACAGAAAAGTTTATTCTCGCATTTTGGCTAAGGTGTGTGCTGTTGCCATGGCAACGGGGCTGGTTAAAAACAAGGTTAAAAAAATGGTTTTATTTATTTAAAAAAAATCCAGTCGTTAGATTTTTTTCATCTTTTGCCCGCTACGAATTGACATTAAATCCCTTCTGTCAACACTGTTCTAATAAAATTTTGACATAGGCGATTTTCGTAATTCGCCGTAAATCGTTTTCACCGCATGTTCTGTATTATTAAAAATTCCCTATGTCAAAATTCAGATTTTTTGCGATAGATCATTCACGTGGTTTCTGAACTATTTTTTTGCCAAATTTCTTGAAATTCTAACGACTGGATCGATAGAAATCCGCAAGTTTCTGCAAAAGTAATCGGTCTCAATTTTTCGAGCAACTGCGCATGCGCTGCATTTAACTGGGTTCTTTCGGTAACAAAGAGAAAGCTGAGAATTGCTGGTTTCTTTTGCGTCGTTACCTTTTCTAACATATCTTTGTAATAAAAGACTAAAGCCATCAATGCACGCGTTCAATAGTAGAGAAAAAATAGCACAGATAGTGCGGGTGTTGAGTAAATAAAATGATCGCTCTTTGCAATCCTTGTGCGCGCGCTCAATTGCATCAACAAAAGCGCGCGCGAAAACTGTGTTCGGCCACCTTAAAGAACATAAAAATTTTCCAAAATTGAAATTTTCACTCGTCAATAAATCTTGATACTTGGACTGTGCGGAAAACGTGTTTTGTTTTGTTTTTTTTCTTATTCTTATGGAGTTTTACGAAGCAAATTACTTCCACAATCCCATACAAAATGTAATGGAGGTCGACGCTTACGCTAGATCACGTATTTTCAATCACCCTAATCAATGTTGGAAAATGTCGCGGAGGTTCGTTTCTTCCAACTCAAGGGGAACACAAATTATTTTCAACTTTGCAAGGGAGAAAGAGGACAACTTGCTTGGCGTCCTAATGTGTCTATCTGGCAATGTAATTTACTTGTTGTCCCGTTTTTATTTTCCTTTGGGCAAGATATCTAACCTTGCAGGTAAATAAGAGGGGTATTTTCACAGAATTTTAGAAGTCATTATCAACAGCTTGTTAGTTTACGCAGAACCAGGAAACAACTTTCGCTAGCGGCTGTTTTATCGATTAAAACACAACTTACAAATGAACGTCGTGCATGTAACACGTTGCAGAGTTTTGAGCATTCAAAAAATCGCTGCCCTAGCCTGTATTTTGCCAAAATGTAAAAGCTGTAAGCACATCAAAGCTATAGAACATCAAGGAAGATTTTGGTTTACGCCGTACGAACACTCGTTTTAGTGCGGATTTCGAGTATAGTAAACCAAAACCAAAGTAATCACTCTGGCCAATAACAAAGCGCACATTCAATCCATTGAACCAATCAAAGCTACTGGCAAATACATGTAGCTAACAGAAAGCGCGGGAAAACGCGTGTGAGCAAGCCATGATTGGTTTTGGTTTTGCTTCTGATTGGATGACAAAGTGGCAAGGGTTTTTCAAGCCAATCGAAAAATAACACACAAAAAAATAATAATTTGAAGAAGTATATTTATTACTGGGTTTACTTTACAAATCTATTCATTTGTTTGTTCATTTATCATCAAGGCAAATTATGAAAACGATTTGCATCAACAATTTAATTTAAGTATGCATTGTTGAAAGACATGTTAAAATTAATCTTGCGTTAAAAAAAAAAAACATGAGATATTTGTTCCTGGTGTATAGAAATGTTTAAGGTCAGTCTATCTTTTTATCATTTTTCCTCGACATTGAGGTCCATGTCGTCGGCTTCGCCGTAAAAACCGTTTGCTTCAGGGCTGCAGATCATCTCAGCTCGTGCACAATACTCCCTCTTCTTTAACCCAATCTGAAATGTTGAAAGAGGGCACAGAGATAATTTCTTTTAACAGAAACCTTGCCCCAATGTGTAACTCAATTGAAACCGCACCAATGAACAATCTCTCCGTATAGTGGAGATCTCCCCACAACGGCCAGAACGTTTTCTCCCGGTCAAATGACGAACTGCTTGTCGTGACTGTTTCACGCGTAGAGAATCATGCAGAGAGTTTAAGAAAAGCACGACGGCAACGGCAACGGGAACGTCGCTAAACAAAAGTTTTAATGAGCTGAGAACATTGACAGTGTAAGTGCGTTATAATTCTTGGGACATTTCTTTGCCGTCCTGAAATGACCAAATTCTGCATTGTCTGGAGCACGTGAACCACGACGGCTGATTTTTTAAATTTTTATTTGCAATTTATTGCTGTGTCCCAGATTCAGTTTCGTGATAGTTTTCACAAAGTAAATGATTTAAGAGTACCGCGAGATTCGCAGGCAAAATATAATGTAAAAACATTTTTAATCGATGTTCTCCTCGGCGCGGTTTCTAACCAAACTCCCTTTTATGAATTAAATACTGCGAAAATGACAGCAGAAAATCTTAGGCACGTAAACTCGTTCACATATTGTTTTATAAAAAATGCAAATAGGATTACAGACAAAAAATTAGATATGAACTTAATACTTTTTTAAACTTAAAATTGGTCCAGTGTGCTAAGTTATAACAGGCAAAAGCCAGAAGATGGCTAACAACGAGACACAACTCAATTCTGATTCCCAAAACAAAACCAACTATGAGGTGACTGCTACAATCGCTACCCTCCTGGGTGGGAAGGTAGTCCGGTGCAACTAGACTCCCCTCCCCTTCCCTCCCCGCCCCGACAGCATTTACGGTGCCACTTTTCCCCAAGAGTTCGGTGACTTCAGGGGAGTAAATTGTCTTGCCCAAAAACCCCGATCACCCCAGACCAAAAATTATACCACTTTGATTTCCTTCAGATTAGAGATAGGAATGTTTTTCATTCACACTCAGAGCACGATCATGTAATACGTTATTTCTTAAGCGAACGGAAACTATGGCAACGTCCACACTAAGGCCGGTGAAATTTGAAAACGGAACTTTTTTTTTCACGGTACTACCGCCCACGGGAGGCCCGGTGGCCTCATGGCTAGGGCGCTCGTCTCCGGATCGAGCGGTCCGGGTTCAAGCCCTGGCCGGGGACATTGTGTTGTGTACTTTGCTTGGGCAAGACACTTTACTCTCACAGTGCCTCTCTCTACCCAGGTGTATAAATGGGTACCGGTGAACTTAATGCTGGGGGTAACCCTGCGATGGGGGAGTAGAAATACTCCTAGTCGCTTCATACTACGGAAACCGGGTTAAACTCCGGCCTGGTGGGCCACTTGGTTCGTATACAGACTTGACCTACCTACTACCGTCTACACTAATCTGTCACGAAAACGGAAAAATGTGAAAACGCTGGCTTTTCGTTTTAACGTGTGAGCGGGAAGCATCTTGAAAACGGAGCTTTTCGAAAACGATGGCCGCGTCACGATAATCATATGATTTCCCTGAGCGAGTCTTCCTCAAACACAAATCCATACTGACCGGTGATTGTAGGGTTTTTAAATTCCTCCGGCGTAGTGTGGACGGAAAACATTTGATGCGTTCTCAGAGAGAAAGCTCCGTTTTTTATTCGGCGTGTGGAAGGGGCCTAACCCAAATGCGACCTCCATAAACAAACCTGAGAATTTCGTTTCCCCCAGCGCCGTTGCCGTTGCTGCGCTTGCGTCGACGCCGCCGCGTCAACCACTGAGGCAACAAGCAACGCCAAAAAAACCAAACAAATCAGTTTTCGGTCCATTTTCTTTGATTCTGTGGGGATCTGAAAAACAAAGCGTGTAAGCATTGACATCACAATCTATCGTATGGGAATCTTTATAACTGACTTGTGACTTACAACTTTTTTTGTGCGAAGGAGAACAAAGGTGCACTTGTGCCTGCCAACACCGCTCGTTCCTGAAACCTTGTGTCTCAGGCCGTTAGAATTTCCTTATTTATATTTGGTCTACAAAGGAAAGAGGAATAATCATAGGTCAATCAGTCACCCTCAAAAGCGTTTAGAAAGTGCCAAGTAAAATATCCCCGCCAATTATCATTATGTTCATTCGTACGTGTACTAATTGTTATTGAACGACGAGGAAAGCAAATAAAGAACAAAGCCAAATAAACTGTCAACATTTACTCCACGCTGAACTTGGAGGTCAAACAGATTTATTAGTCAACGCCGATTTTCAAAGAAGCGCGGGCAAAACTTGAAACTAAAATACGATAAAACTGCGTATATGACTCGGTGACATTTAGAATGCTTAATTCCACAATTTTTGGACTCCTAAAGTGAGTAATGAATTGTTGGGCCTACTATGGCCAATGTTGGAAAGCAGAAGGCCCGCCGAGAGCCTTTTTTGTTTGAAACAAGCGTGCCCGCTCAACCTGACATGATGGTTTGCAAGTAAACATCTTTGAAACGTCAGGGCGTTTTTTACTACGCCGAGTTTCAAGATTATTCTGGCTCAATCCGTCAACAAATCGAAATGAATTCTGCACTCGTAAAGGACGTGATTTCTCTTTCGTGCAGATGATTTTCGCGTTTTAAATGAACCAATCGTAAATTTGTTAATGAACAACTTCAACTTGAATGAATTGTGATGGAAATGAAAATAATGGGAGTGCGACGCACCAGCAAGCGTTTTTCCCGTAATTTGTTTTCAGCTGGAGAACAACTTCAAATCTCTTTACAAGTCATAACAACAAGGGACCCAGCTTCCACGAAATCTAGACTTTCTTAGCGAAACGTCTGGCCAAGTTAACGTTTCAAGTTTCATTTTATTCAGAAGTAATTAGAGGACTTAAAATGAGTTTCTTGTGAGTGAGCTTTTGTCCAAGCGGCTTTCTTGGTTGACTCATGATAAACCAAGTATTGTTGAAAGGTCGCAGTTGTCCTGATAAAGGTCGCATTGAAATCAAGGAAAACAACAACAAAACAGCGGTAAAATAGTGGAATATTCATCAAGGGGATTTTCAACGGATTTGCTGCAATCCATTCAGTTCTTTGAGTTTTTTGTGGACATGTACATGGGCGCAGGGAATTCAATTGAGTCGCCTCAACGCCTCTTAGTCTCTTTGATAAAACTGGAATTGCTTTTGAGAAAATTAGCATTTTAATACTATAGGTGATTAACTTCACCACCACTTCAGTTCCGCCGACTGAAGTGAATCTCAGGACCTGAACAATTTTCTTCTCATCAGATGATGTTCAAGTCTAGTCTGGCATCAACCCAACATGTTTTCCCGTTGTAAATAGTTAACACAGTTTTATTAAATGCGATGACTTTTTCTAATGCAAATGATCGATTGACTGATTCATTGACTGCAAAAAAAAAGGAAATACTTTTCTCTTTCTACAATAGATCAAGGTTTTAATATGGTCACACAAGAATTGCGCACGTTCGAGGTGTTGTCCGCATTTCCATATTTTCGTTATATTTCGAAGACAGAATTATCCAGATTACGAAACGGATACCTCAAACGGCTTACTTTTTTAACTCCTTTTTTTCCCTTTACGATTCTTGTGTCGCAGTTGCAGGTGCTTACTTCGTCAGATTTCCTTTTAATGAATCCAGAAAGAAAACCATACAATATGATCACGTATTACCGCTAAGTGTAAAACTACCGGCGTCAGACAATAATTTTTGGCCAAAATCCTTCCTGTTAAAAGCGGTTTGCATCATATTTGTAAACGAGCTTGAGTTGGCGCAATTACAACTCAATTCTTGCCTTTTGTGTTGATTTTCCACCTGCCCCTAACGATTTCCAATTTAAGGTATAGTGATTGCGGATACGAAAATGAAGCACGGAGAAAAGCGAAACTGAGAAATAACTTCTTGACTGACTTTTTCGTGATTCCAGGAAGTAGTAAACAAAGCTAACTACCTGTAGCCTGGATATGACATGAAGGAAAGACAAGGTTTTAAAAGTAGTCGAAATGTTGCAATCTACCTCAGAAGAATGGTAAAATTTCTTTGCGGTCTTTTTGGCTTTGATGGTCAAATCCAAGAGTATTCTTACGAGGACTGAAATAAACGTATTTTAAAAAAGGCATCCTCGTCGCCTTGTTTCCTAAGACTAAACAAATCTCATACAACGTGCCATTATTATTAATTTTTGAAGGAGTTGGAGGTTAAACTTGAATCAGACGGGGGAAAAAAACGATAACAGTTTTCAGTTAAAACGAGACCAACATCCTCTCTCGACGAAGCATACATATATTACGCTGATTCAGAAAGTCAATCACAAATTATAATATCATTTATCAGCAACGCGTATTTGATATTTCTGTAGAAATTAGGGGGATAAACGATTCCAGCAACGAAGGCCAAGTTCTTTTGAGTGTGCCTAGCCTTAAAATTTTGCGTGAAAAGTCGGATTTTGCGATAAGAAATAGCACAACATTTTTATTTTTGCTTACACAAGGAGTCTGATTTGAATTCGAATTTTGCGTGCAATTTTAGCCACTTTCTGCAAAGAATCTCTTGAAATAGCCTGAATGTTAACCGCCTCTTCGAGTCACACACGCCAGAAAAGAAGTTGTCTTCTCAAATCACTGTGCGCCCATGCTAAGGTAAATAACTCGGTTTAAAATACTACATATAAATGGAGCAGTAGGTAAGCAAGGTGGGGAGCTAAAACTTGGAATAGAAAACGGAAATTTACATCAAAAAGGGAAGACTTGTATAGGGAAAATTTAGCGGGATAGGAAGAAAACTATAATTCTTAAGAAAGAAATGAACAATAGACAAAGCACAATTTCATAGTTTTGAAGGTGAACTTGAAATTATCCTAGAGGCGCAAAACTGGTCAGTGTTTTTCCATGCTAAATGAAAGGTTATCTTTGCGCACACAATTTATACTGCTCGCGTCGCAATTCAGAAATTCAGTGAGTCGAATAGACAAAACGACATTAAGTGAAGTGAATAATTTGAAAAGGGCACGAACGGTAAGAAATCGATATTCAGTTGTCAGTAGGCCTTTGAGTGTTTACATAAATCAAGAACAGACATAAGACTGGGCTCCCATTTTGAAACCGCGTCAGAGGTACTTTCACCGTCCGGTCATGAAAATTACACAAAGAATGTAAACTTCATTACTGGTATTTTCTGGCAGTGTAGCATCGCGAAACGGACGCGCAGAAATAGTCATTTTGACGTCATGGACCAGAGGACTGGGTCCGCGTAAGGGGGATTATGGGTAGGTTTCTAGGATATGTTTTTATCACTTAATGACTGGTCCCTTGGGGAACAGTGAATTTTGTTTCCCGAGAATATCAATGTTTCCCGAGACGAAGACGAGGGAAAGATTGAGATTCGAGGGAAACAAAATTCACTGTTCGCCAAGGGACCAGTCATTAAGGGATTTGTTATATAGTAAAACAAATGGGTCAAACCGGCGGAAAACAAACAATCGCTTTATTGACAAATGACGTGCAACAGCGGTCAACATTTCGCGGGTAACAGTGAACTGTTTCCCGTTTGACGTCATAGTTTTCGCAATGTTGCCGCTCATGGCATTTGGCGGGAAACAGTTTCATTGTTAGATGTCATGTGCCCATGAACTAGCCAATGAATGGGCGCGCTGTAGTGGGAAAAAACGCCAGCTACATAACAAAGTGTAATATTCTACCCTGGGTATTGTTAATCATAGCATGGTACATGTAATACGTTATAGTGAATCGCTCTAGCCTGGCACAAGCCTAAGACCAGGCGAAAATAGAAACGGACAGCCAGGCAAGCCCGACTTATTCGTTAGGTGTGAGGATGGGTCGCTAGCCTCTTCGCTTTCGCCGCCTCGAGTGGAGTGATAGGGTGGAACAAGTGTAAATTCTTTTATACTGTCATTTGCATAATCCCCAGGGTATGATTACCAATGCAAATTGAGTTTGCGTAGTTGTCTCTTACAAATCTGTCAGTCAGTCCCTCATTTTCTCTTGGTCTAGGTCAGGACTTGACTTGAGCACCAAAATTTTAAATTGTGGATTTTGGGATATTTACATTTCGGAACTCTTTCCCTCAATGAGATGTGCCTGCAGGGAATCATTGTAGTGTATTCATCATCTTGAACTGGATATTTGTTTTGATGAATACAACTACCATGATTCCCTGCGGGCGAGTCTCATAGAGGGAATTGGCCATTGACGCTACGGCAGCTGCTTTCAGCGTGTGGAGTAGTCCAGTCCCTGAACTCATCCAGGGCGCTCCATATAGGGGTTGAACTCAGGCGGGAGAAGTAAGAGTCCAGGATAACTTGCTTGCATATGCTCAGAACGCCGCTTTTTTTTTTCCCCAAATCGGGAGCCGGATAAACCTGTGGAAGTGCGCGCGGGCCTATCAGCATGTCTTAATTACAGAAGGAACACCAAAACAACCTTCGGAAAGGTTGCTCTTGCTATGAACTACCGGCCAAAACAGTAATCATTAATTAGCTGACTTGTTTAAATCGTGTAATGAACGATGGGAAACTCGTTACTAAGTTTGCTCTGAGCATGCGCTGGCAAGTTATCTCTCTTTTCTCCCGCCTGGGTTTAATATAGGGTGGGAAAGGGAGAGTTCAGGAAGAAAACTAGGTGAAGGATGAGCGTTCCCTAGCTTTTCCCACAATGTGGTTTTGGGTTCAATCTTTGTTATAAAGTAACTGAGGAGGACATGGGGATTTGCGGGGTTGCGGTGTTAATGTTTTTTTTAATGCGGTGATGCGGTGAATAAAATCTCAACTTGCGGTGTTCCGGTGATCTCAAACCCTACGGTGTGCGATGCTATGCAGCTTAGCAGATAAAACTGGTACACAGGGATTTTCATAATGATGCCAGGACTGATCTTACCGCCAAAATGCCAAAATGTGCGACCTCATTCTAGTTACTCTATTCGTATAGGTAATCATACAGTTTCGAGTTCAATTTGGAATTAATTTGCACTTGTGAGTTTTTCAAAAAGCTGAAATTTCAGCTTTTTGAAAAACTCAGAAGTGCAAATTAACTCCAAATTGAACGAGAAAAACCGTATGATTACTTATTAATAATATAAACATGAAAAAATTCGCGCGGAGGAAGTGCCGGAAGATCTTTCTCGAAGCCATTTTTTCTCATTCGAGAAAACTTTTTTCAAAGTTTCAGCACAAAATTTTCATCATCATTTTACATGATATCATTTTCTTAGAAAAGTTGCTATTTTCTTACAGTCAATCATAATCCAGAATTTCGATGTGTAATTTGCACTGGTGTTACACTTTTTGCACTGGTGTTACACTTGAACTGCACTGCTCTTAGCCAATCAGCATCGAGTAATTTTTTCATGTGTATTATTAAAGATGTAACCCCATCATAGTCAAATGCGACCCCATCCAGCGGCACATCCCTATTAGCGTAGTGGAATATTCAGGCCAGCCGAAGCGCTATTTGGGTCTAAATGTGAAATCGGAAACTCGCGAGCACAGCGCGCGCTGAAAAAGGCGCGTTCAGAGTTTACTCGCGCGAAGTAGCCAATCACGTGTGAGTACCGAAACAGCGCGGTTACGTAGTTTCACAAAGATGGCGGCTGTAGAGGATGATGAACCTGTGGCTGGTCCGTCAAAAGTTGGTGCTAAGGAGAGAATCCAGCAAGGAGCTGCTCTGAAAGCTGAAGGAAACGAGTATTTTAAGAAAAAGGAGTATCGGAATGCGATGAAGTGTTATCATAAAGCATTACTGCACGTAAGAGGACTCGTTGACCAGCCGACATTTACCGGAATGACCGGCATGGACTCTTTCGAAAAGGAGATTTCGGACGAGGACAAAGAAGAGATTTACCAAGTTCAGTTTAGTTGCTACAACAATCTGGCTGGTAAACTCAAGGGTTTTTTTTTTTTTTTCATTTACGCGGAATATCGTAATAAGTGCCGTAAAAGGGTGGCACTAGTGACATTATTTTATAAATATTTGAGGACGTGAAAATAATATCAAGCATGCATAACGTAAACTTTTCACCTAAACTTAGTCTTTTCAATTTCAATTTCAATATTTCTAGCTTGTTTGATGAAAGACAGTCGCTGGGATCGGACGGAGTTTTACTGTAACGAGGTAGGAGACCTACAGTCAAACCAAGCGAAGCGTACCCCTCAAGATTACATTAATGGATTGATTATTTGAATATTGAACCCGCTAATCGTTATAAGAATGCAATAATGAATTGATTATTGGGAAATTGAACCCACTAGTTGTTCCAAGAATACGGCTAATGGGTTTAATGTTGAAAAAACTCAATTTAATATTGATTTTTGAAATGACTAGCGAGTTCAATATTCAAATCTGATCAATTCATTATTGCATTCTCGAAACGATTAGCGGGTTCAATATTCAAATAATCATTTCATCAATGTAATCTTGAGGGGTACGCTTCACTTGGTTTGACTGTAACAGCTGACTGGTTGACCACAGCACATGGGTTGGTGTATGAGCCAGGTCTGCAGGGGTGGTCCATTGACCTGGGTCCATCTTTTGTACATACATCTCTCTCCTCTATAGTTTGGTAATCAGAATATTCGCGCGACTTTCCTTTCCTTTTTTGAGGTGTTTCCTTAAAGAAATAGAGAACATTGTCTCTGTGTTTCTTTAGATTTATAGAAAAATTCGCAAAAGTTTTGGAATACTCAGAAAAACTGTGGAAACCCTTGCAGTTGCCCACGGCTTGTGTTTGCCTGTAGCATTTCTCGTTCTTCCAAACTTCCAACTTGAGATTTCCATAGGTAATACCTTATACTTCTTTGTCAAGTGTTGGAGGTCAACCAGAAAGTCAGCAATATTCTGTCTTTTGTCTTGTAGGCCTTAAAACTTCAACCACAAAATGCCAAAGCCTTATTTAGAAGAGGGCAATCCTACTTTCACATGAAGGATTTTGAAAAGGCAGAAAGAGACTTAAAAGCTGCAGAGGAATTGGAGCCAAAAGGTATGCAAGTTTAATTTGTTGAAATGACAAAGAAAAATAGTACAGAATACTCTATTTGTCACATAGACATCGCCCAACGTGGCGGTCCTACTCCAGCTTAGAGGTCGACCAAGGCACACAGCCTTGGTTTACAGCATGTATCTTTTATATTGGACATCCATGTTGTGCTCAATTGACACCAGTCAAAACAAGGTATCTGCTGGCCAGTATCATGTGAGCCTGCATATCACCAGCTCAGGTTTAGAGCTCATTGAGGTCACGTGTTTTGAAGTCAACTGCTGCCCAGATACGGGTTTTCGATTGGATCGCAGGTTCAAGCCAGGTCAACTTGATGTAATCAGGAGCTCCGCTTTTAGAAGTTCTGGGTAAATCTATATATTATATTGTGGGGTCTCACATAATCTTGGTGTGATTACAACTTCTAGTTAACTAATTACTGATTTGCTATATTTTCACAGATTCAAGTATCAAGAAAATGTTGGGATTGCTTGAGGTAGAGCTGAGGAAAGTCCGAGAAAAGGAAAAAAAGATTTATGCTGGAATGTTTGATAGGCATGCCAAAAAAGAATAACATTTTACATGATTGTAAATACATGTAAGTTTTAGACAATTCAGAGCATCATAAATTATTTGAAACATTATTTTGTAAAGCAACCTACATTCATTTGTACATTATACACATACAGTATATGCCATTAAAATGTTTTCAATAGTTTGTCAAAATTGGTATTGTTTTGATGAATCTCCTATTTCCAATACTTTGGAGCTGTCCAGGGTTAGATATTTTGAAGAATGTCAACATTATTTAAAATGGTAACAAAATTTCTGCAATTGTCAGCAAAACTTCATCAAATTTAATTCAAACTATCCGAACTTTTCTTGAACCCAACCTCATAAATATGTTTTATCTTTTTTTTGATGAACAGTTCTCGACTTCTGTTTTGTGCTTAGATCATAATGCCGTCACATTTGATCATAGAGTCACCATCTTTCAAGAATAATTTGGCAGAGGAATATGGGGACTAAAAACTACTCTGAGAGCAGAGAAAGGGTCAGGAATGCTCCTAAGAACTCATTGCAGTATTTTGGTTCCAGAATTCTGGCTTGGGTTGTTTGAAAGGTGGATGACACTATTCACCGGATAAATCACTATCCACTGGATAGCATAGTTTGTTTTGTCAACACTAGTATCCAATGGATAACGATTTATCTGGTCTATAGCGTTATCCAGCCTTTGAACAAGCAGTGTCAGGGTTTTTTAAAGTCGTAAATGATGATGAAATCAGTAGTGTTTATTAATATGTAAGGTAGGTAAAGTCTTTGTCATTCCAAGTGGTCCATATAGCCGAACTTATGACAGTTTCCATAGAATGAAGCAACTAGGAGTATTTCTACAGCCCCCTGCCCGTTTTTGTTGTTTTGTTTTTGAAGGGTAAAGTAAAACACTGCTAGCAAACAAATAAGCATTCTAATCACCTAGAAAGAGAGTTAAACCATGGACATTGCCTCAGTCTAATTTTTTTTTTTTTCCCGGCTACGGCCCAACCTTGGATGGGATGCAAATGACAGTCCATCACAGGGTTACTCCCAACGTCTAATTCGTCGGTACTTGTTTATAAACCAGGCCCCTGTTGTTTGAAGTGTGGATAACAATATCCACCTAAATCACTATTCAGTGAATAGTGTAGTTTGTTTTGTCAACACTCCACTGGATAGCAATTTGTGTAGTGGACAGCATTACCTACCCTTTGAAGAACTGGGTAATAGATGAAGAGAGACACTTTGAAACTAGAGCATCTTGTGTTTATTTTGTGACAAATCCTTCTGTCACAAGCAAGTAAAGATCTCATGAGTGAGCACAGTGAATGAATAATGCACACTAATGAGTTAAACATTCTGAAGAGACAACATTTTTGTTGACAGAACACTTTTACATATATGCTTTATTGTGACTCAATGCTATGCAGCTTAGCAGATAAAACTGGCATGCAGGGATTTTTGTAATGCTACACTTTTTCACATAACTATCTCGTACAACACTTGCACAACTAAGTACATTAATATTTAGAAATTAAAAATGTTAATTATTTTCTGTCAAAGCCCTTTACTGCAGCATTAAAAGAGAGGTTTGTGAAGGCTTAACATACAGTTGACAGTGTTTGGAAGAAAAAATAATTATACTAAATGTAAGTTTTCAATGGTGTTCCTACTTTTGCAAACCATTCAAAACACAAAATCAGAACCTTTCTTCTAGAGCTACAGTATACAGTTAGAGTTAGCTGAGATTTTCACAAAAAAATATTGATTAACAGCATACAATGAAATCACACAGCTAACATCCCAAATTAATATTTATAGTAACTGTATTAAATGCATGACTTGTTGAATCCTACAAAAATTAATTCTTTCTGCATGAAAAGACATAGAAATACTTCAAAAAATGAATGGACAATACTAAAATTCTCAAAGCTGGCCAGAACTTGAATGATAAGATGCCATACCAAGCTTGCAAGCTATTCAAGTCAAACTATGAGAATAAAATAATTTCATGTATTGTCTATCAGCATTCTCATGTAACGATAACATGTTCAAAGTAAAACAATGCCAAATCATACAGAAGTTCTAGTCAGAAGTATCGCATTCCCCAGCAAAATGTTTGTTTCATGTTCCCCCAGTAGAACTGCTTCCATCCCTCCTTTGTACGTTCAAAGTCTTCTTCGGGAATTCCAGTCTGTATCAGCTTTAACTCAGTGCGGTCATCTTTCTGATCCAAAGAGATCGTTACCTTTGAGTGGTGACCTAGATGGTGAAATAAAAAGTACATGTAACAACGACATCTTAACAGGCGTAATGCGAATGATGAAGGCCTCTGTAAGCATGTCTAAGGAAAACATATTTTAAACTTTTAGGCCTCCTCCACACTACGCCAGGGAAATTAGAAAACGCAGCTTTATTTCTACACTTGAGCCTACAGTCAACACTAATCGATCCTGAAAATGTTCAGTGCTTTTCGTGGGTTTCTCTTCAAACTGGAGAAATTTGAAAGTGCTAGCTTTCCGAAAATGGAGTGACTTTTTGAAAATGGAGCTTTTCAAAAAGGATGATGTGGTGCTAATCATGTGATTTCCAAGTTCCCTTACCAAGTTTTCCCCAAACACAAATCCAAAATGACCGATGATTGTTGCAATTTTGAAATTTCTCTGGTAGAAAGAAAACATTAATTTTGATGCATTTTCAGAGTTTTCAGATTTCTACAGTGTAGGGCGGACAGAGCCTCTAAAGACTGATTTTTAGAACAAAATGGCTTAACCCATTGACTCCCAGAACTTTTTGCCAAAAATGCATTTTTTGGACATTTTGCAGATTTTCAGGCTGGATATGGGTTAAATTAGCTCCAATCTACTCAAAAAGGCATATGCAACATGAAAGCATCCTTTTCTTTCCCCTAGCATCGCATTCTACAACATGTTTGCTTGGGCAAATGTTTTTTTTACCTTTCCTTTTTCTCTTTTTCTTATCTTTTTGCTGCAGTGATTAACCTTCTACTGGGCTTGCTTCCAGTTCAAAAAAGTCTGAGAAAGCATCATCAAGACGGGCAATTTTTACCCTGGAGTAGCCATGTGTAGTTACAGGAAATTTTGCTCTGAGTTTTTCACTCAAATTTCTGAGCATTTTCATGCATATTTCAGGCTCCATTGAGCCGATCACTCTGATCTGGGTCCTGGGTCTGGTCCTCCTGCAGAAGTTGAGTATAGATGATGCCAATTTTGGTCAAAGTTGATGACGTCAGAAGTGGAACAAAGGCCAAGGCTTGTCACAGGCGTTTACGGTCGGCACGGGAGTCAATGGGTTAAGATATATATTTTTAATCCAGTCTAGCCAAACATGAGTTATTATTATTGCTGTTCATGACTTTTTAAAATAATGTGCCTTAAATTTATTCTGAACCATAGCAACTTTAGCTAGTTCTTTAAATTCGTTCATTGCAATCCTTTAAGGAGTGTCAATTAATAATTTATAACAACTAAAGCAGAAATACTGTATATATACTGGTCTTGTACACTAACTGAAATTAAGTAAATTTTGCACCTTCAGGCCAACTTTTGTACCTCCATTGCATAACAATCTTCTCCTCAGAAACCTTGAAGTGAAAAAAAGCAAGAATTAGTTTTAATAACACATGAGGTTGACACTTTACAACTCTACCAGAAGAGGTCACAATACAACAGGTTGACTTTGGGGAAACAAAACAAAAATCATTTCAAAATAACCGGGAGTTGGAGAAACCAAGTTTGATTTAGCCAATTGTAAACCACGTTGAAATCAAGGGCATATTCAAGGGAAATTGGTTTCAGTTTAAAATAAGAAGTTACCAAGTTCAACTATCATGATAGTGAACCCATATTTTAGGAAAAAATTGTTTATCATTTTTGTATTTTTTGCCTTACCAATTCTTGGAATTTTCCTGTAACATTGCCATTAAACAGGACAAATGTTCCTCCACGACTTGCATCCACTTTTGCTGAGCTTTGAGTGAAAGCTTCGATTCTCTAAAATAAGTAGACAATAGAATTTGAGATGAAATGAAAAGTTTGATGGTCAGTGGCTCTCCACCCATATACATGTATATTAACAAAACAAAACCCACCTTTAAGTAATTATAATACAATAAGGCCTTAATTACTTTAAATTTACATTATATACCAAAGTTGAGCTTTGAAAGTACCATTTTGTTTGCCTTTACTGTAATTTTTCAGGCCTTTGTTAAGCCTGATTTTGGTTCAATTAGGCAAAAATATTTTTTGCATTTTAATCCTTAGCCCTGTTACTGAATTGGATATATAATTTACCCTCAGCATTTACTCTGCTATTTCTGTTTCATAAAAATTGCAAGCTCTGTAATTGTAACTAAATTTCAGAATGCTTAAATTACTTTTACCTGTTGTTCTGTTAAAGCTGCATAAAGTTCTTCTGCAGTTGTAAGAAATTCTTGTGTCATGGTTAGCTTTTTTGTGGAGATTGGGCAGCCCACTTGAGCTGTATCAGCTAAATGAGCAAATAAAACACCTTTGATTAACATGGATTACATGACTGCCTGACTAGCAAAATATACACAAACAAGGTGGTGACTGCAATGAAACTCGTAGCCCGGTACTAGTTTGACAGCAGCCATGTAAAGTATCCCTTAGTACAGTGACAAAACAGAAAGTGAAACATTGCAAAACTGTTAGTAACAAAATATAAATTTAAAATTTTCAAACACAGTTAAGTACAATATAGATGAGATTCCGGCCTCAAGAGTCCTCATGGGCCCGATGAGGATGAGTGAGTGAGTGAGATGAGATTAGTATAATCAGTTTACAAATGTAGTTTTAGAGAAACAGATAAGAATAAAAACTAACAAAATCACATGTTGCGATATCATTTAATTTAATTAATATTTAATTTCTTGCCTTGAAAATGATCTCAAATAAGTAAGGCTTGAGGGAATATTTTCAACAAAAAAATTAGCTATGTCGAAACGTTGTTTATTAATTTCACTACGCTTTGTCTTGAAAATGATATCAAGGTGATATTGACATGTGAGATTATTACAAGCAATCAAAGTTTCGATTGAAATAATTAGTTTTACAAATTATTGTGCATAAAAACAAGTCAAAATTTATCAATTACTACTCAGTACATGTCTGTTTGAGAGGTTTATTTCTACATGCCATAATTATATCCAGCCACTTACTTTTGTTTTTATTTGCATCTCCTGAGTCAGCAGAAGCATTAACAACTGCAGCCTTGAGTGCCTCAGAAGAGGATCTCTGGAGAACTGGGCTGTCTTTAGATGGGAGAATCATCCCTTGACTGAATTCTAGAACATCAACAAAAAAGAACCAAAATCCATAAGATATCTGTTGCCAGCTTATCAAACAACAAAACCCTAATTTTAAACTTGATTACATGTAGATAATTGAGAAAATTACTTCACTGAGATTGGCTGAGAACAGGCCAATTTATCGTTAATTTTTAATTTGCACTGCAGTGCAAATTAACACCCATGCTTTCGTGATTTTCACAGTTATATAATAAGAAGGCTCCAGGAATTAAGAATTTACACTACTCTTGATATTTGAAAATTCTTTCAAATTGCACTTGCCTAGAGGCTTGTGCAATTTTGAGAGAATTTACAGACATCACGCATAGTGTCAATCCTTACTGCACTTGTCTTGGATTCATATGATTACTGTACTAATTGACAAACAAAGGGTTTTACTGTGCACATTAAATTTATTATTTGTATAGGTAATCATACGGTTTTGAGTTCAATTTGGAATGAATTTGCACGAGTGAGTTTTTCAAAAAGTTGAAATTGCACGAGCTGCTTCGGCGAGTGCAATCTCAGCTTTTTGAAAACCTCACAAGTGCAAATTCATTCCAAATTGAATGAGAAAAACTGTATGATTACTTATTAATAATATAAACATGAAAAAATTTGCGTGGAGGAAATGCTGGAAGATCTTTCTTAAAGCCATTTTTCTCATTCGAGAAAACTTTTTTCAAAGTTTCTGCAAAAAATTTTCATCTTCATTTCATGTGATATCATTGGCTTAGAAAATTTCCTTTTGTCTCTCAGCCAATCGTAGCTCAGAATTACGATGTGTAATTTGCACTGGTGTTACACTTGAACTGCACTGCTCTCAGCCAATCAGAATCGAGTAATTTTCTCATGTATATTATTAAATTAATAAAAAACTTTTTTATAGTTAATTAATAACAAGTCTTGAGTGATTCTTTGACTCACAACTGCAGAAGTCTTTAGCTGGAAAGAGCACACTATCCTGCAAGTGATCCTCGAACAGATACCAGTGGTGATAGGTGTAAGGCTGGCATAGCTACGGCAGGATAAATGCTATGTACATGCAACCCAGAAAACTTACCTTTAGTTAGTACCCTAGCCTGGTACAAGTGTATCACAATTAAAACCGGTGTACACTCGTACTCATTGCGTAATTAAGTCTCTATGTGGCTGGATCCAAGACACTACATCAAGATGAAATAACAACTTACAATTCTTTTACCAACAAGCTATATACAGTATATCTGCTGTCTATCATGTTGCACACATGTATTTATCCAACAGACTGTAAATTGTAAACAACTTTGTTACCTTGCCTGAGTTCTTTGATATATTGTGACAGCTTTTCCCTTATCAATTCTGGGCCAACTGATCTAACCATTTCTTTCAACTGATAACTTTCATCTGAGCTCTTTTCAGTTGTAACCAGCACCTGTGATTCCATTATAAGAAAAACAACAACAATTGTAAAGTCAAAACCATTCTGAGATAAAGTTGATATACATGAGATATCTATAGAAGCTTATTGGGGACAATGAAATGAAATGAAACTCACATTTACTTCCCCTACATCGTGTTCTTCACTAAGATTTGGAATCTCAATATTTCCTTTCCATACTTTGTCACTATCTGTTATGGTCCCTGTTGAAAATTAAACAGAAACCCAATTTGCTTGGAATGGCCAATTCTCTCCATCATCATGACTATGAAACTTGCCTACAGGGAATCATGGTAGTTGCATTCATCAGAACAAATATCCAGTTCAAGATGATGAATAAAACCACTGGTTCCTGAAGGCACATCTCAGAGAGAATTGGGAATTGAAGATTGTTTAATCTCGGCAGAGTTGACTAACAGAGTACTATGAGTACAAGGACTATTAAGATCATGTCCAGCCTTTTCAGTACAAAAATAATTCACTCACTTAAAAAGACAACTGTTTCATTTTGTAACACATGTTTCTAGCAACATATAATATTTGCACTTGTACAAACACTTTGGGAGAAATTGGACCAATATGATAGACAGTCAACCCTGCTTACAATTGTAATTATACAGACACTTACACTGAAACACTGTCAACTTTTTGCACAGGCTTACTGTACTTAAAATCATTATCTGCTAGACTAAAATACAAACTAATTGAATGTAAAAAAGATTCACAAAAAATAAATTTATTTAATGTTTGCCAGAATTGATGACTTATACAAGAACTCTTGAAACATAACTATGAATTATAAAAAAACAGTGATACTCACCTGACCAATCTAATGTTATTACCCATTCATAGAAAAATATCAATTTTGCTTTTCTGTTGCTGAAAAAGAAAGATTTAGAGAGTACATGTTTATGTAAAGAGAAATGTTACAGAATGATATAGTGTACAGTTACAGGAGTTACTAACAACGGTTTCCAATTAATCACAACCTAAGTAACTAGAGTGTACATACATGTACGTATATTAATTAGGGAACCATAAATCTGGAAATGTCCAAACACCTAGAATTGAATGAATTAAGCTTCTACTAGTCAACTAAAATTAATTATAGATTTTCTAGGCAACACATGACACATTTGTCCTCAGGGTTGATGCTCCATGTTGCCACGAGAATGTCGCGCACTTCCTGGCACTTGCATGCGCATGTATGTTATGTTACGCTATAATACAATATTTACTGTAAGATGCACCAACAAACACTCCTGACCAATATGTAATACGTGACAACTGCAACTGTTTTTTTTTTCTCTCTTTTTCTTTCTTCTTTTTGCTTTGTTAAAAGCACAAAGCTAATTAAAATATTCTCCCTTCTGTTGTATCTCTTAATTTTCAAGCTTTGTAGTATTGTCAGTATTAATTTTTGTGAGCAATGTAATCGCGTTTGTATATTTCATGTGAATAATCTATTAGTAAATAATCTCGGTACTGTTAGTTAATATATAAGTGTGTTCCTCATCATTGTATATTGTAGAGTTGTTATCGTAAGCTAATTATATATTTATTTTTGATTGTAAGTTAATTGTAGATATTTTATTCTTCTGTAAGTAACTTTAATGTAAGTAATGTATGTCATTGGTAAATAAAAAATAAAAAATAAAAAAATAAAAAAAATAAAAAAAAGTTATAATATATTAGTTATAAGGGAGCAACGTTTAAATGAAATACGCAAGTAAACATCTAAGTTACTTATCAAACTAACTTTAGCCCACAACTGACTTAAACTTCTCTTCTCAAACTTCTCTTAACACTGCTGACAAAACAACCACTACTACTAGCTACATGTTCCTGAGTCCTTATTACAAAGTATTCAAAACTGTTCTGACAGCTTACAGCACAATGTTCAGTACTATTTGTATAGCATTACATCATAATCATCACAATGCAGTAGAAATGTTCTAGAAAGGTCTGGAACATGCTTTCTAGAAATTTCTAGAAACTACTTTACAATAATCCATAACACTATTTTTTTCAGGTTAAATCATGAAAATTTGAAAAGACCTTCGACAAAGATTGTCAAATACAGCAATAAATTTCATCTTTTTACAGAAAGCAGTGTTCCAACAAAGTTTTGAAGTAGGTAGCTGTATTTTCTTTTTCTATTTTTCATTTTTATTTCAGTGAAGAAAAGCCCAGCAGAGCAGCTGGTCGATATCATAAGGTACACAGTGATTTTTTTTCTAAAAGCCATTCAATTTTGATCGACCTGGGAACTACTGGTGGTCAGAGACAGGAGGCTGCACTTACTTGGCATAAGCTTCACCATCAATTTTTCGAACATCAGTTATCTTGACTTTTCCTACAATTTTTTAAAAGAATTAAGCGTAGTCAGTTTAAATGCTCTCTTTCCTTGAGTAGGCAAGTATGTGTACGTAAATCAAAATAAATTTGGATCACATACAGGACGCGCTAACTAGTTAAGGTCAGCACACACGAGGGCACTAGTCCCTGCCACTAGTCCCTGCAACAAGTCGCAGGGACCAAGTCCTATCGTGTGAACTAGCCATTTTTCCTTCAAAATCTAGTTGCAGGGACTAACATTTTGGTCCCTGCAACTTCTCCCATGAAATCAAACTGGTTTGAATTTTTGGGACAAGTCGCTGCAACTTGTTCCTCAAAACGCTTCGCGTGAACTGTTCTTGGGACAAGTTCCTGCGACCAGTCCAATCATATAAACTCTTCAGGGGACTAGTTGCAGGGATTAGTCGCAGGGACCAGTCCCCTCATGTGTGCCGACCTATAAGGATTGGCAGTTGGTAGGTCAGACTAGTCATAAATTAAAATGCATGTTAAAGGTGCTCTTACCTTTATTTAACTATATTTACCTACAAAATTAATTCTTCAATTTTTCGTATTTACATGTAGGGAGAAGGATAAGTGGTAAGAGAAACTAAGAATTAAGAATAGTTATTTAAATTTAGTCGAGTATAAATAACATTGTTAATCAAAGCACGCATACATGCACTATTTACAAATAATATTTTCTGTTAGAAACCATCACATCACAATGCGTACTAATATATAAGTCACCCCACGATTCGTTTCACGTGAATCTAGTTAAAAGTCAGGGAGATCCAGAGGCTATATTGTTACCTACAAAACTGAAATAAAGCTAATAATGAAGCTTATTTTGTAAATCTACAAATGTACCTTTATCTGTTTCGATTTCTAAATCCTTTAAAAGTGTCTTCAATCTTTCCTTGGACCAAGGAGTTGCATTTTTCTCTGTCCTGTTATAAAACACACAAGGAAATATTGTGGTTTAAATGTGATCATGACATCCTAAACAACGTTTTGAGACAGGGAAGTTTACACTTTAATACGGTTCAAATATGTCAAGAGTTATAAGCTCACTAGCCACGTGCAGCAAGTTTTAGGAACGGTCGATCACTTACCAGTGCCAATTATTCACATTTTTAGCATCAGCTCTCTCTTCTACGATCCACCTCGGATCACCTTCGCCCCATTTAGCCATGTCGATGACAGTTAAAAACCACTTAAACTCACAGAGCCGGTAGATCGACGAGTAAAGTTTTCAGTTCTTGTCGAAGTTGCGACGAGGAGGCAAGAATGAAGCGCGAATTGCATCACGGAACAATCGTACCCAGTTGTCCTCGTACAAAGCATAGGTAAGTGCGTGGTGTAACAGTCATGTGGTGGTTTGCTAGTAGAATCCATCATGGCAGACGAAAACGGGTTTGATGATGTGAACGGAAAAGCGGAAGTGGAAGAACATGCTTTAGAGAACGGAGAAACCGATGAAGATGAGAAAGGTAATTTGCATTACTAATGTTGAATTATTTCATTTGTGATACGGTGAAACAAGGACAAGCTTCATGAGTGAAATGTAATTAAACTGCTTATCTATCACTTTCACATTTGGAAATCTGCCAATGTTTTTTACATGACATGATTAAGCTTACTTTACTTGTTATGAACGACGTTAGACTGGCGTGTTTGGGGTGCTCGACATGAAATGTTTATAACAATAATAATGCACTTATATGCACTTATTGCAGGGGTTTCATTAAGCTAGGCCAGGCACCAGGCAAATTGACCAGCTGCGAGAATGATTTTGCCCGCTTGGTTTGACCACCTAGAGAAATGTTTTCTTTAAAAGAAGTTCAGGGAAAAAGGTTTTGCCCTCCAGTAAAAAGCAGTTGTCCTCCTGCGAAAATGTTAATGTAAAAAGCTTGATTATTGTTAGTATTATTTCTTTTTCAGAGTATGAGGCCCTTGATCTGGAGTTGGATCAACTAAATTCTTGTCTGGACAAGCTGGAAAACTGGAACGATTCGCTTCAGTCTAGAATGAAAGACATGCTAGAGAATATGCAGAAAACAAGGGTTGAGAGACAACTGCAGTTTAACGGGAATAGCAGTGATACAGACACACAGAGACCTCAAGATACCAATTAGCTCAATCGACTACTTTTAGGAAGGGATTGTTATCATTGTTAGAATTATAATTTGACTGTTTGAGATTAGAAATTGGAAAAGATGGTTTCAATTAAAATAGCCTAGTATGAATGTTTAACATGTTATCACTTGAAATAGAATATTTCCATTATTTTATTTAATATACAACTTTATTATTTCAGCACTATGATCAAAATGTTGTTCATTGCTGACTTGGGAGCTATTTAGAACATGACAAAGTGAACTTTGCTTGTTGCCAGATGCAAAATGTAACATTTTTAAGCCAGTTGAACTTATAATTTTAATTTAGTTGAGAATTTTATAGCCAGTAAATGAATCATTCAGTCTATTTGGACCTAATTACCTGTGGATTTTTATAGGTGGGAATATCAAGAATAAAATTTTGTTCTGTCCGAAAAATTCTTTTTAACTTCACCTGTTTCAATAATGTCTAAAGGCAGTCAACAAACCAAGGTCTTATTGAAAAGTTACTCCACTGTAAAAAACAAGCAAACCTTAAGTCACTCGTTCGAAAAAAAACAACGACAATGTACCAGATTTTGGATAGAATGTCAGTCTGTGTCCAACTGAGGGAATTAGTCCTTGTGATTTTTTGGGAAGATACATAAGTAAATTTTACTCTTTTGTCACCTTTCTCCACCATAAAGGATTATTTTCATGGTGATTTTGTTGACAACCTGACAGCTATTGAATGTAGCCTGGGGAACAACTGACCATCACGGCTAGAATGTGACTAGGAGAGGAGAAAGGGGGGCTGGGGAGAGGGGGGTGGTACTCAACATAGTTTTATATGGGGAGGCTCTGCTCTGAGGTCCAAATATACTCTTACCCTTTTATATGCCATTTTTGACAGAAAAGGTAACCCTTAATAACTTTGACAGAATCTGGTAGCCCTTTAACATACCTACAGTACTCTTTAAGCGACCCCAAAATAATTCCTACAGAAATCTTTCTATGCAAAAAAAGATCCATCAGTTTAATTTAAACCCTAAAAAAATCCCCAAATCTTTAATCAATGCATCACTTTGTCACTTATATACGTGTACTTATGTACCTGTGCGATATATCAGGTCAGTGACTCAGCGCGATACGAAAGTCCTCGTGAATTAGTTTCTCGGGATCCGGGATTTGGTTTATTTGAAGGCCGGGATTCAGGATTTTGAAGGAGACGAGGGGCGAGAAAAAGAACTTATGAAAAAGAACGGAATTGGTTGATTTTACGAAGCAGGAATCACGGGGGAAAAAGCGAGAAAAGAAAATCAAACTGTCATCTTAGTTGATGTCGGAAATCGGCCGAACAATGACTTAGTCGACTTAAACAACTTCTCTACGACGACTTTCAGTTTGGACGCCATCCCGTGTAATGAACTGTGAGATTTGCCGCGGCACTTGTAACTGTTGCTACCATCTCCGGCTGGCAAGTAATCAGCGATCAAAATGATCGGGAAACTAAGGCAGACGTTACCATGAATAGAGGCAAAAAAGAAACGAAAAAAAGAAAAAGGAACAAGCTATCAAATGAATTGACTTACTGACGGACGAAACGCATCTGACCGTTACCGAAACAAAGTAAACAACATTTTTTTTTTCTCCTACTCTCAGTTAATTTATACTGAAACTGCGAAAATTGACTACTCTCAGAGGGTACTGTAAAGGGTGTTTTTGTCAGTATTCGTCATGAACTGACTTATTTTTTTCCGTGAAATGGGAAATTACTAGCTTTTGGACGTCGGTAAAACTCGTGACGTCAAGGTAAGTTACCCGTGACGGTCAAGTGACAGTAATCACCTCGTCCCCAGGGTCCTCCCGCGGGAATGAACGGGACTATACATTGTACTTCATGGGTGAATCGCACGGCCCAATTAAAATGAGAAGCGTTTTCTTTTTGTCGCCACTTTCTTGCGGAAGTGAACAGAAAATTTAAGAGCTGGTCTGAGTAACTTGAGTCGTAAGATGACGGAATGGTTGAAGAGGCTGTCAAATGTGCAGGGGAACAATAAAATTACCCGTGTGTGGTAAGTTAATTGGGTTTTAAATCAATCTTTTCTGTTTTGGTTACTGGCTTGCGTCAGTCACCACTTTGCGTGTGAAATCATATAGTCAATCTCAGTGAGATCGAGATACCTCGAGATTTACCTTTAAAACCGGCGCGAGTTGTTACAATGAAAACAACTGCTCTTTACAGTATATAATTGGTTCAGTTTCATTGATTATCACATTTCGAGTAAAAAATAAATCAATTCAAGTTTACCAGCAGAAACATGGCGCTACGAATGTTTGCAATGACACATATAATATAACCCAATTTAGTTAAGTTCGAACGAAGGAGAACGCAAATCTAATTTTGTGTTGGTGTCCCGTGTACAATGTGGCTGTCCTGCGTTATACAGGGTAGCCACTAAGGGGCAATGGCCTCATCTTCGCACGTACTCACGTAGAGACTGAACAGTAGACAAGACCCGTGAATCGAGACCACTTGGACAAGTTTCTGCGTTTGGATACATAACAACTATTACTTAACACTCATTTCGTTCAAATCATACAAACCTTTAATTTTCTATCACTCTTTTTAATTCTTATTTGAAACTGAAGATTTGAAAATTCTAGACCTTCAGCAGTTATCACGCCAGAAACTGCACTCACGCCACTCCATCTCAACACCATGAATTTCTTTAACTTTTACTTATTTTTATTATGTACTTAGAATTTCACCACGTTCCCCTCCCTGGCTTCTCGTTTACCCCCTCTTCCTCCCCTTTGAATGACTCTCACGTAGTATAGTACTTTACTGGCTTGATGTTCTTAACTTCCTAGTTAGTTAGTAAAGTCTACATGAGTAGTCCCTCTTTTGCTTAGTCCGTCGTGCCTGACAAGAAAGAAAACCGCACTTCTCGCCCCAGGATTTTGCGCGGCCATTTTCTTCGCGTCAGGAACGGGTGACGTACACGTGACGGGTCAACAGTCCCATATTTTTTCCACTGAAGGGAGGACCTGAAAGTTTGTGCCCTTTCAGGTACCTTTTCCGCTATTACCCAGAAGTCCTCGCGTTTAATATTTTGACTGGGCTCGAGGCTAAAAACCAAAATGGCGCGAGAACGTGGTGAAAACACTTCCGAAATTTCCCCTACTGAAACTTCAAAGAAATGCTAAAACACTTGTGTTTTGCGTCAAATTTCTCGCTCCTGACGGGAAAATGGCAGACTGCTGTAAAGAGTTGCTACTAATCGTTGATAAATGTAAGACTAGGCTGTTTTGCGACATTTTCTGTACGGAAAATGTTGTCTATTGCTGTGCGTGTCCTTCTCGATAATGCCGGGCAATCTTGAAAATCACCTAACTGTGAAATTATTTATTGTCAATTCAGATAACTCGGAAAATCCAGAATTTGGAAAGGATGATGTTGTGGAGGTTGTGTCTTTCGTCCTGTCCTGGCCTCAGCGGTAGGTGGATTATTGAGAGATCTGATCAAATATACGAAGCCGTTTTTAATTTGCGATCGACGAAGCAACATCAAAATGTCTGTCCTCGTTCTCTTTGCAGGCAGTGTAGGTGTATATTCAGAGATCAACTGCACTTGGCGCGTCTTGAAGATCTGCTTCAGCGTCTCTTAAAATGTGCCGTCGATCGCATCTGCGAGCTTCGTGTTCCTGCTGTCGAAGAAGGGAAGAAGGGAAATGAACCCACATGCAGTGGTGATCAAACCGACGTGGACCCAAACGAGTGGTCGCAACCAGATAAGGAGAGGCTGTTTCTCGCTGTGGGAAAAATCTTTCAGCTTCCTTTTCCTTTTTATCAAGTGCGAAAGATCCATCTTTTGCGGCAGGTATGCAACGAATGTTTATATCTGGATACAACTTATATCATTTTTATAGCGCGATTTTAAATGGGTAGTGTGTGTACAGTTCCGTACTTCTAGTGTCCGAATGGTCGCTGATCATGTGCTTTTACCAGGTGACCTCAAGATTTTTTTGTTACAACAACGTATTTCTTTTGTCTTCACACACTCATATAACAATATATCTCAGCTGTAAAGCGCTGAATGGATACACGAAGACTTGAAGGAAGTTTCACATAGAGGATGTCAAGGAAGTAATTTTTTTAAGTGGCCTATATTTGTGTCTTAGTCCAAAGGCTTATGTAACTTGTCTTTTTTCAAATGCCATGTAAAAAGTCTAAAGTCTCAAAGCTAGCTGACCAGGTGATCTACAAAATTCATTTTGTAATTTTTTTTAGGAAACAACAAGTAAAGACTGTTCAAAGTACTGTGATGTGAATGTAAGTACATTTCATTATGAAGTTACTTTATTGGGAAATAACTGAAGTCACGTCAAATAAAACAGAGTTGTGAAAAGTAGCTGGCTGCCATGGGAAATCACCATTTATTTCACGAGATAAAAAAGAATTGGGGCTAGGGCCAATATTCTTCCAATATGGTCCTGAGCAAGCTTGGTTAATAAGAGTTTTATTTAATACTCAACTTAAAATGTTTAGAAAGAATGCCACCATCATGGGCTGGGAAAAACATGCAATCCTGATAGAGAGCCAATACTAATGTCTGATGTTAAATAAACCAGAATGAAGAGACAGTTGGAAGAAAAAGAAAAGGAATCCTTTGTTTAACTGCAGAATACCTTGCCAACTGAGTTAATTCATTCATGCACATTTCTCATTCTTTTAAAAATATGTGCACAAGTACATTTGAAAACAATAGTGGAAGGGTAGTCTGCAGTTGCTCAGAATCTTTTACATGTATGTTTAAAGTAAGTTCTTTCAGAGACGTAAACCATAACACAACCAATCCTTTGGGACGGTGCTTGGTCCAATACTGAGAGAATATTGGACTGGTAATGAAGCAATCTGATTGGTTGATTTTAGTTATTGACTCACTGAACTAGCTTAGTCGTGTAATAAGCCAGAGTTATTGAATGGTGGCGTTCTATAGCCATCTAGACTTCTTCAGGGTTGCCAAAAGTGGCTAGCTGCCAGAAAAAAAATCAACAGCTGCTTCATGATCTTGGCCAGCCACTCCAAAGTGCTGTTCTCTGATTGTGGAAAACACTGAAGCTGTCTACTTAAAAACTTTGGACAACCCTGATTGCTGAACCGCTATTACTGACTAGGTGTATGTCTTTAAGGTGACTGAACACAGTTTTTGATACCTGTGTTTCATTCACCTTTTTCTCTAAAACCCTTGATCCCTTGGTCACCAAAATTGGCAGCAAGCAAGTTAACAACACAAACTTTGGTTTTTTGATAGTTTAGCTGACATATGTGCCGTTGCCATGGCAACATGAATAAATATAGACAGGCCTTTAAAATCGCTTTTGTCGATTTTGTAGAAAATCTAGTCATTAGATTTTCTTTATAATTTGCATGCAGCAAGCTTGTAACGATACTTACAAGTTAACACCATTTTGATAATGATTTAACAGAGAGATCTTTAATTATCCCTTGTTGAAGGTTCACTGGAATATCCAGAATTTCCTTTGTTAAAGTTCAATTTTTTTCAATACTCCAGTTACTTATTTCCTAAAGCATTTTTGTGCCAAATTTCGTGAAATTCTAGTGAGTTGTTCTCGAGAAAAAGGTGTATTTCCCAGAAAGCAATTTTTCATTCAATCGCAATTTTTTTACTTACTACACATGCGCTGCATTTAACTGGGTTCTTTCGGTAGCAACGAAAAAGCTGAAAATTGCTTGGTTCTTTGCATCGTTACCGTTTCTAACATATCTTTGCAATAAAAGATTAAAACGATCAATACACTGCATTCAATTAAAGAGAAAAATAGCACAGATAATGCGGGCATTGGGCAAATAAAGTGATCGCCCTATTGACAGCATGTTTGTTTTTTTGCAATCCTTGTGCCCATGCTGAATCACATCAGCAAAAGTGCGTGCAAAAACTGTGTTCGGCCACCTTAACTGTTTTATGCTTTTGCCGTCACAGGATGGTGAAGTACCAGAAGCCCTTCTGATCAATGTTGCCTACTTCTGTGACAATGGTGGCCTGTCTGCCATAAGAGAAGCCTTCCAAGATGCCGATCCTACGTCTTTGCCATTTCCTCTTGCTCATCATCTTATCAACATTGTAACTCAGGTAAAATGTCCCTTGTTTTAAAGCTCTTGATTCTTCTGTAGTCTATATTTGTCTACTGGCTGTAGCTAAAAAATGTAACTTCATCAGCTTTTCACTAGCTGAAATGCCACTAGAAAACAAAGACTTGGGATACTTTTTGATGTGCTGTGGTTGACATTTGCAGACAGCTGCAGAACTGAAAGCAGACTTTTTGACTAATATTGTACTCCCATTTCAATTACCAAGAGCTAATTACAAACAGGCTAACCTGAGTGCTATTCAAGCTAAGCTGAGTGATATTCAGGTTAACCAGAGTGCTCTTTAGGCCTAAATACAGTAGTCTTCAGCCTACAATCTGCAAATGTCACACAGCAGATACTTACATGTACATATGAAGGTGTACAGGTCAGAAAAGCATGCTGGGATTGCCAACCAGTTTGCTTAATTTGAATTCTCTTAGCTACATTCCTGTTTTTGGTCTTGCGTCTTGCTCCTCGTACAACTTGTAGGTAATCAGTGTGGTCTCAGCTACTAGCTGTTCAGTATGCATTTATGTAGAGTTTAGAGATGATTCTTTTCTTTTGTTAGCTTCGTTTATGGTTTAGCATCCAAGCAATCATGCAGTATATTATTCCACTTCGAAGACCAGTCATAAGGTCAGTCATCAATAATGAACTGCTATGAGAAATATTAAATAATATTTTTTGTACTTTTGTGGGTGGCTTAGACACCCAGCCTCCACATAGAGAGGCAATCGGTTAATGAGAGGCTGCATAACATGTCTAGTGTTTAGCATTCCAGTGCTACATGTAGATGTCTGTTCAGCATACAGCTAATGCTTGGGCATATGCTGTTTTGATATGTGTTTTTGGACCCAGACCTTTTACTCTTGCTCAAAATAACTGCCCCCCTCTACAGGTGTGCTAATATTGTACAGGTAAATACATGCTGATAAATAATATTTTTCTGATGTCCTGAGGAAATTCTTGGGCATAGAAAGGAGGAGGGAGAGGGGTTCGGAAGAGTCTCTGTTGAATTCTTACAGGCATTCATGCTTTTCAATCAAATTCAGGAAACCTTGAACGCCTAAAATATGCCTGGAATGTTTATTGAATGTGTTAGGACCTATTGCGAACGAGATCTTCAACCACAGGAAACGGATGTATTCCATCAGTCACAGAATGATAAATTTAGTTTTAGGTTTTTACTTTGTCCCAAGATAAACCCTCCGTTTTTATAGATGAAAGTATAAATATTTGCTATCCAGTCGTTTTTTTATATAGAGCCACATGCAAGACTTAGTTTGAGGAATTAAATTGGGAAACAAGAATCCCGCCATCGCTTACTCAAGCAAAGCCATGACTAATTTGACATGGCTATAAATAGAAAGATTCACGACGATAAATTCAAACGTTTGCTAATTTTGGAATTAGTTGTGGCTAATAGTAAACACCTCAATTTTCCACTTTTCATTCCCAAAGAAATTTACACTTGATTAGCATATTACAAAAACATAGTGGAAGACTTATATTTTCATCAATATTATTCATTGCTTTTCGTTGTTATCAAAATCACAAAATTAAATACACATAATAAAAGCTATGATTTGGATTGTTCGTGCTTGAGTGATTCAACAGCAACCAGTTGCATCGGCCTGGCACATTGCATTGGCTCATGAAAAATAGTTTTTTTTCCTTATCCCAAACCCTCTTCACTAGAGTTTAAAAAGCCTGCAACAGCAATTATCTAAATTCTTGTATAACCGAAATAGTGGATTTATTTTGAGACCTTTTGAAACAAAACCAATTTGGTCTGTAACCGATAGATACTCATCTGTTCTCTGTGGTTTCTGTGGTTGAAGATCTTGCTCGTGATTGGTTATAACACAATAAACATTCCAGACATATTTTAGGTGTTCACGGTTTTCTGAGTTTGATTGTAATTGCCTATTCATGTGGCGAGACACCAGGGTTAAAAAAAGAATAATGTTAATTTAAAAACCCAATGTATATGAAATATTTGTATATTTGTATTGATATCTTGTGTATGCAGATACCTCTGCAAACTAACTGATAAAGATCTGCGGCAGCCAGATGGTCGTATCATGGTGGACTCCATGTGGAGTGCTGTTAAGGGACCTGTTGAATCTGGGCCCATCTGTGATAAGTATGAAAATGACAACTGTGTAATTGTAGGTTCCCATGTAAAGTGAGGCCCCATCCTCACTTTGCTGGAGGAATTTTAAAAGGCAGCCTTATTTCTACGTTGAGGCCTTCCATCCACACTAATCCATTGAGAAAACGGAGCTTTTTGAAAACGCTCTTTGAAAACAGTAGCTTTTTGTTTTCGTGTGGACAGGAAACATTTTGAAAAGTTAACAGAACTTTTTGATAGGATGGTCTCACAATAATCGTGTGATTTCCCTGCTTGAGTTTTTTCCAGACACAAATCCAACATGTCTGGTGATTGTTGAGATTTTAAATTCGTCTGGCATAATGTGGAGGGAAAACATTTGATGCGATTTAAAAGTGAAACCTCCCCTTTCAAATTCCTACAACGTAGTTTGGATGGGGCCTGAATGTATACAAAGACTGATTTGTAATTAGACGAGACAATATTGTTGTTTGTAACTTTTGTAGTTTGTAAGGCTTCTGTCTTGACAAATCATAGGCAACTTTCATCATATACATTGTCTAGATAATGCTATGACTGTCATAGGAATTTAAAGCATGTTTGAAAATCCTATGATATTTTTCAGTATGAACAAGTTGTATATGTTGTTGTCCCAAGCAACAAAATTTTGCTATCTACGTGCAATATCAGTAGTTTAAAAGAAGCATTCCAAGTTCTCATTAAAATCAGAGACCATTACATTGTATTTTTGTGATAGTCAATTTTCTCTGCAGGGATAGCTTGGATCTGGCCTTTAAATATTTTACGTCATCCACTTTGACAGTGAGACTTGCTGGCTTGAATCAAATAACAGTAAGTTATTGTTCTTTTGTAGCTGTAGTGCTACATGCAAACTTTAGCAGTAGGTTTGTTATTTTACGATAACTGCAGAAAATTCAGGTTCGCTGATTGGCTAATTTTCATTGTCAGTAAGCAGGCAGACACATGAATTTATAATTTATGCGATGCCTCAATGAGCAAGAGCAGACAATTTGACAATTTTTTATCGTAAAAAACAAACTGACGTTAGTTTTTCATGCATCTGTCCTGTTATCGACAATGAATTTTGCCATGACATTGTCAAAGTAGTCTGCGGATCCACGAGGCAATAGCCGAGTGGATTCACAGCTACTTTGGCAATGTTACGACAAAATTCATGATCAATAAGAAGACAAACACATGAAAAACTGATGTCAATCTGATAAATATACAACAGTTCCTCAAACAGAGTGCTCCTGTAATATTGTTATCACCCTTAGTAATTGTCTTGGTGATGAATCTCGGGTATAGACTGACTTGCTTACAACTTGTTTTCCTCAGAACCAGGTTCACATGTTTATGGACCTCTTCCAGACAGACCCAGCTGCTGAAATAGACAGGCAATGGTATAAAATGTGTTCTGTTTTGTTAATGTAAATCCTGTATTTATCACATCCTGGAAAAAAAATTAAACTTACTAAAGGTTTTTGTCCCAGACCTACAGTGTACATGACTACAAAGATGTACCTATGGCAAACATTGATGTCATTATAATTACTGTGTTGTTAAATTAATACATAATTTGTAAGGTTCTATAGCTTGTGGTAATAATAGAATAATTTTAAATGTGGCTAAATATCATTTAGGCAAGGTTAAACTCGAGCTAATGCAGCCAGCTAGCATGCCCATCCAGCTACGATCATTTGGGCAAGTTAAATATGAACTTATGCAGCCAGCGGTTTCCCCGTTTGGGAGTACGTGACCTGTGGTGCGGCCTTCAGGGGTTTTGCAGGGGTTTATGGTTCATTGCATAATTGTTGTAGTGTATTCTGCTGATTATTGTGGATCAGTTGCACTGCTTTGCTCGCTAATCATTGTGGATTCTTGCACCCTCTCCTCCCTCCCGTTTTGTTCTTGGTCAGGGTAAGTATTCTTCAGGTAAGTAGTTTCCACTAAATTTCCTTCAGTGTGACGGTGCTGGTTAGCGGATGCTCATTGGGTGGTTCCTGCTTTCCAGGGTTGCCATGGATACCTCCTAGCGGCTTATGGCTTTGGCACCCCGCTAACCTGTAAGGCACCAGTTCCCAAGCTCATCTATTTGTGATGAGTTTAATGATAATTATTAGTAGTAAAAGTAATACTAATCTTGATTTTGTTTGTACTACAGCTTGTGTACAGAACTTTCTCAATGGTTGATAGAGAACAAACTTGTGGAGCATTTGTTTGGTCCAAATCTGCACGTTGAGGTGACTCTTTACTTAAGTATTGTTATTGATTAACTAAATTACTGATATTAATTATTTGTTACCATGAAACCTTTGGATTGCCAGGTCACAGTAATTATAAATTATTACATTTTTGCGATGTAAAAAATTGAAAGAAATCTCAAAATAATACTTTTAATTAAATTTGTCCAGACCTGTAGAAAACATCAAAGTGATAATAAACTAAATTGGAACAAGTATGGTTGCGTCTAGTTGGGACTGAAACAAATTTATTAACAAGTAAAGTATTAACAAGTTAATAGTTTTATTAAATAATTTTGTTTAGAAATTATTGACAAACTAGAAAGCATGTTGTAGGGTATCTCACATTTGATGTAGCTCCTTACTATGTTCATGACAATTTAAACAACACAGCTAAATGCATTTTAAGAGACTGTTATTGATGTAACCTAGACATGTGGATGGTCTCTGGTACTTTTATTTGTGTCTTTTGACCCTGACGATTCTTTCACATATTTGCAGCTTCTTAAACAGTCTCAGATCATATTGAACTATCTGGCGCGGGAAACTTGCCTCACGACCTCTCACTTGGACTGCATCTGGCTTGCAGCACAGGTATTACTCACAACTTGGAAATCTAATTACTCTTCTCCATATATTACTTTGATGTCTCTTGAGAGAATCTGGTTCTAAATCTGGGTTTTAATGAGACAATCAGGTTATTCATTCTCATCACCTAAACGTTTGCGCAGATAATAAAAGATGAGTTAGGAATCAAATGTAACTCTGTCACTAAGGACGACCTAATTCTCACTTTGTCAAATATTTTCAGGGTGGAACTTACAGTGATTTTGTGAATTATAACATACTGTAAATCATTGGATTAGCACCCAGGGGGATTAGTTCAAATTTGGGATAAGATGAAGGATTTTTTCTGAGTTTTTTCTGGACACCAAAGGGTAAAAGACAGTGAGGCCAGCAGAAGAAGAAAGAGCTAAGTATATCAGTGAACATGCCCTGAGTACAGTGTAATCTGAGAGGTGGCACGAGACTGCTCCTGACCAGCTTTAGATAGATGGTAGAGACCTGACACTGAAAATCACATTGGTTAGAAGAACTGATTATGATTGTAGTTAAGAGCTTTAGAGTCTGCTTTCATGGATGTCAAACCCACCAGCATTTCTCTGAGTTTATCACCCCATTGTAAAATTAGAATGAAGCACCCTTTTTGCTTTTTGCTGTGTTAAATATTCAAACTTGTCCTCTGTTTCATTTCTAGCTCAAACATGTAAGCCGTTATGTTCATGACCTGCTGACAGTGCTCACAAAGCACATGGACATGCCCTCCATTCTGTACCTGTTGGACCTGGTTTCCAAGCTGCCTCCAATGGCGCACACACGACAGACTCTTTACCTTGCCTCTGTTCTGATCAGAATTGTCTGGAGGGCAGGATTATCCTCTGCTGCTGTTGAGTCTGGTCCATCTGCACATGCAAACAGCCCTGTTCATGGACCAATGACTTCTGGTAAGTGATAAACAAGTTACACTTTCTCTAACCATGGTAGAAAATTAATAAGTGTATTACAATATTATTATTATTAGTTAGATAGATAATATTGATAAAAATATTCTGCCTCAAAAACATTGGTGCTGAATGCCACTTGTTGTAATTCCTAAAAGCCAGTTTGTTAAATAAATGTAAGACATGTTACTGACAACAATTGTAAAATTATAATTAGTACTAACATTTGTTAGTGTAATATTATTGTTCACAAAGTTTTTTTAATTGGAATTTAACTAAGTCAAACTCAAACCAGTCCTGGCCAGTGGCTCTGCATTGGAAATGCAGAGTGGGTATGCCTGAAATGGTCTTTTAGGGTCTTTGTACTACGTTTTATTTTGGACCAGCTGTGTACAGACAGGTGATTATCGTGTGCTGTATGTGCATGCATACAATTGATTATGGTCTGCGCAATGCCTACTTTAAAACATCCCCCTTCTTCGCCCCCGCCCTCTTGCCCCCCTACCCTTTACAGTGTTTGGGCTACATTTCCTCTGATTCCCATATTGTGCTGGTGCTTGATACATTGCTACTTTAAGGGTTGCCCTAGATACATGCACGTCCATGCGATGTTTATAAATTTCAATCATCTTGTCCTTTATGGGAAAATCTCCAGGTACTGCAAATGCCGCAATGGTAGCCTCGGCTATGCAGCGGAAATTCAGTCGCACTGCAAGTCTCAGCCAAAGCAGCAGCAGGAGTGGAAGTGTGAGTGACATCAGTTGCGACGGTGAACAGCTTGATATGGATGAATCACCAACACATCGTCAGCAAAAATATACTCAGTATGTGTATAGCTTCATGTATAGTTTGCTTGGTTCAGTTTACAGAAAAGTTGCCACTGAGAAGTAATACTGCATTCAATAGCACTTTACAGTCGTATTAAGGATAAATTTTTAGGATGAGGTCATGGTTGAAAAGATTAATCACACCCCAAAATGTTCTTGTACAGTCTTTCCTCACAGGGGAGTGCTGACATGGACACAGAGGAGATCCCTCACCCCCCTGACCTCAGACAGCCCTACCCTGGCCAAGCAGAAGATTACTCCAGCCAAGAAAAAACAGGTGGAGAAGATGCAGACATTGACAGCACCAGCTGCACCAACAGTCGTGGCAGCTCTCTGTCTGACAGGCATGACCTGGATGAGTTTGATGCTGAGGGTGTGCAAGACGAGCTGACGCAGCTCAAGACAGTGGCAGCACTGCGTGTCATGCAGGATGAAGGAGATGAACGAGAGAGAAGCCTGGGGTTTGATTTGAACACGGTGTGCGAGGAAGGAAAGACTCTACTCTGGGATCTGATTCAAGATGATAAAGCTGTAAGTCCTTGTCAGATTCTTTCATTGTCAGCATTATGAAAATCACCAAACCATGGAATGGACTCAATTTTTGTACAGCGACTACTCCTATTTTCTATTGCTGACCTGCCCAGGTTCCTTTGTGTTGTTGCGAGTTGATTGTAAGTGAGGTTTAAACTATTAAAGGTGGGGGAAAGGAAAGAAGTGGATAAGTGTGTTAAAAAGTAAATGAGAATATTATTTTTACACATTTGCTTCTTTCCCTTTGCCAGCCTTTACTTTAAGTTTTGCTTGCAGTCGAGTACAACAACATGAAGGAATGTGGGCAGGCCAGCAAAGAAAGTGGGAGTGGTCGATACAAACATTTGAGTCCATTTCACGGTTCGGCGATTTTCATAGTAAAGAATTGCAAAGGAGGAAGATGGTGTTTTCAGTTGTTTTTAAGGTTTCCTAAGATGACATATCATTGAATAAGATTTTTGTTATGATGTTTTATTTGATGTTTCTTTTCTCAAGATCCACCTTGCTGATGGCCTGGTTCAAGAAGCGGAAAAGCTACTTTGTCAGTTGATTTGTTACACTGGAGAGAAGAAGATCAGAATGAAGTTCATTGAGGGATGTGTGGCTAACTTGGCTGCCAACAGGTACAAACATTATGTAAATAATTAGTTGGACCTATAAGTTAGCTTCTTGCAGAACTCAGCCAGCTTGGCTGCTGTTATTGTAGGATGTATTGTGCAAGATGTAAAAAAAACATGGGTGTTTTAGGAGGTCAGACTGTTTGTTTTCTTCTGTCAGTTTCTTAAGTAATGATATTGTATTATTTTTTTTAAACCTTTATCCTCATTCCAGGCTCCAGTTGTTTGAAGGCTATATGAAACATGAAAGACCATGTTTGACCACATTTCCAAAGACCGAGAGGAGAGTTGAAAATACAACGCACACCAGAGTATTTTTGACGAACTTTGTGGTGATTGGAAATGTGGTCAAGCACGATCTTGAGTGTTTGATAGCTGTTCTCAATTGAAACTGAATCTAAGGAGAAAACGGAGAAATAAAAACATAAAAATCTATGCTGATTAAGATCAGATATCCAAACACTGCCATGGTCATGGTTTCCTTTGTATAAACTTTATGAATTAATAATGAGTTTGAGAAGGCTGGATAACACTATCCACCAGATAAATCGCTATCCAGTGGATAAGTGTTCACAAAACAAACCACGCTACCCGATGGATAATGATTTATTCGGTGGATAGCGTTATCCACCTTTCAAACAATGGGGGCCTCCTCTCTAGATTTCTTGTTATATAAAGTTCTAACTCTTAATGTTTACAAAAACAGAGAGACTCCACAACACAAATGTAGTTGTTGTTCAAGAGAGGAACAGTGTGTGTATCTGCTTGGGGAAAACAACTGTGATTTTTTGGTTTCTTTAGGTCTGTGGTGATGTCAATTCAGCTGCTGCCCAAACTGTTCAGCTCATTCCAGCAGTTTGTTTCTGGTGATCAGGGCCCTCACTGGGTGACAGCATGGGCCAGTCGAGAGTTGAACATGATGGAGCTGTTCTTTAACAACATTACCCACTGTGTGGAAACTGTGGCTCAGGGGGATGTTACTGGCAGTTCCCTGTACAGCCCTATAGAAGAAGTGCAGGCTAGACTGCAGTTTCTGTCCTCTGTGTTTTCATGTGAGCTCTCACAACAAGATTTCAGTAAGTACATTGTATTATACACTTAATGTGATGCTGTGTATGCCTTGCTTGGAAAAAAATGCCGTCCAGTTGTCCTGGACAAGGAAATTGTCCTACCGGACAAGTTAGTTTTCATTTTCACTCGCTTGATGACGAGGGCTTGAATGCAAGTCGTTTGCCACCTAAATCCAAAAACATTAGCATACTGAGGCTTGCCTAGGGCCAGCAAAATTTGAGAGTTGCTTGTCTGAAAGGCAATCTGGAATTCACGTTTTTGTCGAGCCATGTATACTGTATAACACAGTGAGATTACACTTACGTGTCTTGACAATAAAAATAGCCTTGAAGAGCATAGGGTCTCGTCCTTGAAAGTTAATGACTATGGAGAGTAAAGTGTCTTGACAATGAAAATGGGATTGGAAAGTGTAGTGTCGTGACAATAAAAATTACATTAAAGAGTTAAGTGTCCTGACCATGAATATGGCATTGTCCACTACTGGACTCTCAGTCAAACCTATGGTTCCAGACCTCAGTGAACGAGAACATTGAAGGATCTCTCTTTCTATTGCAGAGTTGAGTACAAGTCAAGTTGATGTACTGTGGCACTGTTTAGTGTGTGACTCAGATAGGTCTGACGACACACTGGAGTGGTTTTTACAACAAGCTCAGAGTAAAGAATTCCATGCTTTGGATGCTTCTGCTTTGCAGTATATTTTTACTGAAAAGGTAGCTTACTTCCAAAGACTTCTTCTTGTATATGTACAATTAAAATAAGTGGTTTTAAAGTGATATATCAAACACAGAAGGCCATGTTTGACCATGTTTCCAAACACTGAGAAGATAAACTTAAGCAATTTGTTGCTTACAGAACTTTACATATAAATTTCAGAAGTATTAATTTTTGGCACCAAACATATTGCTCAGCTGCTACATGTATTACAAACAAATCTGCGTCCTTAATCTTTTCCAGCTGCCATCTCTGCCGGCTGAAAAGTTTACCATGACTGGTCTACATCTTCTACAGCAACTGTACAAGATGTTCAAATACTCTGATGTGAAAACCTCTGATCCTACAAAGGTAAGAACTACAAATTAAACTTGTAACCCCTCTACCTTGTGCTCGAAAGTGACCAGGCCATATAGTTACTCTAGATGAAATTTTTACAACACTTACATGTTCTGCAGTAGATGGCATAGGTTCATCTAGACTGATAATAGATAAAATTATTCATATGTTGTTTTTCAACATCACTGTCACAGTGTATGAAATAATGTAACAATTGAATATTTTGCCTTCTCTCCAGCCATGTGGAATAGATCAGTTGTGGAAGATAGCTGTTCAGGCCAGATCTACCGAGGTCAGCTGGGCAGCCATCTCATACCTGAACTCACTCTACATCAATGGTAAGTAGTATTTACACGTCATTTACATGTAGATTATAATAATAAGCATGGAATTTTTCACAAGTATAGAGTGCCGACAGCCATGCAAATTTATTTGAACCAAAGAAGGGGTGTTTGTTACACCAACATGGCCGTTGTTTTATTGTTTTGATAGCTGCGGTGGAAATGCTCCATTACCTAATGGCATATTCCCAGTTGATTTCTCACTGAGTCAGACCTGTAACATTCCAGATTCAGTACAGTGTGATAATTATTGCTTTTTTTTCTCATTGATGTAGCAAATGGTGGTTGCCTGAAATTTGAAGACGAGTTTATTCAGAGATGTATGACCATCATTGGAGGGGCTTCACAACATCTCAACATGGTATAGTCTCATCCATGCTGTAGTGTGGACAGAATTACACTAAAACGTGGCCCAAAAGAAAAAAACATTGTAGGAATTTCTGCCTACTTTAGCCTCAATACTTTTAATATTAGCTTCTTTAGTATTTATTAACATTAGCATTATTACATAATTGCAGCACCGCAAGTCTTCTGACTTGCTTATGTGCTGAATCACCTCCGATAAAAATAATAATAACAACACCAACAACAACATTAATAATAATACCCTGTAAAGGAAGGAGAAGTTTTCTCTGTACATGCAAATCAATACATTCTTTGCCAAGACAACCAGGGACTTGATTTTCATGAATGAAACTTGTTCTTACAGGAACAGAACCTCCAGATTATGGAAAGAGGACTGCTTTTACTGAAGAGTCACATCGAGAGCTTCAAAAGAAGGTTCGTTTATACAGTTTATTTGAGATTTTCGGCTTTCTCTCTTGATCTCCTGTCACCAATCTTTGCCATTTTGGATGGGTAGACTGTATAGGCTTATACAAGAACTGTCCATAATGTCAGAAAAGATCTTGCTAGCTGTGAAAAGTAGATCATTTCCCTTACAAAGGAAGAAAGTCCTGTTCATCCTTGTAGAAGAAAATATACATTAGGTATCATTTTGCTTTTCTTTTTCTTGAAGAGAGTATTTTGTACGACCTCCCTTTTCAATGAAAGTGCTGTTGCATTGTCATGTGGCAGACAAATGGCATTCGGTGTGTGAGAATTACTTTTTCTTGAAGAAAGTATTTTTGTACCTCCCTTTTTACCAGGTTCGCATTTCATTTGCGTCTGTGGTGGTTAGAAGGAAGAGGGATTACCTGCCATCAACAGATAGCTCAGAGACCAACAGAGAAACATTATCCCATCAGAGTCTTGTGTGAACCTGCTGGACTCTCAGACAGGGTAAGGCATATTCCAGCCAGATTGGTCTGTGGTATTAGTTACATATGTCCATGTATGCATAACTCCTTTACCTTATTAACAACATATTTGCACAGAACACCCTGAACACAATGTTTTGTTGGCGAACAACAACAACAAAACAAGAAACAAAATTGGAGTCAGACATAACATGCCATCTTTAGTGCATTGTTCCAAAATACACTCAAATCAATTGTTCACCTGGCCACATACTCTAAGGAAATTTTTCTACATTCTTTAGAGGAAAAAACATCAGTGATGTCAGTAACTCATTACCTCACCACAGTAAATGTTTGAAAATGTTATATGTATTGGAAAATTTCTGTGTGAACATCCTTCATACAGAGACCTTGTTAATATCTAGAGACTTGCTATTGTTCAGATTGTGTTTGTATTGACAAGGTTTTCAGTTGTTGGTTTTTCTGTTTATATGAAAATGTCAGGTGACTTGCAGCCATATGTATTTATTTACTTATTAAGCTTCGGCCTACTATTACATATAAAGAAAAAGAAGAGGAAGCAAAAAAACAAAACAAAACAAAACAAAAAAAAAAAAAAACAGACAGCAAAACAAAACAAAATGGCCAGGGGAGCCACTACAGCTCAGCCAATTACAGCCAATTACAGCGGCCCCCTTAGAGATAATTGTGTTGTATATGCTGACAGAAACAAACTTTTTTGGGTTGTGTTCTGAGGTGTTCAATATTTTTCGAGTTAAGCAATTTGGCCTAGTGATGCTTATTTTATCCGTCACCAATATACCTGAGTACCCCACTATCCTCCCTTGGGGATTTGGTTTCAATTTTGCTGTGCATTGTAATTTGCAATTTTATTTTGCTTGATGACGTAGGGTACATTTGAGATGAACTCATCAGATCTTGTCGCCGACCTTCGTGCAGAGGTGACCTTCTGGTGCAAACAGCTGCAAGAGAAACTTAGGAAGGACCCTCAGCTTGGAGACAGCTTATCTCAACACACACCCCTCTCTCCGTACACCCCACAGTTGCACCCCCCTTTCAGGCTCATATCCCAGGGGCATGAATTAACCCCCAACTTAGATGAAAAAAGTCTCGCAGAAGTTGGCTTTAAAGACTTGCAGGTACTGCCGTACAACACAATTTTGAACATTTTTTTTGTAGTGTAAATCCTCTGGTAATTGTATCGATGGAAGGGGAGCTGTAGTAGTAGAGAGGGTTTGTATAGTCCACTGATGGTTGAATGAAACTTCCAATTTATTTTAAAGTAAACAGAAGTTCAAAGCAAAATATTTAACACTGTCACTCCCAAAGCCACACCTGGAGGTGATTCAGAATTTGCTTTAAATCAGTGTTTCAGCCAGAAAATTTTACTTGAGGGCCAAAGTGGCCCCTGAAGATCTTTTTTAGAGGCCAGTCTTTTAGGAAAGGGGCCAATAAATTGAAAGCTATCGAAGGAGAAAATGCATCAGGGTAGCTAGGAAAATAAAGCAATTTATTAGGATCTATGATAAAATTTAATAGTAAGTGCTTTTTGAAGTGTTTCTACTCAATAAAGTTTCTTTTGAATCAGATACTAGTATGAGGGATCCGTGCATTACAAGAGAAGAATCCGTACGCATACATGACGTAGTCATTAATCAAGGGTTTGCAATGCATTATAGGGCAATTTCAAACACGGTCAGCCATTTGAAAGTTTTCCGATGTGAGAGAATCAATACAGCAATGCAAAAGGACGGATTGACTTCTTTTCTCATGTTAAATGTTTTAGAAGCAAAGATCTTTCAATATGATTTTCGACAAGGACATAATGTGTGACAAAATAATCGTTGTTGATCGTCAACACAGAGAAATGTAGTCGCCATTATGCCATATTATGGCGACTAAACCAGAATTTTTGGTCGCCAAGGATGAAATGCTTGTTGCATTGGCGACCGTATCGATCACAATTTCAAGCCCTGGGATGGCTTTTAAAATATTATGCCTGTGTTAAGCCTGCAGTCTTGTAAAAGGAAAGGGCCAAATTGGCCCTTTGATCGTTTTTCGGCGGGCCATCTCTGATTGTAACGCGGGATTCCCGCAATGGCGCGCTCTGGCGTAAACACTGTTAAATTTGGGGCGTAACTATTCAAACAAAATTTTCTCTGCATTACATTCAGTTGGATAGGCTGTTTGATACAATTTCTTATGTAGAAAGTGGTTCCAACTTTTATGTGTGTGGATGAACGACAGAGTTTCACAGAGTTCTGTTTGTTGTGCCAACTTTCGAATCTGTACACGAAACCGAGGTGTATGACCATTTATTCAAAGTGAAAGTCATCGAGTGTTACTTAAATTTTCATGTTCCTTTATTTACTATTTAGTAATAATAATTGTGAACATGTTTTATCCTCATTTCAGCGGGTTTTTGTATCTGTTGGAGCTGTAAGAAGAGACAGGCATTATGATAGTGGTTACATTCCTTCCTCCTCGCTCCCGTCGCCCAAGTGGGACTCCATCCCCATGATTATTCTCCTTCAAGAACAATTCTTTGAACAACTTTTCTCCTTCTTAGAAGCTTTGGATTGCTTTGTCGCGTCAAGGAGTAGCCCGACTGAAAAGTCATTGCCTGGTTCTTCGATGGCACTTCAAACATCTCAAGAAACAGTTGCTGCCGAAGGGGCTCTAGATCAGATTGAAGATATGGACGATAGCACTGAACACGAAGACAAACCTCCTCTGCTCCCACTAATGGAAAGCAGAGTTGAATTTTTATGTGGCATTACTTGGGAGCTCTTGTTTCTTTTGCCAACAAATCAATCCATTCTAAACAAACTGAAGTATTTTGGTCGTGTTCTGCACATGGACTCGAAAGGCTGTGATAGTAAAAGTGATACAGATCAAAAAACGGAGAAAGCTCAACCCGAGGAAAAACTTTGGGAGTCGTTATTGGATCCGAATTTCCCTCACAAACTATTGTATTCTCTTCAAGTGATAGATTTGATACACAACTCCTCAAAGGAGACACAGGCACAGTTTTCGCCCACTTATTCTCGACTAAGTAGCGATTCTGATATCTCTGATAATGATGACGAGAAAGAGGCAGCCACACCACAGGTTCAAGCTGCCTCGTGGGGCTCACAGTTCATTGACTTTGGAGGACTTGGTCACTTGTATCATATTCTCATGTCAGGTTGTTTAGAAGTCAGTGGCAGTTCACTATGGACGCAATGGCGGCAAGAATGTCTTGCGCACCTGTTGAAACTAATTTGCGAATTTGGGACGATGAAACGTAACAGTGATGACGATGATGATGTGTTTGCATCGTCAGAAAGTGACTCGAATAAGCTGCAGATTCAGAAGAAGGATGGACAGTTCCGAGTCAGATACAAGAGTACGGACAAAGAGGAAGTGATATGCATCAAGTGCTTGTCTTCCAATCTTATGTCAATTGTTAATGTGAACTCACTGTTGGAGAAACTGCTTCACATATCCTATCAAGCAACTCTGCCCATCCATGGTGGTCAGAACAGAGTCAGTGGAGGAGAAGGTGAATTTCTTTTAAAAATTATAATTCCTTTGGCGCGAAAATATGCTCGGATATTTGTCCGCGGACATTATAAAAAAAATTTCCAAGGACAAATATCCGGAACAAAGAATTTCCAAAAAACAAATATCTGAGATTATTTTTAAAGAATCACGGAGGCTATTGTGTGTATTGACCTTCAAATATTTTCAGCAGCACACGGGAGTTTTTGAAAATTTGTGAATATCACTCGGTTATTGCCCAGTTTTATCTGGGGCATATTCAGTGACGCCCTTAGACCAATCGCACACAAGCGAAAATATTTGATGGATAATAAATTAAACTATGTGGTCCATGTTTTGCTATCAGTAATCTCGTCTGGTTTATATCTCACACAGTTGTTCACCATGCTGTGTCTCTACTGGTTTCTGCTGCTTTTACGGATGGTACCGTTAGAAGCTCGCTTCTTCAACAGAGTAACTTTAAACCTTGGCTTCAGCAGCTGGTGTTATTAGCCAAAGAGGTAATGCTTATTTCCCAATGTTTCACTCTTCTCCCATCCCTTGTCTTGCATCTATCTCATGCACAAGGTAGGGACCTAAACAAATAGAAAGCTGGGAAACCACTGCATGTCTGGTTCTATCGTATCGATTGTGTGTAGCCTGGTTAGTCACTCTTCGTTATTTTTCATGGCTGTTTCATCTCAGGCTTCATTCGTTTTCCTCTAAAAACATTGCGTACATGTACGCATTGTAGGATGACATTCTGGTGACATCTGATTGGCTCTTGCTTTAACGCCATTGCATGTAATATCTTTATCGAATAATGAGGGAACTTGATGATTCTCACGGATGAATATTACTTTTGTATTAACCTATTAATGATAACATACTTGTAAGTGCAGTGCATGATAAGGCCATGCTTGCTGTACATTGAAGTTGGTAATAATTTTTGGACTGCTGTACATAGCGTCTTTCAGCTCATTTTGGACAGTGAGGCTAATACAGTGTTACACCTCGTGTTTATATTCCATGCATTGCTATTTTCAGCCAAGTGTGAGATTTGAAGCCTGCCGTGGTCTTTACCGACTGAGTCTCATCAAGGAGAACTCCTGCCTCATACAGTTGATGGACGCCCTGCTGGACTCCCTTCCATTAGCGCAATCTCTTCAATCACGAGAAAGCTCTCACGCCAGGCGACAAGAGCCCAGTGCACGAGAATACTTCTCTATTCTGTGTAGACTTGTGGATGGTCTCCCTAGTGTGGAGGGAGGTGAAAAGGTACAGGGACCATTTAGTTACTCAGTTTTAGCCTCGAAGTCAAAGCAGGAATTTATTATTATCAACGTTACTGTCATGCAATTTTGGATGTAATATGTCAAGCACGATAGACCGTGTTTGACCAAATACGAGGCGTAGCGGAGTATTTTTGACGAACTTTGAGGGGTTTGGAAATGCGGCCATACACGGTCTTTTAACTAAAAGCTAGAGAAAAAACGGAGAAGTAAAAGTGTAAAATTCTACGCTAGTTAAGATCACATATCTAAACACCGTTACGGTCATAGTTTCCTTTGTGTTATTTTTGATGATCCAAGAGAAGTCAGTTTGGAGAATTTAGTGGCACATCAAACTTATGTCTTCTAGTTGACGGTTGTCTTTATATTGGTCGCCTGCAGGCCAGCGTAACAATAAATTATATGGAGATACACGTATTGCCCTAATGTTCATCTCCAATGAATTCCTTCGTGTTGCTAACCCTGTTAAATTTCTCTCAGGATCATGAAGTGGACTTGGATTCTTTGGCTAAACTACTCGCCAAATACATACGAGACTGGTAAGTGATGAAACGATTTTGAGAAATGTTTATTATTTTAGTTAATTTCCTTCGCGTTTCTTTCAAAATTAAGATGTTCCTATCCAATGTCCGTGTATAGCAAATATTATTATTTAGGCTCACCTCCACTCAACAACCAGACGGCTTTTCTTCACACCAAGCTAGCCTGAGATGAATGTCATGCACGTGACTCTGCACTTCACCACGTCCCGAGAGGGAGCATACACTTCTTTCGGTTGTATATTGTATCCCACCCTTGATCAGGCCCTCTCATAATACAGCTAAGACACAACAATAATCCGAAGAAAGACCTAAAACTTTTATTCGCTAGCAAATGTTTCGTATTCGTTTCGTATTCGTGTAAACGTGACCGGCCTCGATTAGCTCAGTTATCCGCGGGCATGTTGTAATTGCAATTTTAATTTGAAAACAGAATAAAATGTATGTATGTATATGTATGTAATATTTGATGTCCATTGTTACTAGCACTGCTTTGTTTTGACAGCCGACCACGTACAAAGCAAAAGTATGGTAGCCATGAAAATGAAGGCCTGAGCGGTATGTTGAAACTCTGTACAGCTGTTATGAGGCATGATCCATCATTCAAGATGTCCCGTGATGGACTGGTAAGTGACGTTTTTGTGGCACTGTTGCTAGGCAACACTAGCCACTATGTTATTTAAACTCGTTTCTTGGATACTGTAAGCCTTATTTTTGAAGTCTGACCCATATTTAAACTGTTGTAAAACCGAAATTTAACCAACAGATTTCAGTTAAACGTAACGCACAGCACTTGCACTAGAGTTTCATATTACTTTACCAACAAAAAGAGGCACTAATGGCCGTATTTATACTAGAGATGGATCATCTGTCTGGGACGAACTTGGGCAAAGAACAGTAGTTCGTCTGATAATTCTTTTGTACAGAAATTCAACTTGGACAAACAGACGGGTCATCTGTCCAGACGAACTATCATGATGCAAGACGAACTGGTGTGATGGTTCATCTGTAAGCTAGAAATTTATGTGAACCTACAAGTATCTTTTGTTGCAGGCGCTTTTCTCTTCTTTATGTAATAGTAATTATAATATTTGAGGAAACGTTTCGGTTTGCAGGAGTTTCTGCGAGATGTATTCCAATCCTGCCTGTTTGCTCTGCCAGAGGATTGTGCCGATGAGAGAGACTTGCCACTCTGTAAATCCAAGGTACATTGTAATTTATCATACTGTCTTAACTCAGCTTTATAGCCAAACATACTGTGAGCTATCACTGCCAAGCCATGTCCTGTTGGTAGCTACTAATGGAAAGGTGCTCTCTTGTGAAGGGGTGAATTAACTTGCATTTTAATTGTTGCAACGAGACTGATAAATTTATCCTAGGGCCCCCGTCCACACTACTTCAGAGGGATTGAAAAAGCTCCGTTTTCAAAATGTTCTCCACAGGAAAAAGAAAAACCGGCATTTTCAAATTCCTCCAGTTTGAAGAGCGTTTTCGAAAAGCTCCGTTTTCGTGACGGATCAGAGTGGACGGTAGGCCTACCCGTACAAATAAAGCTGCGTTTTCAAATTCCACCGGCGTTGTGTGGACGCTGCGTAACATTACTGTGTGGCTGTTTCAACTTCACTTGAAGAATTGCCTTGTTTCCATTTCAGCTGGCTAGGAGTGCTGCCTTTGATCTTCTTCTAGAGATGACACGGGGCTGCCGAGAAAACTTCCTTGAAATTCAGAAACTGTTGTTGAAGCATCACAGCTCTGGTAAAAGTTTCTGATTATTAAATGGCCACGTAATGAATATGTACAAGACAGACATGCATGTATGAAATGCATGAAGCATTAAAGAAATAAAGGGTTCTTCTCAGCATGTACGCAATTTAAGCTGTTGTGTTTTAAGCATGTAAAAAGTTCAAGGCTACCTTAGTATTTGAACATTCTGTATGGTGACTTAGTCAACCAGCTGAAATTTGAAGTCTTAGTGCGTTGGAGGCATGCTTATTGTGGTCTCTGTTGTTACATATATAGGGAAGAAAACGTAATCAACACGTGAAAGACAAACTACGGGTGAAATTTGAAATGGACGAATTGATCCTCACAGTTTACTTGCGATATTGTTTGATGAGGCACAAACTAGGACCTGGCTCGTTCAAGTTGTTTCTAATTGTAGTTATGGACAGAGTTTTGAACAATTAAGTTGCTGATAACTGCTTTCAACTCTGTTAGAGTTTTCATTCCTTCATTTTGATTGTTTAGATGGCAGAAAACGTTCCTCTTACGGATGGCATTACTGGCCTCACGACAATGGCCGTTCCCCATGTGGGCTGGTAGGAATGATCAATTTAGGAGCCACGTGTTACATGGCCTCGTGTATGCAGCAGCTCTACATGATGCCGCAAGCCAGGACCGCTATTCTAAACTCAAGGGTGAGTCATGCACAAAAAGTTCTTTGTAGAAACACTTTTTAAGAAGTGTGCCTAAGCCTTGCAGTGAAAATTTCCTCCGATGAGAGACCAGTTGAAAACATCAGGAATTGGAATCTACAGTGGCATCAAATGTTGCAATGGCGATGAGATTTTAAAAAGTTTGACCAGCCAGGGCTCGAAATTGCGACTCACTGGTCGCCAATGCGACCAAAAATTGAGCACTGGCGAATAAATTTTCAGAACTGGTCGCCAGCTGGCGACTCGCGTTTTGTCCGATAACTAAAGAAAACCACGACGCAACTTTTGTTTTTAAATCTTTATATTAGGAAATCAATCAGATATGGTAGCTAGTATACAACTCACTTTTCCGTCCCCAGTAAAATAATGTCTGAATATTACAAGATAATCGAAAAAATTGAATGTACTTCGACACGTCGATACAGCGTTCACGGCGCGCCATACTGTTTCAACGGCTTCTTCCGAAACTGGGATCGCAGGCACACTTCAACACTATGTGCTTTTCATTTGCCGTGAAAATGACGGGAGATACCGATCAGTTGAGGGTTTACGTGAGTTTTTTACGTGCGGGGAATGAGGATTCAGCCGAAAGGTTAATCCAGACTTTGAATCCTTCATCAATTGTTGATGTAGGGTAAGTGGATTTCACCAAACTGCCGAAGGATATCCTAGGAACTAGCTTGATTCCAGGCGTCGAGGAAAGCAAGTCGAAAATAAAGAACGGCATTTGGAAGAAGTAGCAAAGGGAAAATACGCAAGGACCCGTGTTTGTCTCACAATGAAAACCACGGACTTAAAACGTTTTATGCTTCGCTTCATTTAAAATGACAATGGAGACAACCATCACCTTCGGACCAGAGACATATCACCTGAGAACGACGGTAGCTTTATAACTAAGTGTTACTCGTGTTGTTTCTAATTGTTTTCTCTCTTCAATTGTGACTTTTCTTGCATGCAAAGTAACGTATAAAATCGTGTTCATGTGTAAGCTATATATAAAAAAAGTTGGCGACCAAAATTTACGATCTGGCGACTAAAATTTTTCCGTTAGTCGCCAGCTGGCTCCCGAACGAAAAAGTTAATTTCGAGCCCTGCCAGCAATCCACCATAGGAAAAAAGATGGCGGCTGTATTATTTAACCACAATGCCTTGCGAACCTAACACAGCCTACGAAGCACAAAGAAAGTGAAATTTTTACAATATTTTCCCCTGTACTAAGGACATTGAGTAGCCTAAGTTTGAAGGATTTTATAGCGTTTCTGTACGTTTTTATGAACGTTGTTAATGTTTTCGTGCGCTAAGAACTATGGGTAAATGTACCAGTCGCCATCTTTTTTCCTGCGGAGGATTGAATTCCACTGTCTCTTCAGCATTGCTTGGGAGGCGCGATGGCCTCATGGTTAGTGCGCTCAAACCTGGATTCAGTGGTCTGGGTTCGAGCCCTGGCCGGGGACTGACATTGTGTTGTGTTCTTGGGCAAGACACTTTACTCTCTAAGTGCCTCTTTCCATCCAGGGGGGAGTAGAAATACTCCTAGTCGCTTCATGCTACTGAAACCGGAGATATGCGCCAACCTGATGGGCCACTTGACTCATATGCAGACTTCGCCTTTACCATCAACATTGCAATCCAAATGTGAAGCTTGCTAAGTACTTACTTCTTTGTTGATCTCCTATGTTTTTGTTGTTATCTCTTAGCTCACCGACGATGTCAAACATGAAGTTCTCCTGCGTGAAATGCAAAGGATGTTCTGTTTCTTAATGGTCAGTCCAGTGTTTCTTTTCTTAGAACATTTTATTCATAAAAATTCTTGTTCAAAACTGATTTGCTGCACTTTGAAATTAATGGCTGAAGTACAAGTATGAAAATATAATTACCTTCATGAAAAGTGTGTTAAAAAACTACTCAACTTGTTTTGGGACTATGCAAGCCATCTAATGTGATTTCAATTTTTTTTTTTGTAACGCCAGGCAAGTGAAAGAAAGGCTTACAACCCTAAAACCTTTTGCCGGACATACACTATGGACAAACAACCTCTGAACACTGGCGAGCAAAAGGACATGACAGAGTTCTTTACGGACCTGATCGGCAAAATAGAGGAAATGTCTCCAGCTCTGGTGAGAAATGTTATGTATCTGTTCGATCTCTCTGGTTCTGGATAGTGTATTAAGTTAGTGGTTTTAGTGTTTGTTGATTAGGTTGTCGCATATGTTTTTGTAAGGTCTATTTAATATTACTGCGATTTTGTACTCTGACAATTGTGTAAAATTAATACTGAGTAAAACATACTCTGTCAGATTGTTAGATCTTCGCTATGCAGAAAACGTATTCCGTAAGAAGTCTTAGAAATTAATGTACCGACATTTGCTCTGTCTTCTTTAAGAAGACTGTTGAAATAAAGTGCCTTCCCTCTGTAAACTTTGCCAGTAACTAAGAGGGTTATGAATCACTGCTGCACAGAATTGTTTGGCGTGAAAGTATTATTTGTTAAGTGTTGCCCCTTCCATTTGCTTGTAGTTAGACTAAGAAGTGTAATTCGTTCCTTAGTTTTAACACCATTTTCCCGTCAACTGTTCGATAAATTTAACAACTTATGATGAGTTGAATTTTATTTTGCAGAAAGTGTTGGTTAGAGATTTGTTTTGTGGGGAGATAAGCAACAATGTGGTGTCACTGGTAAGAAAGCAAATTTATAACTGAGACTGAATTCTACAAGCTACAGTGTAGCAGAAAATGCGTAGCTGACTGTCAATGCATTGTGTACACACTCTGGAGACAGGAGATCGTATCGTATCGTGGTATACTATTTAACTTCTTCATGTAGCATAAGCATGCTCAGGTTGGAGTAGACAGATCACGCTGGCTTACATGTAAGTCAATCCATGTTAAGTGGCGTCGAATATGATGGAGTTTGCGCTATACAAATTAATTGACATGTGGTTATCATCATATTGAAAGAAATGTCGATCAGTAGCGCCTTGCGCACTATTTCTGTTAGGGGAAAAGGGACACAAAGTTGATATCAGAGTACTTTTTTTCACGAAATGGGACATCAGTTTCGTTGCCTTGAATTCCAAAGCCAGGATAACCCAAGGCTTGCCACAAGCGCCCAATTTTTGCGTCTAAATCTCTAAACATATATATTTTTTTGTCACGATTTTCCTTTGCAGGACTGTTCACACGTCAGCAAAACAAGAGAAGAATTCTACTCTGTACGGTGCACTGTGGCAGACATGAAAAGCCTCTATGTAAGACTTTTGATTACAGTGTTGGTGATGTGTGTTGGACCTAAAATATCAGAAATGTAAATGTCGTGCCTGTTTTCAGGACAATGAGTTTCAAAATTGCAAGGCAGATTTTTTTGCAAATATTGAATTTTGCCAATTTCAATAAAACCTCAAAATCCGAGTTGTAGACTTTGACTTTATTTTGCTTGAATGTCTAATCCAAGCCAATTTCTAATTATTCCTGAAATATTTAGGTGGGGTCTTTGAGAAAAACGTCATTAGAATTGCGAGGGTGCAGTGTTCCTAAGCACTCGAGTGGTCATTTTGGCTCTTTATTAACGTTCGTGTTATTGAGGTGTCGGGTATGCCATTATGCCGTATTACTTGTGTTAAACAATTTGTTCATAATCGAGATCATCTTTGTCACACCTCTTTGTGATGTAGAAGGTTGCGTGCTAATTTCTTAAACTTTGCGCAGATTTTTTCACGCCTTCTTAGTGTAACCCTGCGGTAAAACCCAGACAGCAAAGTGTTGTTTCAAAAATTGTGAAAGGAACGTGCTTAAGCCTGGAGTACGTGTAGATGTACTACCGGGTGTGTTCTCTTTATAATGCTGCTGCTTTACATGGCAGGAATCTCTTGATGAAGTGACCATCAAAGACACACTGGATGGGGATAACATGTACACTTGTTCCCAGTGCGGAAAGAAAGTCAGAGCTGAGAAAAGGTAATTGAAATCTAAATGAACCAAGTCTGACTGCGAGTAAAGAGATTCGTTATTTAGCATAAGTCTATCACCAGCGTGGAAGAAGTAATGAAATATCGTTAACAAGTTGTATAGGTATCTGGGAGGTCATGAGTTCGATTCCTGTCGGAGGGGGAGGGGGCGGGTCAGAGTTTTTCTTTGTCCAAGACACGAGATAAATGAAGAATAGGCCACTTCCGAACCGAGTTACCTTGGACTTCTGTGTCAATACAAGTCTTAGTGCGAAACCATTCATATGGAAACGTGTTTGGCCCACAGGTTCATTTTCATGCAAATCAAACTCATTTTCACATGAAAGGTTTTGCCGAAAACTCGTTTTGAAACAGAGGCTCAAGCTAACTCGGAAATGGCCTATGATCTTTATCAATATCGCATTGTTTGCCTAATGGGCTAGTGAAGTGGACAGCTTGAATGAGGTGTTGTTGACAGAGGTGATAGTTCCAACCTTTCATAATATTCTCTTCCCGACTTATCATCCATTTGTGTAGGGCTTGTTTCCAAGTTCTTCCTCGCATCCTTTGTTTCAACACAATGCGCTATGCCTTCAACATGGTGACCATGATGAAAGAAAAAGTAAACACGCACTTCTCTTTTCCACTGCAACTCAACATGGCGCCATACACTGAGGACTTCCTGATGGGAGACAAACAAGAACAAGGTACGCTTTTGAACGGTGTTGTACAATGTGATCGTGGACTGATGTTTGCCATACTTAAGGCATGGGTGCTGGTTGGAAGTTCGGAATTTTGAGGCATATTTCAAAGCAGAAATGTTCACCGTTTATTCGTTAGCAAGGTAAAATTGAAGTTTAAGCTCTCTATTTTCAAGAAACAGTTCTACAAAAGACCATTTCTGTTTGTAACTTGTTTCCAAAAAGCTGATTTTTATTCAGATGTAAAAGCAACCCTGCCTTGGAATTTTTTTTTTTTTTTTTTTTTTTTTTTGCATTTTAGTCATTTTGCTCGCGTGTATGACACATTAAGCCTAAATAACTGATGAAAGCATGTAAGGAGCGCTTTCGGGTTGGCATGGAACTGTTACCATTTCTATATACAGTAAAAACCCGCGTATAAGAACCCAAGATTTAAGAACCTGTTAAGCTCAAATTTTCCAGGTAAGCACTCTTCACATAAGAACCATTCTAGGCTAAAATCTCAATACAGGTTCTTATTTTCAAAATATAGAGTTTTTTATTGTAATACAGTACATCACATGCGATACATAAAAGGTAACAAAAACGAGCCAGAGCACTGGCAGTGTTATAAGACCACAATACTGTACTGTTAAAGGGCAATATAAAGGCCACAACCATGAGTACAAGTTATTTTTTTAAACAAAAATTAAGAACCTTCACAGTAAACACTATTTATATAACAACCTATGGAGGTTAACGTGAAAAAACCTACTAATGTAAGTGATTTGATATGATTTGTGTGTTTTTCCTGTTAGACCCTCAGCTCGACCTAAATTACTGGTATCAATTGATTGGAGTTGTAGTCCACACTGGTACAGCGGAGGGGGGACACTACTACAGCTTTATCCTTGACCGGTCCTCCCCTCAGGGGCGTGATCAGTGGTTCTTGTTCAATGATGCTGAAGTGAAGCCATTTGATCCTGCGCAGATAGCGTCAGAATGCTTTGGCGGCGAAATGACAGTAAGTGTTTCCTGTATACTTTTCTTTGAGGAAACAAATTTCACATGACACGAAAACAAGTAGGTTTTGATTGTACAGAAATAGAAAGAGTGCGGGCACAAGTAGCTAAGATAGGCTATCTCTTCAAAAGTGAAGCATGAGTAACCATAGGTATTGCTTAGGTGCGCTGGATTTGAAATCTGGAAGTCCCTATTTCAAATACTTCTCTCTCGTCCTGATTAACTTCTCAGCAGCATTTTAGTGGTCAAGTGGCTGCCTTCTACCAGCTGGGATTCTTAACGCGTTTCAGTTAAATATGATTTCATTTACAGTGCCTTTAATTAGGGCAACACTTACATCTAGAATAATGAAGTGATCTATTGATTGAGTGATTGATTGGTTGGTTGGTTGGTTGGTCGATTGATTGATTGATTGATTGTATTTTTATTTTATGATCAGACCAAGACATACGATGCAGTGACGGAGAAGTTCATGGACTTTTCATTCGAGAAGACACACAGCGCGTACATGCTTTTCTACGAGCGATGTGATCCAAACGAGAAAGACTTGTTGGCACAGACGCCGAACATCGAGTTGAGCCAAGAGTTGGCTGACTGGATATGGCACGATAACATCCAGTTCTTACACGACAAACACGTGTTTGATACAACGTACTTCAATTTCATGTGGCTTATATGCAGCAATATTCCACCTTCGGTCCCAGAATCCAACGAGGTCGTACTCTCCAATGTCCAACTGGGTAAGTAGGCTTTTGGCTTGTGTGGGGATCCAAAAGATGCGGGGGAGGGGTGGGGGGAATGGAATAAAAGCATCACTGGTATGGGTATGAGTGGGGTGAAGGGTACTGGTATGGGTATGGATGGGTCTCTGCCACTTAGCCGAGAGTTTCTGCGATAGATGAAGTGTTACGGTGTTACGCGCCTTACCGTTGCCACCAAGGACGTTCTTACTTAGTTTTTGATAACTTTTTGACATCTTTTTGACAACTTCTGATCACTCTACTTTCAAATGGCATATCAATCAATTGCTTGTATAACTAGTTAACTGATTTGAACCACAGGGACGTCATTCTTGTTGGAAACTCTTGTCCATGCCAAGGAGAAACTTCTGATAAAGAACTGGGCAGACCTTCTGTTGACACAGTACGCTCAGTCTTCTGTGGTCTGTCAGTGGTTTCTGCAGACTTTGCCAAGCGAGGACTGGTTGCTTCAGGTGCTGGTCAAGTGTCCCATACAAAGTATCCGACATGTGAGTATAGATAATATCTTGCATGTGTAACATCAGGGGCACTAGTGATTATAGGGAAATCGCTATTTCAAAATTTATAAGAATGTGATTAAACGTACAAAGGATATACAGAGGAAATATCCCTGTCCTGTACACAAACAGGCAGCATATTTTTCATCTATGTGAACTTTCCACGATGTGCTTTCAGCTGTTGTTATTTATTTATTTATTTATTTATTTGTTTGTTTGTTTGTTTTCGTAGATGTTTGCTCGACTCTGCTTGGATGTCATTCAAATCCTGAGGCCTCTCTATGTGACCCGCTCAGAAGAGTAAGCTTTTTGTCTTTGCTAAATTTGAACCAGTGCAGCTTCGTAGTAAATCTTTCATTGTTGGCCAAAAACGTTTTGTTTACTGTGGTTTGTGTTTTCTCGGTATTTTTTGTGTGACTTTCTTCTGTCATTGTCGTTGGAAATGCCTGGGTCCACAAGGGTTGTGTCATTTATTGGGCGAAGATGCCATCGTTGATGTAGTTATGTTTTTGGCTTTTTCAGCGATGGAGAAGTTGAAGAAGCCGAGAGGGTGTACTTCGTTTATGTCAGCGGGTTTGTTAAAGCCGTCTTCAGACTGGTAAGTGACAAATTTACTCAGGTCTTAGCTTTTTGGGGATGAATAGTATGTGAATGGACAAAATTATTAATTAGAAAAAGTTGAAGAACTACAACTAAACAAACACAACGGACGTGCCTTAGATTAATATTCACTGTTGTTTAAACTTGACCTCAAGCTTTACCTTAGAGCATGTATATGGCTTTTTTCTTCATCTTTCTCTGTTTATTTAATCTGAGTCGATATCTATTAGTAGTTTATTTATAAGGTTATCCGAAAAGGCTTTCCCTTTCAAAATCAGTTCTGTCTCATTTTACATGGTGTTCTTTGTCGCTTTTAGTTGGAACAGAACATCAAGGCTTATGTCAAGAATCTTTCCGAGGTGTTCTCGTTCATTCACCAGTTTGCTGTACTTGGCAAAGACGAGGCATGTATCACAAAAAGAATTGTTGTTATTGACGTAACAAGCAGTTTCCAATCACTGGCGTAGGAACTTTCTCTCATTCAAACATCCGTAACTAGTTGTTGACCTTCAGCAACTTTGTCTAAGCGCCCCGTTGTTTTGTTAGCTGCATACTAAAATTCTGAATTGAATGTCACCTAAACTATTGTAGTAATCGCCTGGTGATACCAATTAAGTGAAAATTTATCTTCTCTTATTACAGCGTGAATTTCTTTTGAAAATGGACGCCATATCAGTGATGGTGGGATTCTATCTTGGAACAAAAGCGTCTGAATTGGTAAGGGTGATCTAATGGAAGGCGTCGAATGAATGGCGGCGCAAAACATCGGGATTCCTGGCATTTAGCGAGAAGGAATATTGCTGTTCCCTTTTGGATAGAAGGCTTGTCTATTGCCTGATTTCAAGCCGAAAAGGACTAGGGACGAGTCTGTAAATTATGGGATCAGCAACTATTGATCCACATAGTCAGAAAGAGCACGCCGAGATTCACAAAATCCCCAAGTTTAGTGTTTAATCAGGCTAGTTTTGACTGAGATACAGCCATTTAAGAACGCCAAAATTACACAGAAATATTTGGTCATCCGGACACAGCATCTGGATGGCCATACATTTTTTTGTAAATTTTGATGTTTTCAAATGGTTGTATTTTGCTTACTATTGGGACTATTTGCACCAAACTTAGAGATTTTGTTAAGCTTGGTCTGCACTTTATGACTATGTGGATCAATAGCTGTTAATCCCATAATTTGTAGACTAGTACCTAGTCCTTTCCGGCTTGAAATCAGGCAATGGCAGGCTATATACCCGGCAGTGGAATGTTGCGTCGAGTTACATTACAGGATATGCAGAAAACGGAGTTATTTCCTGAGGAGTGTTTGAATCTGAATTTCCCTCAATGCTTTTCGCCGTGAAATGGTGAACCAGTTAAACTATTCAAATGTAGCTACATGCTGCTCCCTAGGTCAGGGCAGGGTTGCTCAAAGCCCGATTAAGCTAACCCAAGATAAGCGAGAATTTTGATTTGAGTTTTGTAACTTTTCGGTGAGGTTTTCTTTTCATATTGTTTGTTCCTCTGTTTTGAGTTTGAATAATTTCAAACTACACAAAACATAAGCAGTAAAACATTCTTTTCCGAGCAAAATTAATACTTTAGTTAACTTTTAATTCTGGGTTAACATCAACCGGCTTTCGAACAACCCCGCCCTGAATTCTTAATCCTTACTTCTAGCATTAGACAAATAGTAAAGTGGCAATTTTGTGTTTTGCGTCGTTATGGCCAAAACTGATTCTGAATTACACGTTTCAGAATGACTCGACAACTGAAGATGAGGATGATGGTGATGATGATGATGACGAAGAGGTGGTTACCATTCTCCCAGAAGATAGATATCGCGTGGAGTCCCTGGAGAAGATGATCTCTGTCATGGCGCTGTTAGTCGAGGAATCCCGTGGCGAGAGGTGAGCTTGGTTTTACGCGCTGTAAAACGATTATTGCCGTGGAAGATTTCTGAGAGGTTATAAATGCGCTGTACTCTTTCCTCTAACCAATTTCCTGTGGCTTGAGAAATGAGAATGTCGAAACAGTAACCTCTTTCCTAGGCCCTTACTTCTTGCGCTCCATTGATTCAGAGGGGCGGCAAACAGACACTGGGAACAAGTAACTCCGTAGCAAAAAAAAAGTCATGTTTGATTGTTCTCTGATTGGCTGAACAGCTAGGAAAACCAACAAAAAGTATTCGAGGATTGGTCAGCATCTTTAATCCTGCCAGGCATCAGATAGCAGTTTAATGTTTTACTCGGCTGCCTCAATTTACCTTTGTTTTATTCTTTTATTAGACAATTGCATCTCTCAGAAAATGACTTAGCTGCATTAACAGGAGGAAAGGTACTATGATATATTTTATAGCTCTATTTTGTTGAACTTGCTGTATTAGTGTGTTTTCAGTTACTCCTTATTTTTAAAGTTGATGAAGCAAATTTCTCTTGCACTGCAATAAATGAAGTAATGTATGAAACGCTGGAAAGAACAAAGCGTGGTTTGTTCTGTTTATAATTTTTTCCACGAAATTCGGCGTGTTTGATATCCTTATCGAAAGGTCTTTCGAATGTTCTCTATAACTTCCCAAAGACTTCATAAACTAAGAGATGAAAACCGTAAAACGACGAAACAAATCGCTAAATTCTATATCAATTAAAATCATTCAAGAACACCAATATCGCGAAACTCGCTTATGTCAGTCTTTTTTGCACTGAGCGTGGCATGTGCAGCATAAGCTCAGGGCAACGAGTTTAGCCAGCGCAAGAATGCTCCTGTTTGTAATAGTCATTTGTGTTTTGTAGGGATTTCCATTCCTTTTCCAAGCCATCAAAGACAGCATCAACCTGCGTCACACAACAAACCTGGTATTCAGCTTGTGTAGATACAATGTGAAGCTAGCAGAAAACGTGAGTGACTGACTTTTAATTTTGCTTTTAATTTTCTTCAATCAGCAACCTATTAAATCTTTCAAAATATTACCTTAACCTTGATACACTTAGAGAGCAGAGTTGCAATCTCACTTTGTTGGACTCCAGATCAAGTGGTCCAGGTTAAAACCCTGCTTGAGTTCGTTAGGTTTTATTCTTGGCCAAGATAGTCTCGCAGTTACCCTCAGTCTCTCCAGGTTGGAGTAAACTGGCGAAGAGTGTCTTCACCCTGGTGACAACTGGTGAAGGGTTTTTCTAACCTGAAGAGAACTGGTGAAGAGTTTGAGAAGTATGAGTGCAAAGTTACTCGAGTGTGCTGTCCAGCGCACTTTGACTTATCGTTCTTTTTTATTTGTCGCAGATAATCTCGTTGTTAATGTCATCAGTGCAGAAACTGCCACCAGAGGTTAGTTAAATGTTGTGTTACTAATTTGATTCCAATGAAATCTTGTTGCCACATTGTTACTTATATTTGTCTTGTTCATTCCTCCTCCCCCCTGTAGCAGTCTCATTCATTCTTCAAGTTGCTGTCCATGTTGACCGAGATGCAGGGGGGTCCGCCCGGTATGCCATCCTTCACTAACCTCACTCTGGCGCGCATCTGGGAGGTGAGATTCTTTTGTTAAGTGATAGTATTTTAATCGCGAAGAGAATAGTAAGTATAAAATCATTGCAAATGAAGGCGTACGGCGAAAGAAAAAGTCATAAGTCTAAATTTAATCTAAATTTCTGAAATTTAATTCTTAGTAACATAGAACTAATTTTGTTTTGTTATATATTTCGCTGAAAAGCCCCAAGGGGACGTGAAATAAACGTATGTATGTATAAGTCCTGTTGACAGCGAGTAGCACAGAAAAGATTGTGATGACAACAGAAAAAAAAACCCAGCGAACCAAGCAAAGTAGCACCAAGCCAAATCACTCTCTGTGTGAAGTACGATTGATTTAGCGGTAAAAATAAGAAGTAAGATTGATTTATCGATAGACAAAGTAGTGAATGTTAATACGAGATTCATAATGTTGGCTCAAAAGTAAATTAACGCGCTTCTTATCAATCGCATTTTGTTCATTTGTTTGTCTTTTTCCTTTATTAAGGTAGTTCTGTGCCGTATCATAGATACGGTGGTTTGTTTGCTCTATTGACTATTTTGCTTTCCATGTCTTTGTTTTATTTTTCTCAGGCTGCTGAGTATAACGCTGCTCTTTGTATAGACTGGCTGACTTGTATGGCGCCTAAAAACAGAATGGTATTTGTTTGCTTTCTTTTTACTTCCTGAGACAACGAAATAATGGTCAGGAATGATGATATCATCTGCTATCATCGCGTTCGCCTTCGCTCGCCCAGTTCTTTTCTCCGCCAGAGAGACGTCTAAAAGTAGACCTCAATCTCTTCCTAAGGGTCCGCGGTCTCGATCAGCGATGCCGAACGCCCGACGCTCAGCGGAAAATCGAAAACCGGAACCAGAAAATCCTGGTTCCAGTTTGATTGTATGCTTGCTATTGAGTTCAATAACAGTTTCTGAACATGCGCAGAGAGAGTAGCCGCTGCCGCTGATGCTGGCTCACCTTCCGATTTCTCCCAGATGTCTCGATTTTGTTTTGTTGACCAAAAGAAATCGCGGCCTCAGGAAACGAGATTGAGTTGTTTATTGTATATTCTGATTGCTGTGTTCCAGGCTCACCAATGGGTTTTGGATAACATGGACAAATGGGTTGAGAAGTATCTTATAGCGGACAACAGCCTGAGAATTCGAAATGGTAAGTTTTTGTCATTAGATAACCACGACGAAAGTCTTATAATATACCAACCACTCTCTCGAAAATACCGTGCCACCTGACTCCGTCTCTCCCCCCCCCCCCCCCCCACCAAAAAAACAACAAACATACAAAAAGACGCGACCGTCGTCATGAAGTAAACCGTCAAGTCTGAAACACCAAAAGAATGCTACATTTCTTTGACGATAAGAGACCCTTAGGCCCAGTTCAAACGCCGAACTTCAGATGAGACGAACTAAACTGAGCGAAGTAAGTTTATGGTAAGTTCAACGTTTGATTCAACTGAGTTCGTCCGACTGAATTTAGAAACAGGCGGATTGAACGTGTTGGTCGTATCAAGTTCGACGTTTGACCCAACGGTCGAGCTTTACCCCTTTTTTAGTTCGTCTTATCTGAAGTTCGATGTTTGACTTGGGTCTTACTGTTAAAGTGGCTCGTAAAACGTATTTACTTTCGCTGCTGGTGCTGCTGCCTCTACTGTTATGAAATATAAAGTCTGATCAGTCAGACTATCGCTCTAGGGTATTTCCTTGGTCCAAATTATCTTCTTTTGTTTTCGTACCTACAGCTTCTGCGTGCTTGCTTGTAAGCCTTGTTCCTAACAACCACTTCAGACAAGGATTCAGGTCAGTGCAGTTGTCCTAAAACTGTTGAAACTTTAGATCTACAATTCCACACAAACCTAGTTGAAACGAGCGAATATCTTTTGTGTAGTATACAACATTTCTCCTTAGAACCTGAACTGTTAGGCCTAGCTCACACTAGCGACAGAACGACTTAAACATAACGACATAAGAAACACATTATCTCGTTGTTATAGTCTGCTGGCAGCCGGTTTTTTTTTTTTTTTTTTTTTTTTTATTATACGCTATTAGGGTCACTTAGACGAGTGTCTCGTCATCGCGAACGCAAAAGGGCGGTATGGCGGTGGCCGAGCAGGGAAGAAGGCGGGACAAGGGCGGTATGGACAAGTAGGGAAGAACGCGAGATGAAAAAAAAGATTCCCCTTTTGGGTAAAACGTCTCACCTCTTAACCCCCAGCTGACCAGAATTTCGAGAGAAAAACAGACTGTCAGCAGTCTACCGTTATAATTGCAGTGTGAACATCCTGACATTATGACATAATGCAACATAACAGGATGGACATAACTACATAAGGAAAAAAAACTGATCTTTTCCTTATGTAGTTATTTGGATGTTCACTTTACTGGCATAAACGATTATGTCGTTATGTCGTTACGTCTCGTTATGTCGTTATGTCGCTAGGCTGACCTAAGCTTTACCTAACTGTCACTTTCCGTTTTACGTTCCTCAGATCAAGAAGTTTTTCTGCTCCGCACAAGGAGATGGTGGTAAATATCTCCTGTTATAATTAAGCACTTAATGTGAAGTATATATGAAATAATTCATATTTGAACTGCGGTAGTAGATGAAAGTGAAGAATGATCATCGCAGTAAATTTTCCAATTTAAGCAATTGGAAAGGAGCCTGAAAAAATCAGGGCTGCAACGAGATTCGAACCCATGACCTCCGCGAAATACCGCTGCGATGCTCTACCAACTGAGCTATGAAGCCACACATTGGGAGCGACACACACATTGGGAGCGACACATTACTGCGATGATCATTCTTCACTTTTAATTAAGCACTTAGTGAACCGGTTCTTCTCCTCATGTTTCTAACAAGTTCACTTCAAGTAGGTGTTTTGTGACAAGGAAGGGCCAAATTATCTTAGGAAACGTGCTCAGTCTTAAAGACAAATTCTCTCAACTTAAATGGTAGAATATGTAACAAAAGCGATGAAGAGAATTTCAGGGTTGATCGTAGCACTGATGAGTAGTGAAAAGCTGTCAGTTAACGTGCACTGAAACTAGGTTTTGGCTGGCAATTTTCTGACTTTTTTAAATCTGTTTTTCAGTTGATTAAGGATGCTCTCTCCATACTCCACGAGGTACAGTATGATTATTTCATTCTGAATATCGTCATGACTTGTGTTTTGTTCTAACTTCTTTATCCTGGATTCCATTTGATTTTCTCGAAACCTGTTCGGCATGTTGATAATGATTCCCTTAATGTCTTCTTTTGACCAGATATTCAAGATGTTGCTTAACTTACTTCCAAGAGCCAGGAAATATTGTGGTTTGTACCTTCTGAATTGTGTATAATTGTATATTTGATTGTATACTCTCAATTTGTCTTCACTGAAAAAAGCGTTAGTTTCTGCGATATGCCCAGAAATTCATGTACTTTATAACACGGTAAAGACTCTGTCGAAAATCGTCCGTAAAGAAGTGTTGGAAAAAAAAAAAAAAAAAAAAAAAAGATTTGAGGACATGCTCGAATGGAGGTTGTTAATTTTTTACAGACTACGAAAATAATAAAATTTGTGGTTGTCAGTAGTCCTAAAAAGTCGTAAAATTTGTACATCTCGCTTACCTGGTACAAAAACTGTAAAGTTCTATTAACTCATTAAGCGAACAATTGTAAAATTTGTGAAGAAGTGCCAGGTAATACGGAACGTTTTAGAATGTACGACTATTTTTGAAAAGACCTCTGGAATTCAGACAATATAAGACCGTAAACTGTGCTTGTGTTTACCAAAAAAGTAAGCTTATGACAACTTGACAAATTTTGAAAACCAAGAAACATTTTTTTATGTTAGTTTGCCATATTTGCCACAGAGGCATGTGTTTCTGTATCAGTCTGAAGAGGCAGCGTGACCGAATGGTCAGCGCGTTGGACTCGCAATCCAGCGGCGCTCTGACTACTACCTGGATTTGTTTCACGGTAGCCCCGAGTTCAAATCCTCGGCCACGCCTGGAAATCGCCAACTGGTTTGCCCCCGGTCAGAAGGGATTCTTAACAATGTTATGTTCGATTGCAGTTATTTGTTTCAGTTGTATGCTCGGCCCCACTAGCCTTTGTGCTATAAACAATGCCGAGGGTAAATTAAGGTTCATATTTATTTATATATTTTTTTCATAGTTAGAGACTGTTGTTGTTTTGTTTTAGATCGCAACATCCATGGCACCACAAAGCTTGTCAGCTATTTCGCTGTGTTGAACTACTGCCTGGTGTCACGAACCGAGAAGGAAATGGTAGGAGATCTCTCCCTTGTTGTTATTTGAATCGTTACAGTATCACCTTACATTACTGCGTAACTCCTCTCACTCCCAAGAGTGCCGTATGGCACAAAATGCCATTACATGCTCAAGATTTGGTCTGTTTGCATCACATTTGAACAGCAAAAAGGTCTTGGATAGATCTGTCTTCTTCTTCTTCAGGTTTACCTTTCTAGATAGGATTAAAAAAACGTTTCTCGATTTTTTAGCGTCATATTTTTTATGCTAACGGCCTTATCCCGAAGGAAATCTCTCCAAGTTATTTTTAGTTCACTCGCGGTTTCAGAAATCCCACGTAGCCAATCCTGTGACGCGGATTTTGGTCACCGTCGTGGACAGCTCAATCATTCTCATCCTCCACGACAACATCCACGCAACGCGCCGCCGCGCGGTAACATCCGCGGAAGGACTGGGCACCAGGTCTAAAAAAACTCTTGAGAGCTATTACCTTGGTAATAAGGTCTACAGTGAAACACTCTCTAGCTCTCCGTCCTGTCTTGCTGTACCGAACCTTGCACGTGTAGGCTTGTTAGGACAGAAATTAAACCAAGACAACTTGTGATGCATTGTAACTGCAATTCTATTTTCTCCCGTTCCAGTTCACACCGTTTTGTACAGAGTTATGGCGACTGTTTCATCCGCTGATGTCGGAACCAAACATTCCTGTACATCCTAATAAACAGGTAATTTCTCAAACATTAAGGTCTTCAATTGAAGTTGCTCCCCTTAAATGTCCGTTGACAGCCATGTCATTTTCCACAGTGCCTTAACAGTGAAATAGACTTAGACTTCCGTCCACAAGTAGAGTTGTACACGAATACCAATGTTTTCCACCAAACGAGTCCAGTGACCGTTTGAAGATCACATACGCCTGTCCTCACGGCAACGAGAAAGGGCAGGAATCGTCAACGGTAAAATATCAAACGATGAAGCCTGTGAGCGAGACAGAGATTAAAAAACCTGCTTGAGCTTTTGTATACTGTCGGTGTTTATAAATACCGGGAGAATACGTATAGCGGAGATAGTTGTCCATTTACAAGAGTATGTACGAAAATATTCTTTGCGATTTTCTTTTATGTCGTTTGAGAGAAATGTAGTTATTGCAATGTTTTTGGAAATTCGTGCTTAGATAAGATCTTTGCTAGCAAACTTGAGTTTCCATGATGTAAGTTGTGGAAGTATGTTCTAGTAAAGATAGTCGAGATTGGAAATGCTGTCTACTCGACAAAATGGCGCTCAGAAGCGGAGGAAGGCCTGTTGAGTTCTCATTCAGTGATGTTTGTTTTGTGTTTCAGGCCTTGTTAATCTTCTGGTTTCACGCTTGTATCGGCTGCGAGCAGAACATCGACTTCGTCACTGAAAGCAGCAATGTGGCTGCCAACATTCCTCTCAATTACATCCTGTGAGTTGTTTGGATTTAAATTTAATGAGTAATTTTATTTCTCATTTTCACGCATTCTTTGTCCGTGCAACTGTTCTCAGTCTATTCCAGATGTTTCATGTAGCAATTTAACAAAGGTAACGAACTCCCGTATGAAATTCAAAAGCTCGGGGATGCTCTCGGAAAATATGAATTAAACCTTTAAAACAGACCAATCAGGGCGAGGCTCGAGCTTTATTCGACTCCTAAAAGGCACCACTTAAAACGGAATAGACTTGATTACCGGCCGCTGTTCAGGAACGTAGCCCGCGCTAGTAGACTTGACTCAAGAGACCAGAGGAAATTGAACATAAAAGCGGAAATAACAGCATTTCCTTTATTATTTCTTCGAGTGCACCCTAAAAGATGCTTTGACAGCTAAAGTAGCGGCGTTTGGTCATGAATACCCAAGTGAGACCAGAATCCTTGATTATACCCCTAAGCGAGACGACGAACATCCCCAACCTTTTCATAGGGGGGTCTACCTTCCCCCGGGAAATTAATCGACGTAACGGGGTTTTGCCGTTCCTGAGAGCAAAGCGAAGGGCTAACACCCGAAGCGTTCAACTTCATTAATTTTCTACGGTGGTTAATTTACTTTTATCAACTTCAAGTCTGTAAATAGCTGTGTTACACTTTCCTTCCTCAACCGAACATTTTTTAGAAACTAATTCCTTGTTCCCGGGTATTGTTGCGTATTTGCAGCTCCAGCGATGAACCGGAAGTGGTGACGTTTAACAGGAACGTACTTCCGGCGTATTACGGTCTGCTGCGGTTGTGTTGTGAGCACTCTCGGTCATTCACGCGCCAACTCGCCGTTCACTCCAACATGAAGTGGGCTTTTGAGAATCTCACGATTCGTATGAACCAATACCCGCAGGTAACTAGATCGGGAAGGCTTCAGTTTCAATCATAAACTGCGTTATGGAGTTATGGTACATGCGACCATTTTAAGTCACGAGTCTTTGATTTTTGAGAGAAAAAGCACTTTAAAATTTTTAAGAACGCTCTGTTATTGAGGGTGACAGTTGGGTTTTGTTTTTCCATGTACCTCTAAACTATTATTTTTTCCCTTTATTTTCATAGCTGTTATTACAGTCATCAGTTGTTTGTTTTACAAACGAGGCAGAAGGGTCAATGCTGCTTTGTTTTGATACTTTTGCCCTGTTCGCATGCCTTTATCAGCAAAAAAATATTAGACCGCAGACTCAATTGCAATATCAGTTATTGCGTGAATCGTTTGTCTTTTGCTTATGTGAAGTCGCAGTTGAGATTGCGTGAGTCGTGACCCTGTTTGTCTTTTGCTTGTGTGAAATGCAGTCGAGATTGCGTTAATCGTGACACAAGTTTGTCATTTGCTCGCGTGAAATGCAGTTGACATTGCGTGAGTCGTGACCGAGGTTTGTCGCACGCTTGTGTTGCAGGCAGTTGAAGAGCTGTTCGGTCTCATGCGACTCTTTGCTGGTCTCACAACGCCTGACTCGTCAAAAGAGAAAAGCAAAGAAGACGAAGCTGTCGAGGCAACGTTCAGAAGAGACACCATTATACTGTACCAGAACTGTTTGGACGGAGGAGCATCCTGGACCACCCTTATAAGGTACGTGCGTTAGCGCGAGATGAATTGGGGCGAGTAGCGTCAAAGTGAGGCGCGAATGCATTTTGCCTCGATTTCATGCTAAAAATAGCCAGCTGACGCAAGTTGCATAAAAGTGAAGCGAGAATCCCTTTGTCTCAATTTTATGCTTCCGCCGTGCGCCAGAGTGAATTGAAATTAGAAACGAAGTGTGAAGTGTGAGGTTATGATCTTAATGGCGCTATTTTCTTACCTAGTGCATACAAGATCTTACTTCAGACTGAAGAGGACAGATTAACAGTGGTCGTCAATCAAGGACTTCTCACCTTGTCAGATGTAAGAACTAGAAGAGTAATTGTAAGCATGTTCGTATGGACAGCCATAGGCAAAAATTGTACCACGTTTATTGGCCCTTACTCAACTTAAAACCGCATGATGTCATATTTATTATTCATTTATTCATTGACATATCGACTTGCCCCGACATCTACAGTAGCATATCTAGATGTGCTGAAAATGTGAGGATCGGCTGGGCGAGTGGGGAAGGGGTATGTTTTGATTTTATTCTTCGCCAAAAAAGAGACCCAAGCATGCCCACTAAATCCGTCACTGATCTTCAAGTTTTACTTACGTGCCCTCGTTTGGCCCTTGGCTCAGTCGGCAGAGCTAAGGAATATCAATTCAAGAGGTCGTAGGTGTCTTCACATCCCACCAAGATGAAAGGATTTCCTTGCATCATGTGGTTTCAGTAGCATTACCACGGTCAATTTATAGGGTTGGTTTTGATGCGGATGCTTATTGAAGTATATCTTTTCTTTTCTTTTCTTATCTGATTGGTCAACAGGCGTTCACCACTCTTCACATGATGTACCACGAGGCCACGGCTTGTCACGTGACAGGAGACCTGACAGAAGTGTTGATGATCTTACATAACCTGTTAGTGTGCTGTCGGCCTCACAGCAACAAACCAGGTAGGAGTGAATTATTTAAAAAAAAAAAAAAGACAAACTTAAGCAGCTTGCATACCACTTAGCTTCCGAAGAAGATATGGAATGGAGAGCCAGAAGTATGGAATAGGCTAGATTAAATTGGGTTTTAAATCTGCCTCGCCTTGCATTTCAAATTGTTTGCAAACATTTTATCGTCGAGTGAGTTCAAGCACAGGCATCCATTGTCTGGGAGAGATCCTGAATGTAATCCCCGCCATGGTTTTTCGTGCGTCACGTTGCCCTCAGCATTTGGAAGAACGCTTTAACTGTAACCTCAAATGGGTACTCTTTTCAGAGAAGTCGACATGTCTAGAGGATTTAATCAGAAACAGAACGGGACTATCCGTTATTTTGTTTAGAAATATTTATCTCTTGTATTCTACAGATGTTCGCAGCAGCATTGTAGGATGGTCTGAGAGATTTGACGTCGCCCAGAAACTTCTCTCGTTGCTAAATTCCTACACTCCCAAAGAAGTGAGGCAATCTTGTCTAGGTATGTCAAGCTTTCTAACTGTTTCCCTGTGGCTAGGTTACACAGACTTTGATTACCGGCTTCAATTACTTTCCATGCTTCGAATTACTCGTCCATTTCCAAAAAGTCTTGATATTTCTCTACAATGCAGGACTGGCATGGTACCGGCCTCATTGTTCGTGTGCTGGATTCGGAATCTCGCGGTCCCGTTTTGTTTACAGGCCGGGTCATTATATGTTCTTATATGTACTTAACCTAGGATGGACTGTCGTCCCATCCAGAGGGCAAGGCAGCACTTGTTTGTTTGTTTGTTTTCTAATTAGTCTAATTTCTTGATCCCTTATTGTTGTTCTGATAACCACAGTTGTTTATTCTGATTGGTAGATGTGCTAAATGCCATGCTGGTTTTGTATCCAAGTGACATCACCGAATCACTGATTCCTATCATAAATGCTTCTCACCAGCACTGGAACAAAACGTCTCCTCCAGGTTAGTGGTTCAGCAAATGATTGAGAAGTATTTTGCAATCCTTCCCGATGTTATTCAATTTTAAGTCTTCTGTGGTTCTTTTATATTCATTATCTCTTTAGTGTTCTCCTCCCTTAGTAAACTTGCCGGAGGCGCGGTGGCCTTATGATCAGTGCGGAACCGCCGGACTCTGCATCGAGTGGTCCGGGTTCGATCCCTTTCCTGGGTCATTCTGTTGCATTCTTGGGCAAGACACTAAAATACTGTCACAGTGCCTCTCTCCCTCGCGGAGTTTAAATGTGTACTGGCAATTTGTTGGGGAAACTTGACAGAATGCCAGCATCCCATCAAGGGGGGAGGTGGGGTAGCAATAATCTTAGCCTCCTCATGCTACAGAACCCGGAGTGGAGATCTGAGAGCTACAAGCGGTGCTGGACTCAAAGGCTTTACTTTTCACATAGCAGGCTGTTATCTTGAAGTTGCCTCGGTGTTTAAAGCTGATTTTTCACACTATAAAAGTGAATAAAACGATTTAGAGCTTTACGTTTGGTGTTAATCGTGATGTGTATATTTTCAGGGCTTCTTGGTCCGTACTTTCCTCGCCGTCACTCCAAAGTGATCGTTAGCAGCAAGTCTGTGGTGCGTCCCGCTGTGCCTGAGCTCAACATGTTCCTTCATCCGTCATTCCTGGACTCGCCAAAGGTAACTTCTTGTATATAAGACAGAACGACATAAGCCAAGTCATGTAGTCACGTGTGTAGCTAATTGCAGTCGCGTGTGTAGTCAAGTTTAGTCACGTGTGTGGCCAAATGTAATCACATGTATAGCTTAGTGTAGTCACGTGGGTAGCTAGGTGTAATCACGTGCCTAGCCAGGAAAACGACTTAGTGTATCATTACAGGCGGTGTCCCCGTGCGGAGTAGTTCTAAAAAATACGTTAGATTAACATAGACTGGCATGTGTGCGTTGTATTAACAGGGTGTGGAGGAGTCGTATGACGCGGCAGTTACAGAGTACTTTCAACCTTACCATCACTTTGTCGATAAACTGCTGCGGTTTGGCTTCAATCACGACAGGGTGGCCGATCAAGTCATCGCTTGCAGTAAGTGTTTGTGCTGTCCTGCTATTATTTGCGTAAAGCACAACAACAAAACGACAAAGTAGAGAAAAAAAAACAGCAACAACAAGGAAACAAGTATGAGTTTTGCCATAGTGGTACTGCCGGTCGTTCTCTTCACGCTTCGGAACGGACTGCTGTAATGTATATTTTAAATCTTAATAGTCATGGAAATCAGCTTTGAAGTTTCTATAAAAGAGCGTTTTTACGGCGGCCATGTTGATGTTCCTAAAACGCGTACGCAATAGGAAATTCTTGCATAACAATATAACTCATTTCCCAAAGGAGGGAAAATTTATTGTTTGGCCGTCATGCCTTGACGTTTGTGAAAACGCTCCAATGTGGCTATTTTCCTCGTTCGTGGAGCAATGGATTGGCGGCCAGTCAACAGAGTCAGCTGTCGAGGGAACACTGGCTCAAAAGACGGCTAGTTGCCTTTCGCCTTACATCTTTTAACAAAGCAAGCCCACCATCTTTACACGTGGCTAAAAAGAGGCGTTCATTTTCTCAGAGTTTATTTACAGTTGATATCGGTATTTATTGTACTTTGTTGTGTTTTAGGTTGTCTTTTAGCAGTAGAAGCCATTCCTCTTCACTTCACGTTCTTCAGTAAGCTCTGGATGGAAGTGTATCAGAAGGCTGGTGATGTATGTAAATGTTTATTATTTAGCACAGGATTGCCAGGCATTCGGTTGGCGTGGCTTTCCTGTGCTGATACCAACTGTTTCTTTGTAGAATGCCAAATACAAGAGTTACCTCCAGCAGCTTTGTCAACAGCCCGAGTTCTTAGAGGTGAGTGTCAGTTAAGTAGTACTTAACATAGTTCGTAATTATTTAATAATGCCTTAAATAACTGCGATTGTCAGCCTTACACATCTTGAGCTCGAGAGCACCTTTATAATTGCGACAGTAGACCTTCAGTTTTTGCGAGTAGAGAACTGTTTAAGATTTCTTTTTGGAACATAAAATTGAGTGAATAAAATCCCTTGCAAAATAGCAAATATAAAACAAATTTTGAACGGTTAAAAAAACGGCAAAATATATCCCAGGGCGAAGTGCATAGGAAGATAGTTTGCGTCCCTACTTCTGACCGTTAGATACATGAAGCTTTAATTTTTTTTGTAAAATATTTTTGTTGTTTATTTAGTACGTGGACCTGATCTTACTGGATGAACGAGAAAGTCTCAATGTGCGAGACATCTACACCTTCCTTTGCTGTTTCTTTCCGAGGGTAGGATTGAGTGAATTATGCCCAGTAGCTTCCTATCTGGAGTCTTACAGCTTATCAGTAGCCTAACTGTCCCGGAAGAAGAAAAAAAATATATATATATCTTGGTGTTCTCTTTCTTAACTTTGCCTTAGTAGTATCAAAGTTTCGTGATATTATCCTTACCCCCTCCCGCAGGTATCGACTCAGGTGCTGGTCAACCAGTGGAATAACTTGGTGCAAACACTCGTGGCAACGGTGATTGCTGATAAACCAGCAGCGGAGAAAGCTAGTGATGCCGAACTCTGTGCAATAGCCAAGAGGCTGACTGCGGTAAGCTTTTAGTTAGGCCTTCACAACCACGTTAGCTCATTTTAAACTTGCGTAGCCCATACCCTCACAATGCCTGCTTTCGCGTTGCAAACTAAGAACGTGGATTCCTTTCAGGAAGGTGTAACAAGCGATCTTTTCTTAGAGCTACATAAAGGAGATATGTGAAGAAGAGAGGTTGCTGAAATAGTTTCAGGGCTCGAAATTAACTTTTTCGTTCGGGAGCCAGCTGGCGACTAACGGAAAAATTTTGGTCGCCAGATCGTAAATTTTGTCGCCAACTTATTTTATATATAACTTACACAAGAACACGATTTTTACGTCACTTCGCATGCAAGAAAAGTCGCAATTGAAGAGCGAAAACAATTCAAAACAACACGAGTAACACTAAGTTATAAAGCTACTGTTGTTCTCAGGTGATATGTCTCTGGTCCGAAGGTGACGGTTGTCTCCATAGTCATTTTAAATGAGGCGAAGCATAAAACGTTTCAAGTCCGTGGTTTTCATTGTGAGACAAACAGGAGTCCTTGCGTATTTTCCCTTTCCTACTTCTTCGAAATGCCGTTCTTTATTTTCGACTTGCTTCCCTCGATGCCTTTCGCTGCCGACAAACAACGCCATGCTTGAATCTTCATTCCTCGCACGTAAAAACTCACGTAGTTCCTTCAACTGATTGGGATCTGCCGCCATTTTCGCGGCAAATGAAAAGCACATGGTCAAGTGCGCCTGCCATCCCAGTTTCGGAAGAAGCCGCTGAAACAATATGGCGCGCCGTGAACGCAGTATCGACGTGTCGAAATACATTCAATTTTTTCGATTAACTTGTAATATTCAGACATTATCTTACCGGGGACGGAAAGGTGAGTTGTAAACTAGCTACCATATTCGATTGATTTCCTAATATAAAGATTTAAAAACAAAAGTTGTGCCGTTGCTTTCTTTAGTTATCGGACAAAACGGGAGTCGCCAGTGCTCAATTTTTGGTCGCGGTGCGACCAGTGCGTCGCAATTTCGAGCCCTGAGTTTTCAAGTTAGTCGTTCCTAATCCCGGTCAATCCTAACCAAGCTCGTTCTTTTTTGTTTCGATAATCACTTCGCTAGTGATTTTCGCCATTAGAAAGCTGCTATTTTGAATTATTTTGGGGAAGTAGCTCAATACTTTACAAACCTGACATGATATATCGCCCATCCTCTCTAACTAAATGAAGTTATTTAATTCGCCATAGGAGCTACGAGCGATGTCTCTACTGTTCTCTGTGCGACCGCCGCAGAAGTCTGATGTCAGCGCGCTGCTGCACCCAAGTCTTGGCGAGCTGCTGGTGGTGTGCCGCAAGTACCAGGCCAAGAAACTGGAGAGCAAATCACGTCCGCCTACTGAGTCTGAACAGCACCCTCCTGATCAGCACCAGGAGAAGGAGGAGAAGGAAAAGAACAAGGACAAAGAGAAGGACAAGGACGAGAAGGAGAAAGGGAAGGAGACGGAAGAGTCATCGACAGCCAAAGCAGAAGGAGATGACGGGCCTCTAAAGAAGAGACGACGAACCCTTGATGGCGAGGAGCAGGGTGCTGCTAAAGCAGCGACGTCACCATCCGATAAACCAGGAACAAGTAAGGATGAGAGCAGTGCTACAGCAAAGAAAGAAAAAGCCCAAGAAAGCTCTCAGAAACAGTCTCAAAAGACTGGATCGATATGGGGTGCAAGACCGCCCACTGACTGGGTGGATTCCCTTGTTAAGGCCATTCAGAGCACCATCACTAAAGTACCGGCGTAGCTGTTGGAAGTAAAATAAACACAGAGTGCACATCAAGAATTGAAGTAGGCACATCTAACGGAGGGGAGAACATAGATGCACAAGAAATCGAGAAGTTTTACATCTCGGCTGTGCGTGGTTTACGCCCGCGGCAGGATAGAGTGTGAAACAGTTGAGACTGTGAACTGAAGTGTAGAAAAAGAAAAAGTACAGGCAGATTTGGTTTTAGTTCAGAAGAAATTGACTTTAGTGAGGTGCTTCGTGGAAAGCGTCCACGATTTGTACTCTTGTTTTGTTTGGTACTAGGTGCCATTTGATCCATTGATATGCCGTCAATAATGTTAGGGCGTCTCCATATGAACCTAGTAAGCGAGCTGGCCTGGTTAAAGTTGTCCTACCACATTCCGTTTTGTTCGTCTAAGATAACAGGCTGGGCTGGCCGATGTCTCCCTTTGAACACCTCTTTCCGGCTGCCAAACTGAAGGATTTTTCGACTTAAAAACTTGCTAGAAGGAAAATAGAAATATTTCCAGAATAAAGCGAGACAAAATTTGCCTCGGCTAGTTAACCGGCCACCAGTCCTGTAACAAAGCCCTATTTAATGGTAGTAATAAACTGGAAAACAGTATTTCTACTACCCCTATTTGAGCCCTAGCTAATGAAAGGTTTCTGCTTCACGGGTGTATTAATGATCGACCATTACTGTAAAGGTGATTGAAGTTGTGCATTTTTTTCTTTCGTTTCTTCTCTCAGGGAAGTCAAAGGAATGTGTCGACTTCATATAAGTTCCAATATGGGGTCTTTAACGTAGATTTAGATGAACACAATAAACTTTCTATGAAAAAGGAGTTATTTTGTGCTGCTTTACGTGTTTGTCGGATTGTCTCGAGCGCTTGTGGTTTCTGTAACTGGAGCGGATGATTAACCCGAATCGTGCACGCTCACAAGCTCCATCTGCCCGGGTTGGGAATCAGAGTTTTCTTCTCCTAGGGGTTCCTAGGGTTCCCCTTCCGACCAGCCTAGTCTTCGACTCCCTTCGAATGAGCTTGAATGGGGAGGCTGGAATTTCACTATTGCGCTGTGCTTAGTGCTTACAGAGCTGTTAATCTCGCGTCACGTATCTCTGGTCACGTAATCCTGGTGACTAGCGCCGACTGAATTAGTCCTATACGAATTGCCTGATAGCCCGCTGAAGTATATCAAAAGAGACGGCTCCTGCTTAAGAATAGCAGACATAAGCCGGAGTAACCTTTTTCCGGCCCAGAGGGACAGGCGTCTCCGGTGTTTTGTCCCACCCTTCTCCCCGTGGTCACCTCTTCCTCATTTCCAGGAACATTTCCTCCCACAGTAAAGTATCCGTTCTCTCGAGTCTGATCTCCATTCCCGAGAAGAGGGGAGCAGCGCGGACTCCTTTGCGGAACAGCGGCTGGCAGTCGAGCCTCGGCACCCTCCAGAACTAGCTTGCGCTTAAAGGTGTTCAGAGGTATTTTATGTAGTTACTTATAAACCACGGTTCAGTTGTTTTCAAAACTACCCGTACCCAAATGAACACCAAGATGAACTACCGATACTGCTAGGATATAAAAAAAAAAACAAACAAAAACAAAAACAAAAACAAAAAACAAAAAACAAAAAAAAGAAAAGAAACAATCGCAATATCTGAATCGCGTGGATGAAAATCGTCGCTATTGCATTGAAAAACGCCTCCTATTAAATTATTCCTTAAATTCTCTTCCAAATATCAGACAACTTATTTTAAAACTGCGTACCGTTGTTTGAACTTGTAAGCCCCCGAAGTGTACTATGATAATAAAGCCAACAGCTTGCCTTGGTTATTCTGAACTTCGCCCGAAGATGCCTTTTGACGAGAACGCGTTTCCAGATCAAAGTTGACTAATAGTAACTCTAATGATCCATAGGACTTACAAAGAAAATCATAGAAGGAAATCAGGTCTCCTGAGGAAATACAAAACGAAGATGCTCTTGATTTCGCTACGCTCAATCGCTTTAGCGTGAGTTTGGGTTGCGTGATAAAAAGAGTTGCGTGACTGAATCAATATCGAAATCGAGGCTCGTAACTTAAAACTACAGGAGTTCAACATGGAGGCACTCTCTCAACCCATGGTGTCTGCAGATCCCTCTGAATGTCGCCAAGAACTTGTCGAACGTTTAGATATCCTGAGAAGAAACCAAAGTTTCTGCGATGTGAAAGTGGTGGTGAAAGACAAAGAACTTGCCGCTCACAAAGCAGTGTTAGCTGCAGCAAGCCCGTTCTTCCTTTCACTTCTGACAAGCGACATGAGAGAAAGCAAAGAACATTTAATCAGAATAGAGCTTGAAGAAGCAACGGCGTCTGTTATGGAAGACGTGTTACAGTACGTTTACACTGGAAATGTTTCGGTTACTGAAGAAAACGCTCACAATTTGATGGCAACAGCAGATTATCTTCTTCTTCCAGGCCTGAAAGCAGTGGTGGGCAGGTACTTGACGCATATTTTGACAATAGAGAACTGTGTTTTCAATTATTATTTTGCCGATAAGTATCAGTGCATGTATTTGAAAGGAAAAGCCCGCGAGATGATCAATTCAAATTTCCGTGCGATCATGGCAACAGATGATTTTCTGAGTCTTGACACAAAGCAAGTCATCGAATGGGTGTCCAGTGATGACATCACTGTTAATGCTGAGGAAGAGGTTTTCAAGGGAATACAGCAAGTCCGTCTGGCATCAATACCACATGACTTTCTACTAAACAAACTGGTGAAGGAGGATCTTGTTTCTGCAAACAATGTGTGCTTAAATTTTGTGTTAAATGGTCTGAGATTAATGGCAAGTACCACTGATGAGCAGGTTGTTCAACAACCAAGGAAATGCCTGGAGAGGAACATAGCTGCAATATTTATTTGTGGAGGAAGAAGGTCTTTTAATTACATTCCAAAACAAAATGTGTGGTACAAGTTGTCAGACAAACCTTTTCAGCACAAGCATAGAAGCAATCCAAGTCAATGTAGGGGTACAATTTACATGTCCAGTCAGGACTTAGATGGACTGGATTTGTCTAAATTAATAGAATTCTATACACCTGCCAACAACTCTTGGGGTGCATTTCAAGCTGCAACCACATTTACCAGTACTGCAGTTTTGAAGGGACACTTGTATGCAACTGAAGAAACATGGGAGGGTAACGAGATACACAGATATAATCCTGAAAAGGACTGTTGTAATAAACTAAAGAAGCCACACACTAATCTTTTTGGCAGTTGCATTGTGACTGATGATAAATATATTTACCTAGTAGGTGGTAGATCAAACTACATTGGAGGTACATCCTTGTCAACAACATACAGATGTGATCCTAGTGCTGATGATCATGAGTGGGAAGAAGTTGCACCTATCAATCAAGCTAGATACAATGCCTTTGGTGCTGCCATGAATGGCAAGGTGTACATAGCAGGTGGACGTCAGGGCCAAGCAGTAGCACTCGGAACATGTGAGGTTTACAGTCCTGTAACCAATGAATGGCAGCTGATGGCAAGTCTCAAGGTACCTCGGATGTCAGCAAGCATGGTGTGCCATGAAGGAACGCTGTATGTTTTGGGAGGTGCAATTCCCTCCACTGGCAGATTGTCACGGGTATTATCAGTTGAAATATTTGATGCAGAGCAAAATGAATGGAGAGAGAGATCAGTTATACCAGTTGATCGCTTTGAAACAAGCAAGGAAGAAAAGCAGAAGAATATATTTAAAGCTTGTTCTGCAAGACTTTGCAAAGAGGTGATTGACAAACTTGAGCCATTAAATAAGTAGCCATCTCTCTGCATGTTTTAGCAGTGTGAGGCTTGCTTTGTTTTTAGGTGCAATAACTTTAATGAAAAGCACCATTATCTTTCATTTATAGAAGCTGCATGAATGGCACATCTTGTAGCATGATGTTTTTCCAATCAAGTTTTGTTTTTTAGTTTTACTTAAGAATGACTGACATCTAGCACTATTGATCTTCCTAAGAATACTAGCGATTGACATTTAGCTCTATCGATTGGAGTCTTACAATGTACAATGTCATTTGAGACAACAACAGTAGTGATTGATGCTTAGCACTAATTATTATTGATCATTTCACCATGGCAACTGAAGCATTTATAACTTACGATTTGTTGTTAGAATTAACGATATGAAGTGTTTAACTCTAGCAATTTGCATTTTTGGCAGAAATTGCTCCCCATAGGTATTTTGTTTAACATTGGGTTAAGAGCAGCCAGATTAGGAAGGGGATGGAAGTCTGTGTGTTCCTGAAATAGTATTTTTTCAAAGTTTTTGTGTAAAATCATTCATTAGATAACAACAGTCTAACACTTTGTTGACTCACAACATGTCTTACTTAATATGTCAAATATGAAAAGGCTGTTTTTGAACACATTTCCAAACAATGAGAAGAAAGTTGAAAGTACCATATGCAGCGCAGTATTTTTGACGAACCTTAAGGTGTTTGGAAATGTAGTCAAAAATGGTCTCAGGTGTTTGAATGATGTATCTTGTCAATCAAAACTAAAGCTAGGGAAAAAAGACAGAAATGAAATGGAAATAATCGAAATGCTAATTAGATCAGATATCCAACATGCAAAGAAAACTAGTCTTCAAGTTTGTATAACTGTGTACCGGCCTGAATATCATTCTTACCTGAGCCCCAAGAAGTTAATCTCTAACTACTTCAGTGTATTAGTTGAATTTCCTCAAAACGTTTGCCAAGAAACTTAGCTTCCCCATCAGTGAAAGTGATGCCAGAATCCGCTAGCTTGACTGAAAAATCCACTAGACTCCCCTGAGGCTATCAGACATGACTTTCTTTGCATACTGGATGGATATCCAAACACTTTCATCGGTTATTATTTCCTTTGCTTCAACTTGATGGGTGAATAATGAGTCTACAAAGTACAACTCTGAGGTTAAACAGCACAGTCTACATGCTGTTAATTTTTGTGCACAAAATATCTTCTGAGGGACTAAAAGAAATGGCGATAATTATACAAAAAATTAATGAGAGTAGAATAATATGATACAAAATAATTTCTGTAAAGTTTCATTAGATTTTGAGCGCCATTTGTACAATTTAAATGTGACAGAAGTGCTTAGGATGAGCCAATCTTGGATTATTCATTTCATATCATTTCATATTTGTAGATTAATGCAACAACAAAAAGAAAAATGTGGCATTACCTACATTGTAAATTCACTAAGAACATAAGTTGTAACAAAAAAGGAAAACAAAATAATAACATTTGCTGTTTGGTATTTTTGACTTGTCCGTAAAGCTTGTCCATACAGCTGTTCAAATTGACCAAGTTGTCCTTTTTGAATATTTATCTTAAATTAAACCTTACATCTGAAACCAAGTTGTGCCAATGCTATGCTTAGGTTAACCCAAATGAACTTCGTGTGAGATGAAGTTACTTCTAAATAAGGAACAATACTGTCACTTCACACCCAGTGCTGTTACCGATGTGGTTGTTTTTTAATAAATATTTATTCTTAGCCTGGTATAATTTTCTAGCCTTCTCGAATTAGTACCACATATTATTCAGATTCATTTGAGCAAATTTTGGTTATTTACCCCACGGTGTTATGATAAGAGAGTCTATTATTATAACACAGTGGGTAATTCATGCAATAACCATATTCGCTCAAATCTCGTTTAAACTCCCGAAGATCACAACAAATTATACTCCTGAATGTTCTAGAGTCTTTATTCGGTAAATTAACCATACATTGATCGATTTCAATTTCATCTCCTAATCTACAGACGAACTCTGATCTTATATTTCAGCTCCTAATTCTCCGTACGAACTCTTATATCACGCTTGGGTCATCTGTGGCTTTTAGCATGAGTTTTTGTTGCGTGATGATGGAATTTGCGTGACTTATTGTCTTTTAATCGAAGTCGAGGCTCTTGTGCCATACAAGACTTGGCAAGATTCCAACATGGAAGCCATCGCTGAACCCATGGTCTCAGAAGATCCTTCTGACTGTCGCCAAGAACTTGTCGAGCGTTTAGATATCCTGAGGAGAAACCAAACTTTCTGTGATGTGAAAATGGTGGTAAAAGACAAAGAACTTGCCGCTCACAAAGCTGTCTTAGCTGCAGCAAGCCCGTTCTTCCTTTCACTTCTGACAAGCGACATGAGAGAAAGCAAAGAACATTTAATCAGAATAGAGCTTGAAGAAGCAACGGCGTCTGTTATGGCAGATGTGTTACAGTACATTTACACTGGAAATGTTTCGGTTACTGAAGAAAACGCTCATAATTTGATGGCAACAGCAGATTATCTTCTTCTTCCAGGCCTGAAAACAGCGGTGGGCAGGTATTTGAAGGAGATTTTGACAACTGAGAACTGTGTTTTCAATTATTATTTTGCCGATAAGTATCAGTGTGCAGCGTTGAAAGAAGAAGCCCGCGAGATGATCAATTCAGATTTCAGTGCCGTGATAGAAACAGATGATTTTCTGAGTCTTGACATAAAGCAAGTCATGGAATGGGTGTCCAGTGATGACGTCACTGTCAATGCTGAGGAAGAGGTTTTCAAGGGAATCGTGAAGCGGGTGTCTCACAACAGAAGTGAAAGAGAAGTTAAATTTCCCAGTTTACTGCGTCAAGTCCGTCTGGTGTCAATATCACACAACTTTCTACTAAATGAATTGGTGAAGGAGGAACTAGTAGCTGAAAACAATGTGTGCTTGAATTTTGTGTTAGATGGTGTGAGATTAATGGCTGGTGTCACTGAGGAACAGTGTGGACAACAACCAAGGAAACGTCTGGAGACATACATATCTGCAATATTTGTTTGTGGAGGAAGAGGGTCTTTGTGTTACTTTCCAAAAGAAAATGTGTGGTAAAAGTTGTCAGACATGCTTTTTCAGCATGTAAGGAATCCAAGCCAATGCAGGGGTAAAATTTACATCCCCTGTCAGAGGTCAGATCAGCTGTGTGGATCTAATTTAATGGAATACTATACACCTGCCACCAACTCCTGGGGTGCATTTCAAGTTGGAAAACCATTTACTAATTCTGCAGTCTTTAAGGATAAGTACCTCTTTATAGGTGAAGAAGTGGATCATCAGATAAACAGATACGATCCTGAAAACAACTGTTGTAGTGAACTAAAGATGCCATGCACTCTTTATAGAAATTGTATAGTGACTGATGAGCAATACGTTTACCTAATTGGTGGTTCAACAGAGTCTTGGTGGTTTACACCTGTATCAACAACATACAGACTTGATCCTAGTGCTGATGATCATGAGTGGGAAGAAGTTGCACCTATCAATCAAGCTAGATGCGATGCCTTTGGTGCTGCCATGAATTGCAAGGTGTACATAGCAGGTGGACGTCAGGACCAAGAAGCACTCAACACATGTGAGGTTTACAATCCTCTAACCAATGAATGGCAGCTGATGCCGAGTCTCGAGGTACCTAGGATTTGTGGGAGCATGGTGTGCCATGAAGGACGGCTGTATGTTTTGGGAGGTGTCATCCCCACTGCTGCCCTGTCTATACGGTTATTATCAGTTGAAATATTTGATTCTGAGCTAAATGAATGGAAAAAAAAATCAGTTATACCAGTTGATCACTTTGAAACAAGTGAGGGAGAGATGCAGAGAGGTACATTTAAAGCTTGTTCTGCAAGACTTTGCAAAGGAGTGATTGACGAACTGGAGCCATTGAATATGCAGCCATCTCTCTCTTAGCATTGTCAGGCTTGCATCATTTTCTGGTGCATAATTTAAATGAAAACCATTATATTTTTGATTTATAGAAGCTACATGAAGGGCATATCTTGTGGCATAATATGCTTTCAATTTATATTTCTGGTTTGTACTTAAGACTGCGATTGATGTTTTGAGCACTATTGGTCCTCCTAAGAACTCTAACAATTGACATTTAGCACTATCAGTTAGAGTCTTACAATGTCATTTGGGGCTAGAGCAGTCTAGTGATCAGTGTTTAGCACTAAAAATTGACCATTTCAACGTGGTAACTGAAGCATTTATCACTCACAATTTGTTGTCAGCACTCAGAAGATGGAAGTTTAACTCTCGACTAGCAATTTCTATTTTTGGCACAAATCACTCCCCATACACACTTCCTTTAATGTTGGATAGAGCAGCTAGAAGGGAAGGGGATGGAAGTCTTTTTGTGTTCCTGAAATGAGTATTTTTTCAATGTTTTGGTGTAGAATCATTCATCAGATGACATTTACACTCTTAAACACATTGCTGACTCAGGATATGTTTCAAGTAATGCTTCAAACATTAAAATCCGGTTTTTGACTACATTTCCAAACACTGAGAAGTTCGTCAAAAATACTCCACTGCACGTTGTGGAGTTACTTTGAACTTTCTTCTCAATAATCTTGCTCCAAGAGTACGATGGAATTGGATAAACACAGCTTTCATAACAAGATCTAAGTTTTATTCTAACATGGTACCAATGTGCATGTCTATACTTATATGAAATACCGCTGATTATTACAGTTATGATTTCCTTTGCTTCAACTAATTACTTGATGGATTAATAATCAGTCTACAAAGTACAACTCTGATGTTTTTCATCCCAATCTGCATCGGCAGGTATATTTTGCAGGTTGCAGGTTGAAACAACTTGTTTATTTGAGTTGGAGTCAAATAGACCCAAGTATAAAGGCTAACCACAAGCAACCTAAGCTGATTTAGCTGCTAACCGGAGTGCTATTCAGGCTAACGGAAGTGCTAAGTAGACTCACTAGGACTTAAAAGTCGATTTTAAAATCTGCAACCTACAAAACATACCTGCTTAATCTGCATGCTATTTTGTGTGGCAAAAAATCTTCTGAGGGACTTAAGAATTAGTGGGTTATTATACAAAAAATTAATGAAAAGTAGAATAATATGGAATAAAAGAATTTCTGTGAAGTTTGTGATTAGATTTTGAGCCCCACTTGTATCATGTGGCAGAATTGCATAGTATGAGCTAGTCTCTCTAATATTGACATTTTGGAGTCTAAACACATCAAAAGCTGTAATTATTCATTTCGTGTCACTAAATTTTGTGGATTAATGCAACAACAGAAAGAAAAATGTGACATACCCTTTATGGTATATCCTTTAATAACATAAGTTGTAATAAAAAGAACAAAATATAACATTTGCTGTCTGTTGTTCTTGACTATTTGACATACTCAGTGTACTGCTATTCAAATTTGCTAAATTTTCTGTTTTAAAACATTTCTCTTAATAAAACCTTATGTCTGAAACCAAGTTGTGCCAATGCCATGTTTAACTTAACCCAAATGAAGTTAGTTTTGAGATGAGTACTTCTTAATAAGGAATAATACTGTCACTTCACACCCCGCTGTTACCAAGGTTGTTGTTTTATAATGATTATTTATTCTTAGCCTGATACAATTTTCTAGCCCTCTCGAATTAGTATAGTCTCCTCCGCAGCCGTTGTTAGGGTCGTCACGCAACGCTTCTTCCCCACTTAGTGGGGGAGAAGCGTTGCGTGACGACCCTACTAACGGCTACGGAGGAGACTAGAATTAGTACTAATAGATTCAGATTCATAGGTTCTTTAACCTATGGCATTATAATAAGAGAGTCTCTTATTATAGCACAGTGAGTAATTCATGCAATAATCAAAATTCACTCAAATCTTGTTTAAACACCCCAGGATGACAAGAAATGACATTGCTGAATGTTCTAGACACTTTATTCGGTGAATTAACCATACATTGATCGATTTCAGTTTCATCTCCTGATCTACATACAAACTCTGATCTTATATTTCAGCTCCCATTAGCTCTTATTAACCGAGCAGGAGGTCTGTACGGGAGAATCTTGACCAAGGTCGTGAGCTCAGACCGAACGCAGTGAGGTCTGTACACACGACCGAGGTCAAGATTCTCTCATACAGAGTACTTAGCTCGGTTAATAAGATGTTTATTATATGGCAAAGAAGAAAACTTTAATCCATTTAATGTAACTGGTTTGCTGACATTTTGCTTGCAAATGGAGATGAGCTGAACTTAAACCTGCCGAAATTTCCTCTTCCTCTTTTTAATACCTTTTTTTTTGTCATCAGGCTTTTTGGCACTTCATAAATGATTGAGAAGAAAATAAAAGAAAACGGTGAACATTTTTGTACTTGAATTTGCTACTTTTTCAACGCAAAATGAAACCGGTCTAGATGAGAAAATCTAGACCGCGGTCAATATCGATTTCAGCCAATCAAATTCGTGATTTCGGTAGTTCCCAGTCCTTGTGAGACACAGCCATATAATAATTCTCCATATAAACTCTCATATTACGCTTGCGTGACCAGTAGCTTTTGGCGTGGTTTTTGTTGCGTGAAAATAAGATTTGCGTAAAGTCGAGGCTCTGGTGCCACGCAAGATTCGGCAAAATTCCAATATGGAGGCCCTCTCTCAACTCATGGTGGCAGCTGAGCCTTCCGAATATCGCCAAGAACTTGTCGAGCGTTTAGATATCCTGAGAAGAAACCAAAGTTTCTGTGATGTGAAAATGGTGGTAAAAGACAAAGAACTTGCCGCTCACAAAGCTGTCTTAGCTGCAGCAAGCCCGTTCTTCCTTTCACTTCTGATTAGCGACATGAGAGAAAGCAAAGAAGATTTAATCAGAATAGAGCTTGAAGAAGCAACGGCGTCTGTTATGGAAGACGTGTTACAGTACGTTTACACTGGAAATGTTTCAATTACTGAAGAAAACGCTCACAATTTGATGGCAACAGCAGATTGTCTTCTTCTTCCAGGCCTGAAAACAGCGGTGGGCAGTTATTTGATGGAGATTTTGAGAACTGAAAACTGTGTTTTCAACTATTATTTTGCCGATAAGTATCAGTGTGTAGTGTTGAGAGAAAAAGCCTGCGAGATGGTCAATTCAGATTTCAGTGCTGTGATGGAAACAGATGATTTTCTGAGTCTTGACATAAAGCAAGTCATGGAATGGGTGTCCAGTGATGACATCACTGTCAATGCTGAGGAAGAGGTTTTCTGGGGAATTGTTAAGTGGGTGTCTCACAACAGAAGCGAAAGAGAAGTTGAATTTCCTGCTTTACTGCGTCAAATCCGTCTGGCATCAATACCACATGACTTTCTACTAAACAAACTGGTGAAGGAGGAACTTGTTGCTAAAAACACTGGAACATGCCTGAATTTTGTGTTGTTAGATGCTATGAGATTAACAGTAAGTGGTGCTTGTGAGCAGGTTGCATAACAACCAAGGAAATGCCTGGAGATACACACAGATGCAATCTTTGTTTGTGGAGGGTGCAGATCTTTGTGTTACTTCCCAGAACAAAATGTGTGGTACAAGTTGTCAGAAATGCTTTTTCAGCATGATCATATAAGGAATCCAAGCCAATGCAGGGGTAAAATTTACACCCCCTGTCGGGGAAAAGATCGGCTGGATGGGTCTAGTTTAATGGAATGCTACACACCTTCTACCAACTCTTGGGCTGCACTTCGAGTTTCAAAAGCATTTACTAGTACTGCAGTTTTTAAGGGACACTTGTATACAACTGGAGGAGGATTGAGCAGTGGTGAGATATACAGATACGATCCTGAAGAGGACTACTGTAGCCAACTGAAGAAGCCACACACTAATCTTTTTGACAGTTGTCTTGTGACTGATGAGCAATATATTTACCTAATAGGTGGTATAATTGGAGGTTCACCCTTCTCAACAACATACAGACTTGATCCTAGTGCTGATGATCATGAGTGGGAAGAAGTTGCACCTATGAATCAAGCTAGATGCAATGCCTTTGGTGCTGCCATGAATGGCAAGGTGTACATTGCAGGTGGACGTCAGTGCCAAGAAGCACTCAACACATGTGAGGTTTATAATCCTCTAACCAATGAATGGCAGCTGATGCCATGCCTCAAGGTACCTCGGATCTCAGCAAGCATGGTGTGCCATGAAGGAAGGCTGTATGTTTTGGGAGGTGTCATTCCCACCGCTGCCACATCTATACGGGTATTATCAGTTGAAATATTTGATTCTGAGCAAAATGAATGGAAAGAAAAATCAGTTATACCAGTTGATCACTTTGAAACAAGTGAGGGAGAGATGCAGAGAAATACATATAAAGCTTGTTCTGCAAGACTTTTCAAAGGAGTGATTGAGAAACTGGAGCCATTGAATATGTAGCCATCTCTCTCTTAGCATTGTCAGGCTTGCATCATTTTCTGGTGCATAATTTAAATGAGAACCATTATATTTTTGATTTATAGAAGCTACATGAAGGGCACACCTTGTGGCATAATATGCTTTCAATTTATATTTCTGGTTTGTACTTAAGACTGCGATTGATGTTTTGAGCACTATTGGTCCTCCTAAGAACTCTAACAATTGACATTTAGCACTATCAGTTAGAGTCTTACAATGTAATTTGGGGCTAGAGCAGTCTAGTGATCAGTGTTTAGCACTAACAATTGACCATTTCAACGTGGTAACTGAAGCATTTATCACTCACAATTTGTTGTCAGCACTCAGAAGATGGAAGTTTAACTCTTGACTAGCAATTTCTGTTTTTGGCACAAATCACTCCCCATACACACTTCCTTTAATGTTGGATAGAGCATCTAGAAGGGAAGGGGATGGAAGTCTTTTAGTGTTCCTGAAATGAGTATTTTTTCAATGTTTTGGTGTAGAATCATTCATCAGATGACATTTACACTCTTAAACACATTGCTGACTCAGGATATGTTTCAAGTATAATGCTTCAAACATTAAAATCCGGTTTTTGACTACATTTCCAAACACTGAGAAGTTCGTCAAAAATACTCCACTGCACATTGTAGAGTTACTTTGAACTTTCTTCTCAGTAATCTTGTTCCAAGAGTACGATGGAATTGGATAAACACAGCTTTCATAAACAAGATCTAAGTTTTATTCTAACATGGCTAACCGGTACTGGTACCAATGTGCATGTCACTCTATACTTATATGAAATACCGCTGATCATTACAGTTATGATTTCCTTTGCTTCAAGTAACTGGAGTGCTATTCAGGCTAACGGAAGTGCTAAGTAGACTCACTAGGACTTAAAAGTCGATTTTAAAATCTGCAACCTACAAAACATACCTGCTTAATCTGCATGCTATTTTGTGTGGCAAAAAATCTTCTGAGGGACTTAAGAATTAGTGGGTTATTATACAAAAAATTAATGAAAAGTAGAATAATATGGAATAAAAGAATTTCTGTGAAGTTTGTGATTAGATTTTGAGCCCCACTTGTATTATGTGGCAGAATTGCGTAGTATGAGCTAGTCTCTCTAATATTGACATTTTGGAGTCTATACACATCAAAAGCTGTAATTATTCATTTCGTGTCACTAAATTTTGTGGATTAATGCAACAACAGAAAGAAAAATGTGACATCCCTTTATGGTATATCCTTTAATAACATAAGTTGTAATAAAAAGAACAAAATATAACATTTGCTGTCTGTTGTTCTTGACTATTTGACATACTCAGTGTACTGCTATTCAAATTTGCCAAATTTTCTGTTTCAAAACATTTCTCTTAACAAAACCTTATGTCTGAAACCAAGTTGTGCCAATGCCATGTTTAAGTTAACCCAAATGAAGTTAGTTTTGAGATGAGTACTTCTTAATAAGGAACGATACTGTCACTTCACACCCCGCTGTTACCAAGGTTGTTGTTTTATAATGATTATTTATTCTTAGCCTGATACAATTTTCTAGCCCTCTCGAATTAGTATAGTCTCCTCCGCAGCCGTTAGTAGGGTCGTCACGCAACGCTTCTTCCCCACTTAGTGGGGGAGAAGCGTTGCGTGATGACCCTAATAACGGCTGCGGAGGAGACTAGAATTAGTACTAATAGATTCAGATTCATAGGTTCTTTAACCTATGGCATTATAACAAGAGAGTCTCTTATTATAGCACAGTGAGTAATTCATGCAATAATCAAAATTCGCTCAAATCTTGTTTGAACACCCCAGGATGACAAGAAATGACATTGCTGAATGTTCTAGACACTTTATTTGGTGAATTAACCATACATTGATTGATCTACATCTGATCTACATACAAACTCTGATCATATACTTCAGCTCCCATTAGCTCTTATTAACCAAGCAGGAGGTCTGTACGGGAGAATCTTGACCGAGGTCGTGCATGAGCTCAGACCAAACGCAGTGAGGTCTGTACACATGACCGAGGTCAAGATTCTCTCATACAGACCTACTTAGCTCGGTTAATAAGATGTTTATTATATGGCAAAGAAGAAAACTTTAATCCGTTTAATGTAACTGGTTTGCTGACATTTTGCTTGCAAACGGAGATGTGCTGAACTTAAACCTGCCGAAATTTCCTCGTCCTCTTTTTAATACCTTTTTTTTTCTCATCAGGCTTTTTGGCACTTCCTAAATGATTGAGAAGAAAATAAAAGAAAACGGTGAACATTTTTGTATTTGAGTTAGCTACTTTTTCAATGCAAAATGAAACCGGTCTAGATGCCGGTCTAGATGAGAAAATCTAGACCGCGGTCAATATCGATTTCAGCCAATCAAATTCGTGATTTCGGTAGTTCCCAGTCCTTGTGAGAGACAGCCATAAAATAATTCTCCATATAAACTCTCATATTATGCTTGTGTGACCAGTAGCTTTTGGCGTGAGTTTTTGTTGCGTGAAAATAAGATTTGCGTGAAGTCGAGGCTCTGGTGCCGTGCAAGATGGGAAAAATTAACGCCCGGGCGGAGTGTGGGGTTATTCAGCGGGCATGCTTTTAGATAAAAAATATGTTGTGTAAGCGTCACGGAATATTTAAGTACCGTTCACACATATCTTTAAAGTTTTAAGGTCATTCCACTGAAATAAAACCTGCACTGAGATTTTTGTGAAACTTTGCCTATTGATTGTTTATATTATGGGAACTTAAATTTTGAAATAAAAATGAGGGGTCCGGATGTTCGTTTAGGAGCAACAGCCCCTTGTTTATACCCATATAAATCCTTATGATAGCATCATGATTGTAGTGAAGATTGCTTCCTAAACTCACGTTTCCGACGATTGCTTTTTGTTCTACACTGAGAATTAGTCCATATTTATTTTACACAGAGAAATTTATTACTCAATTCAAAACAATAGAAAAAAATGATAGGTCACCATACTCGTTTGCGAGAAAATGACGATTTACCTCTATGGCGAGGTCCAGTTGTAAACAAAAAGCCGCCATTTTTTAATGCGCGCGCTAATCACGCGTGAAATTATGCGCAGTAGGGATGCGTAATGCAATACGGGGGAATGACCTTAAATTACTTTATTTAGGTGTCATCAATTGTCATCAAATAACGCTTAAAACTTTCAAAAGTGTGCATTCGCTCAACTTTTGCACACCTGGTATCATTTTTACCTCTGTTTGCGAATTTATAATACTCAATTCTGTTTCCCCTCTTCTGTACATAAGTTACAATTACGCCATTGCGCGCGTATCGTCCGGCAAAAATTCATTACAATCGAATGGTAGCATTCCGAGTTCTGCATTGATATAAAGCGGACAAACGTGGTCTCTTTCCGAGGCATACTGAAATACGTTGTTCCATCACTGTGGCAGCTGACTAAGGTTTAATTAATTTAACGGCAAAGAAAAAACAGAAGAGTATTAATTTTTCTTAGGCCCAGTTCAGACGCCGAACTTTTCATGAGCCGAACCAAATACATTGAATTAAGTACATGAAAAGTTCGGCGTCTGAATCAGTTAAGAACGGCTATTTGAATTTGGAACGGCCCAGCCGTTCTTCCCACCTAGCTCAGCCGGGAATTTCGGTTTTGGAACGGCTTTGATTCAGACGTCGAACTTTTCATGAGCCAAACCTAATGCATAAATCATTGTAACGTATTGTTCAAGTAGTTTTCACTTTGCCTGAAAATCGCTGACATTTCGATGTGATTTGGTTTAAACCAAATAAAGTTCGGGGAATTAAGTTCGACGTCTGAATCAACAGGTGTACTTTTGATAATTTGGGTCGGTCCAAAGTCGAATTAAGTTCGGCTCATGAAAAGTTCGGCGTCTGAACTGGGCCTAAGTTTCACTTTTAGGTTTACTGACACGGAATCGATATAATGTTATGCCGTGTTCAAAACAACTGCATGGTAAGAGGCTCAAGAATTTACAAATGGAATTAAGACTGGTTTAAAAACAAAAATCTTGTCTAAGACAAATACTCTGGGGCTAGTTTATAATGCAATCAACTATAAAAATGGTTGTCAATGAGGGCAAAAGAAGAATGGCTGTGAGAGGACTTTGGAATAACTGACACCGAGGCAGTTCGCATGGAAATATTGGGCGCACCCGTCGCAGTCCACCCAGTCTTCTCCGTCATCATCTCGGCAAATCTTGCATAAATTCCCATTCCTCCTGCAAGTAAGATTCCTTACTATGGCGATCTGACAGAACAAAGCAGCTTGAATTCGGAGACATATATTCTTCGAGAAATTCTTTAAGATCACCCTCGAAAAAACCAAAGACATAGCCACTTTCCTTTCTATAATCATGCAAATGCCGACGGAGATACTCCTCGTCCACTTTGTCCGCCATATTTACATTTTACGCGGGAAAAGTATGTCTTGTTACCTATGTGCAAGTGAAATGTCCTTTAATTTTACGGGATCACTTACACAACGTATTTTTATATAAAAGTGTGTCCGCTGAATACCCCCACACTCCGCCCGGGCGTTAATTTTTCCCGCGCAAGAAAATTCCAATATGGAGGCCATCTCTCAACCCATGGTCTCAGCAGATCCCTCTGACTGTCGCCAAGAACTTGCCGAACGTTTAGATATCCTGAGAAAAAATCAAAGTTTCTGCGATGTGAAAGTGGTAGTAAAAGACAAAGAACTTGCCGCTCACAAAGCGGTCTTAGCTGCAGCAAGCCCGTTCTTCCTTTCACTTCTGATTAGCGACATGAGAGAAAGCAAAGAAGATTTAATCAGAATAGAACTTGAAGAAGCAACGGCGCCTGTTATGGAAGACGTGTTACAGTTCATTTACACTGGAAATGTTTCGGTTACTGAAGAAAACGCTCACAATTTGATGGCAACAGCAGATTATCTTCTTCTTCCAGGCCTGAAAACAATGGTGGGCAGGTATTTGATGGAGGTTTTGACAACTGAGAACTGTATTTTCAATTATTATTTTGCCGATAAGTATCAGTGTGTAGTGTTGAGAGAAAAAGCCTGCGAGATGATGAATTCAGATTTCAGTGCTGTGGTGGAAACAGATGATTTTCTGAGTCTTGACATAAAGCAAGTCATGGAATGGGTGTCCAGTGATGACATCACTGTCAATGCTGAGGAAGAGGTTTTCAAGGGAATCGTGAAGTGGATGTCTCACAACAGAAGCGAAAGAGAGCTTGATTTTCCTGCTTTACTGCATCAAGTCCATCTGGTGTCCATATCACATGACTTTCTACTAAACAAACTGGTGAAGGAGGAACTGGTGGCTAAAAATGCAGAATTGTGCTTAAATTTTGTGTTAGATGGTATGAGATTAATGGCCAGTGTCACCGAAGAAAAGTGTGTACAGCAACCAAGGAAATGCCTGGAGACAAACATATCTGCAATATTTGTTTGTGGAGGAAGAAGGTCTTTGTGTTACTTTGCGAAACAAAATGTGTGGTACAAGTTGTCAGACATGCTTTTTCCGCATTATTATAACAGCCATCCAAGCCAATGCAGGGGTGAAATTTACATGCCCTTTCAGGGATCAGATCAGCTAGGTGGGTCTAGTTTAATGGAATGCTACACACCTTCTGCCAACTCTTGGGGTGCATTTCGAGTTGCAAAAGCATTTACTAGTATTGCAGTTTTGAATGGACACTTGTATGCAACTGAAGAAAGACTTGGAGGTTTTGAGATATACATATATAATTCTGAAAAGCCTGACTGTTGTAATAAACTAAAGAAGCCAACCACTACTCTTTTTAACAGTTGCATTGTGACTAATGAGCAATATATTTACCTAATAGGTGGTAGATCAAGCTATGTACTAAGTACATCCTTGTCAACAACATACAGACTTGATCCTAGTGCTGATGATCACTAGTGGGAAGAAGTTGCACCTATCAATCAAGCTAGATACAATGCCTTTGGTGCTGCCATGAATGGCAAGGTGTACATAGCAGGTGGACGTCAGTGCCAAGAAGCACTCAACACATGCGAGGTTTATAATCCTCTAACCAATGAATGGCAGCTGATGCCAAGTCTCAAGGTACCTCAGATGTTAGCAAGCATGGTGTGCCATGAAGGAAGGCTGTATGTTTTGGGAGGTGTCATCCCCTCCACTGGCAGATGGCCACTTGTATTATCAGTTGAAACATTTGATTCTGAGCAAAATGAATGGAAAGAGAGATCAGTTATACCAGTTGATTGCTTTGAAACAAGCGAGGAAGAGAAACAGGAGAATATATTTAAAGCTTGTTCTGCAAAACTTTGCCAAGAGGTGATTGACAAACTTAAGCCATTAAATAAGTAGCGATCTCTCTGTTTTATCAGTGTGAGGCTTGCATCATTTTTAGGTGCAATAATTTTCATGAAAAGCACCATATCTTTCATTTATAGAAGCTGCATGATGAATGGCACATCTTGTAGCGTGATGTTTTTCCAATCAAGTTTTTTTTTTTAGTTTTTACTTAAGAATGACTGACATCTAGCAGCATTGATCTTCCTAAGAATACTAGCGATTGACATTAAGCTCTATCGATTGGAGTCTTACAATGTCATTTGAGACAACAACAGTAGTGATCGATGCTTAGCACTAATGATTGACCATTTCACCATGGCAACTGAAGCGTTAATAACTTACGATTTGTTGTTAGAATTGACAATATGAAGTGTTTAACTATAGCAATTTGCATTTTTGGCAGATATTGCTCCAATCCCATAGGCATTTTGTTTAACGTTGGGTTAGGAGCAGCCAGATTAGGGGGGGGGGGGGGGGGTGAGGAAGTCTTTTTGTGTTCCTGAAATGAGTATTTTTTTAAAGTTTTTGTGTAAAATCATTCATTAGATAACAAGAGTCTAACACTTTGTTGACTCAGAACATGTCTTACTTAATATGTCAGACATGAATGGGCAGCCTGTTTTTGACCACATTTCCAAACAATGAGAAGAAAGGTGAAAGTACAATGTGCAGCGCAGTATTTTTGATGAACCTTAAGGTGTTTGGAAATGTGGTCAAAAATGGTCTCAGGTGTTTGAATGATGTATCTTGTCGACAAAAACTAAAGCTAGGGAGAAAAAAGAGAAATGAAATGGAAATACTCGAAATGCTAATTAGATGAGATATCCAACATGCAAAGAAAACAAATCTTCAGGTTTGTATAACTATGTACAGGGTTTGTACAGGTCCTGGAAAACCTGGAAAGTCCTGGAATTTTATTGTGGCATTTTCCAGGACTGGAAAGTCCTGGAAGAGGGCTACTGGTTCTGGAAAGTTCTGGAAATCTGTTAAACTCAAGTAAAAAAACATGAAATGTATGGCAGACAGTAAGGAGAATTAACATTAAGATAATGGGAATGAAAGGGTTAATGTGAATTTTAGAGTCCTGGAAAAATCAATCTGAGTCCTGGAAAAGTCCTGGAAAAGTCCTGGAAAAGTCCTGGAAATTTGTTTCTGAAAAAGGGTACGAACCCTGTATGTACCAGCCCGAATATCATTCTTACCAGCCCCAGGAAGTTAATCACTAACAGTACTTCAATGTATTGGTTGAATTTCCTTAAAACCTTTTCCAAGAAACTTAGCTTCCCCATCAGTGAAAGTGATGACAGAATCTGCTAGCTTGACTGAAAAATCCACTAGATCCCCCTGAGGCTATTAGACATTACTTTCTTTGCATGCTGGATGATATCCAAGCACTTTCATCGGTTATTGTTTCCTTTGCTTCAACTTGATGGGTGAATAATGAGTCTACAAAGTACAGCTCTGAGGTTAAACAGCACAATCTACATGTTGCTAACTTTTGTGACGTAAAATATCTTCTGAGGGACTAAAAGAAATGGTTATTATTAATATACAAATAATAATGAGAGTACAATAATATGGCATAAAATAATTTCTGTGAAGTTTCATTAGATTTTAATTTGAGCTCCATTTGTATTATGTGGCAGATTAGTGCTTAAGATGACCTTGTCTTACATGATTCATTTGATATTACTAAATTTTGTAGATTAATGCAAGAACCAAAAGAAAAATGTGACATACCTACATTGTAAATCCATTAAGAACATAAGTTGACACACACACACACACACACACACACACACACACACACACACACACACACACACACACAAAGATATAATAATAACATCTGCTGTTTGCTATTTTTGACTTATCCTCACGTCGGCTCATTTGTTCAGCCATTCAAAGTGACCAAGTTGTCTTTTTTGAAATATTTATCTTAATTATCGGTAAACCTTACATCTGAAACCAAGTTGTGTCAATGCTATATGCTTAGGTTAACCCAAACGAAGTTAGTCTGAGATGAAATTACTTCTCAATAACGCACAATACTGTCACTTCACACCCCGCTGTTACCAAGGTGTTTGTTTTTAACAATTATTTATTCTTAGTCTGTTATAATTTTCTAGCCTTCTCGAAGTAGTACCACATATTATTCAGATTCATTTGAGCAAATTTTGGTCATTTATAATAAGAGAGTCTATTATTATAACAGTAGAAAATTCATGCAATAACCAAAATTTGCTCAAATCTCCCAAGTATGACAAAAAATGGCATTCCTGAATGTTCTGAAGTCTTTATTCAGTGAATTAACCATACGTGATCGATTTCAATCTCATCTCCTGATCTACATGCAAACTCTGATCTTATATTTCAGCTCTTATTCTCCATATAAAGTCTTATATTATGCTTCCATGACCAGTAGCTTTTCGCATGAGTTTTCGCTGCGTGATAATAGGATTTGCGTGACTGATTGTCAATCGAAGTCGAGGCTCTGATGCCTCACAAGATTGAAGATTCTGCAAAATTCCAATATGGAGGCCTCTCAATCCATGCTGTCAGCTGATCCTTCGGAATATCGCCAAGAACTTGTCGAGCGTTTAAATATCCTGAGGAGAAACCAAAGTTTCTGCCATGTGAAAGTGGTCGTAAGGACAAAGAACTTGTTGCTCACAAAGCTGTTCTGGCTGCAGCAAGCCCGTTCTTCCTTTCACTTCTGACAAGCAACATGAGAGAAAGCAAAGAACATTTAATCAGGATAGAGCTTGAAGAAGCAACGGTATCTGTTATGGAAGACATGTTACAGTTCATTTACACTGGAAATGTTTCGGTTACTGAAGAAAACGCCCACAATTTGATGGCAACAGCAGAACATCTTCTCCTTCCAGGCCTGAAAACAGTGGTGGGCAGGTATTTGATGGCAATGTTGTCAACTGAGACCTGCATTTTCAATTATTATTTTGCCGATAAGTATCAGTGTGTAGAGTTGAGAGAAAAAGCCTGCAAGATGATCAACTCAGATTTTAGTTCTGTGATGGAAACAGATGATTTTCTGAGTCTTGACATAAAGCAAGTCATTGAATGGGTGTCCAGCGATGACATCACTGTCAAAGCTGAGGAAGAGGTTTTCTGGGGAATTGTTAAGTGGGTGTCTCACAACAGAAGCGAAAGAGAAGTTGAATTTCCTGCTTTACTGCGTCAAATCCGTCTGGCATCAATACCACATGACTTTCTACTAAACAAACTGGTGAAGGAGGAACTTGCTGCTAAAAACACTGAATCATGCCTGAATTTTGTGTTGTTAGATGCTATGAGATTAACAGTAAGTGGTGCTTGGGAACAGGTTGCACAACAACCAAGGAAATGCCTGGAGATACACACAGATGCAATCTTTGTTTGTGGAGGGTGCAGATCTTTGTGTTACTTTCCAGAACAAAATGTGTGGTACAAGTTGTCAGAAATGCTTTTTCAGCATGATCATATAAGGAATCCAAGCCAATGCAGGGGTAAAATTTACACCCCCTGTCAGGGACCAGATCAGCTAGGTGGGTCTAGTTTAATGGAATGCTACACACCTACCAACTCTTGGGCTGCACTTCGAGTTTCAAAAGCATTTACTAGGACTGCAGTTTTAAAGGGACACTTGTATACAACTGGAGGAAGATTGAGCAGTATTGAGATATACAGATACGATCCTGAAGAGGACTACTGTAGCCAACTGAAGAAGCCACACACCGGTAATCTTTTTGGCAGTTGTGTTGTGACTGATGAGCAATATATTTACCTAATAGGTGGAAAATCAGGCCCTATATTTGGAGGTACACCCTTCTCAACAACATACAGACTTGATCCTAGTGCTGATGATCACGAGTGGGAAGAAGTTGCAGCTATCAATCAAGCTAGATATAATACCTTTGGTGCTGCCATGAATGGCAAGGTGTACATAGCAGGTGGATGTCTGGGCCAAGAAGCACTCAACACATGTGAGGTTTACAATCCTCTAACCAATGAACGGCAATCGATGCCAAGTCTCAAGGTACCTAGGATGTCAGCAAGCATGGTGTGCCATGAAGGAAGGCTGTATGTTTTGGGAGGTAATTTCACTCAGATACCCTCCACTGGCAGATTGCCACGGGTATTATCAGTTGAAATATTTGATTCTGAACAAAATGGATGGAAAGAGAAATCAGTTATACCAGTTGATCACTTTGAAACAATTAGTGAGGAAGAGAAGAAGAATACATGTATATTTAAAGCTTGTTCAGCAAGACTCTTCAAAGGAGTGATTGACAAACTAGAGCCATTGAATATATAGCCATCTCTCTTATAGCAGTGTTAGGCTGGCATCATTTTCAGGTGCATAATTTAAATGAAAAGCGCCATATCTTTAATTTATAGAAGCTACATGAAGCGCACATCTTGTGGCATAATATTTTTTCAATTTATATTTCTAGTTTGTACTTAAGACTGTGATTGATGTTTTGAGCATCACTGATCCTCGTAAGAATTTTAGCGATTGACATTTAGCACTATCATTTAGAGTTTATCAATGTCATTAATTGGGGCAACAGCAGTCTAGTGATCAGCGTTAATTAGCACTAACAATCAATTGACCATTTCAACATGGCAACTGAAGCATATATCACTTACAATTTGTTGTCAGTACTCAGATGATGGAAGTTTAACTCTTGCCTAGCAATTTCTATTTTTGGCACAAATCACTCCCCATACACACTTCCTTTAACGTTGGGTATAAGAGCAGCCAGAAGAGAAGAGGATGGAAGTATTTTTGTGTTCCTGAAATGAGTGAGTTTTCAAAGTTTTCGTGTAGAATCATTCATTAGATGACATTTACGCTCTTAAACACATTGCTGACTCAGGACATGTTTCAAGTAATACGTCAAACATGAAAATCCAGTTTTTGACTACATTTCCAAACACTGAGAAGAAAGTTCAAAGTTACTCCACAACGTGCAGTAGAGTATTTTTGACAAACTTTGAAGTGTTTGGAAATGTGGTCAAAAATGGTCACAAGTGTTTAAATGATATATCTTGTCAATCAAACCTTAAGCCAGGGAGAAAACAGAGAAATGAAACTGAAAAAATCTTATGCTAATTAAAGATCAGATATCCAAGAAGCAAAGAAAAGCAATTTTTAGGCTTGACCCTTGGACAAGGTATAACTACCGTAGTTTCTCGGTTATAAGGCGCACGGTTTTTTCGAGGAAAATCTGTTTTTTCGGGGCAAGTTTTTGCCAAAATTGGGGTGCGCCTTATAGCTGAATATTTTTGCGCAAAAAATCTAACGACAGCAATTTTACCGGAACTTACAGTTAAAACTAGACAAATAAAAGACACTAAACATTGGTCATTGACTTTTTTAAGATTTGGTGGTTCTGAAAAGAACCGGGTGGCTCTGAAAAGAGCCGTTGTTTTGAAATTTGTGATGTCTAGTCTTCCTCCTCGCTATCCGTGTCAAACTCGTTCTCCAGTTCATCATCTGCTTCCTCCTCTCCAGCTTCTTCTTCGTCCCACACAGCTTCGTCCTCGGTGCCGTCCAGAGCATTCGATATTCCACAGCACTTGAATGAGTTCGTGATCAAATCAGCGGGTATCTCTTGCCATGCCTTTTGGATCCACGGCAAAACCAGTTCTTTGCTCGGCGCACGCTTCTTCCCTGACGGAGTGTAAGTGAACGGACCATTCACCATCCAAGTCTGGTATTGGGATCGCACCTTGGTCTTAAAAGGTTTGTTGATACACTTGTCCAGGGGCTGCAACACGGGCGTAAGTCCACCAGGAATAACTGCGACTTCTACGTTTCGCCTCGCCAGAAGATCTTTCACGGCGTTTGTCAAATGCCCACGGAATGAATCCCACACGAGGAGAGCTCTTTGGTCTGGGGTGTACCGAAGATTGCGTCGAATCCACTCCATTACTCCTAGAAATTAATAAGAAATACAGTCTTAGAATGCTAGAAAGCTTTATTATCAAGGCCGCATTGTGTTAAACAACTGCACGAGAAAAGCTAACAAACTGAAATTTGCATACGCGTGTACGTGCTAAACAGCACGTGCTAGGTAACACGATACGTCAACAATGAAATTCGAATCTCGTTTCTGAGAAACAAGAAGTTTACTCGTCTCGCTCACTTGTCGAAAAGATGCTGCTCAGAATAAACAGTGTTTTAGCTTACCTTCTTCGTCCATCCAGCCCTTCTTGTGAATGGAGACCTGCATCCTTGGTGGCACGTTGATTTTCAGCTGTCGAACTCCTTTGAATATGACCTTCGGGGGAAGTTTCTCGCCGTTCGCTTTCACCGTTAGTGCAACTGTGAAACTCTGCAACTGTTCTATTCCCGGTGAACTCCAAGGTTCTGGTGGCTGGCAGCTCAAACCGCATTGGCGTTTCGTCCATATTGAGGATACGACTTAACTCATACCCCCAATGCTGGCGAGATCTCACGACGAATCGATGAAATTGGATGACCTTGTTTTCCATGTCGGCCGGGAGTCATTGAGCAAGAGTGGTCTTCGCTCTCATGGAGATGGAGTGACGACGTTTCCAGTTCGTGTACCAGCCATCGGATGCTTTAAATTCAGGGTCGGTGCTGAGTTCTTTTGCCTTGAGTCGAAGCATCATGCCGCTAACTGACAGACCTGCAACAACAATTAAAATAAAATGTCAGTTCCTGGATCAAATACAATGAACATAAACAGATTTATGGATCATCAGTGACAAGCACATTACTCCAGATTACTGGAAATGGAAAAATAAACTCAACAATGCTTACCTTGACTTCGCTGATCGCTGAACCAGTCGGCTAATTGCTGATCCATCTCAGCATACTTCGGTCGGAAGCGTCCCATAGATGCACGCTTTGCTGTCATCCACAGCTCGCCGGAAAACAAAACGTGTTGTTGGTTACGCCATTTCCTAACCATGGATTCTGAAATGCCGTATTCATGAGCGATTTCACGGTTGTTGTTTACCGCCTCGGCCTCTGCAATGATTTTCAACTTGAAGTTGAGGTCATACGAATGACGGCGAGAGCTTGGCATATTTACGATTGAGATTTGACTGTTTACGATGAGAATGTATCAGTAAGTTTTGCAACTGTGTTTAAGTTCGGCTTGTTGATGTTTTTATAATACAAACTCGGATCGTTGAATATTTAATAGAATCTTTATAAAAAACGAAATATGTTTCCTGAGCAGGAAAGCTGAAATTAACGTGTATGCGTTGTTTGTTTACACTCAAGTTTATCATTAGAGGTGCGAACTTTTACCTTTTGTTTTCGTGTATATCATTAACTGTGTGACTTTTTCACTTTTGTTCACGTTTACAGAGAGTTCGCGTGCTAATTGTGCCAAGAGAATAAAATTTTATCTTGGTGCGTCTTATAACCGAGTATTTTCACATAATTTTCAGTTTGGGAACTTTGCATGATTAAGTTGGCAAGTTTGGGGTGCGTCTTATAGCCGAGTGCGCCTTATAACCGAGAAACTACGGTGTGTGGCTTCTTCAGTTGGCTACAGTAGTCCTCTTCAGGATCGTATCTGTATATCTCAATACTGCTCAATCTTCCTCCAGTTGTATACAAGTGTCCCTTTAAAACTGCAGTCCTAGTAAATGCTTTTGAAACTCGAAGTGCAGCCCAAGAGTTGGTAGGTGTGTAGCATTCCATTAAACTAGACCCACCTAGCTGATCTGGTCCCTGACAGGGGGTGTAAATTTTACCCCTGCATTGGCTTGGATTCCTTATATGATCATGCTGAAAAAGCATTTCTGACAACTTGTACCACACATTTTGTTCTGGAAAGTAACACAAAGATCTGCACCCTCCACAAACAAAGATTGCATCTGTGTGTATCTCCAGGCATTTCCTTGGTTGTTGTGCAACCTGTTCCCAAGCACCACTTACTGTTAATCTCATAGCATCTAACAACACAAAATTCAGGCATGATTCAGTGTTTTTAGCAGCAAGTTCCTCCTTCACCAGTTTGTTTAGTAGAAAGTCATGTGGTATTGATGCCAGACGGATTTGACGCTAAATGTTCTAAATCCTCATTTCGTGAATTAACCATACATTGATCGATTTCAATTTCATCTCCTGATCTACATACAAACTCTGATCTATTCAGCTCCTTTTCTCCATGAAAACTCTTATATTGCGATTGCGTGACCAGTAGCTTTTCGCGTTAGTTTTTGTTGCGTGATAATAGGATTTGCGTGACTGATTGTCAATCGAAGTCGAGGCTCTGGTGCTTCACAAGATTCGGCAAAATTCCAATATGGAGGCCCTCTCTGAACCCATTGTCTCAGCAGATCCTTCTGACTGTCGCCAAGAACTTGTCGGGCGATTAGATATCCTAAGAAGAAACCAAAGTTTCTGTGATGTGAAAGTGGTAGTGAAAGACAGAGAACTTGCCGCTCACAAAGCAGTGCTAGCTGCAGCAAGCCCGTTCTTCCTTTCACTTCTGATTAGCGACATGAGAGAAAGCAAAGAACATTTAATCAGAATAGAGCTTGAAGAAGCAACGGCGTCTGTTATGGAACACGTGTTCCAGTACATTTACACTGGAAATGTTTCAATTACTGAAGAAAACGCCCACAATTTGATGGCAACAGCAGATTATCTTCTTCTTCCAGGCCTGAAAATAATGGTGGGCAGGTATTTCATGGAGATTTTGACAATCGAGAACTGTGTTTTCAATTATTATTTTGCCGATAAGTATCAGTGTGTAGTGTTGAGAGAAAAAGCACGTGAGATGATCAATTCAGATTTCAGTGCTGTGATGGAAACAGATGATTTTCTGAGTCTTGACATAAAGCAAGTCATGGAATGGGTGTCCAGTGATGACGTCACTGTCAATGCTGAGGAAGAGGTTTTCAACGGAATTGTTAAATGGGTGTGTCACAACAAAAGTGAAAGAGAAGTTCATTTTCCTGCCTTACTGCATCAAGTCCGTCTGGTGTCCACATCACACGACTTTCTACTAAACAAACTGGTGAAGGAGGAACTGGTGGCTAAAAATACAGAATTGTGCTTAAATTTTGTGTTAGATGGTGTGAGATTAATGGCCAGTGTAAATGAGGAACAGTGTGGACAACAACCAAGAAAATGCCTTAAGATGCACACAGATGCAATCTTTGTTTGTGGAGGAAGAAGGTCTTTGTGTTACTTTCCAAAACAAAATGTGTGGTACAAGTTGTCAGACATGCTTTTTAAGCATGATCATGGCAGCAATCTAAGCCAATGCAGGGGTAAAATTTACATCCCCTGTCATAAGTCAGATCAGCTGGGTGGGTCTAGTTTAATGGCATGCTATGCACCTTCTGCCAACTCTTGGGGTGCATTTCAAGTTTCAAAAGCATTTACTAGTACTGAAGTTCTGAAGGGCCACTTGTATGGAACTGAACACAGATCAAGCGGTATTGAGATATACAGATATGATCCTGAAGAGGACTGCTGTAGCCAACTGAAGAAGCCACACACTAACCTTTTTGGCAGTTGTGTTGTGACTAATGAGCAATACATTTACCTAATAGGTGGTACATCAAGCTATTTATTAGCAGCTGGTGTGTCAACATCATGCAGACTTGATCCTAGTGCTGATGATCACGAGTGGGCAGAAGTTGCACCTATCAATCAAGCTAGATACAATGCCTTTGGTGCTGCCATGAATGGCAAGGTGTACATAGCAGGTGGACATCAGGACCGAGAAGCACTCAACACATGTGAGGTTTACAATCCTCTAACCAATGAATGGCAGCTGATGCCAAGTCTCCAGGTACCTAGGATGTCAGCAAGCATGGTGTGCTATGAAGGACAGCTGTATGTTTTGGGAGGTATCATCCCCTCCTTTGGCAGATTGTCACAGGTATTATCAGTTGAAATATTTGATTCTGAACAAAATGAATGGAGAGAGAGATCAGTTATACCAGTTGATCGCTTTGAAAAAAGTGAGGATGAGAAGAAGAATATATTTAAAGCTTGTTCTGCAAGACTCTGCAAAGGAGTGATTGACAAACTAGAGCCGTTAAATATGTAGCCATCTCTCTTATAGCAGTGTTAGGCTGGCATCATTTTCAGGTGCATAATTTAAATGAAAAGCACCATATCTTTAATTTATAGAAGCTACATGAAGGGCAGATCTTGTGGCATAATATTATTTAATTTATATTTCTAGTTTGTGCTTAAGACTGTGATTGGTGTTTTGAGCACTATTCATCCTCGTAAGAATTCTAACGATTGACATTAAGCACTATCAGTTAGAGTCTTAATATGTCATTTGGGACAACAGCAGTCCAGTGATCAGTGTTAAGCACTAACAATTGACCATTTCAACATGGCAACTGAAGCATTTATCACTTACAATTTGTTGTCAGCACTCAGATGATGGAAGTTTAACTCTAGCAATTAAGTTCTATTTTTGTCACAAATCACTCCCATATGCACTTCCTTTAACGTTGGGTAGTCTGCAGCCAGAAGTGAAGGGGATGGAAGTTTTTTTGTGTTGCTGGAATGAGTATTTTTTCAAAGTTTTGGTGTAGAATCATTCATCAGATGACATTTACACTCTAACACATTGTTGACTCAGGACATTTTTCAAGTAATACATCAAAGATGAAAATCTGGTTTTTGACCACATTTTCAAACAATGAGAAGAAAGTTAGAAGTAACTCCATAGCATGCAGTGGAGTATTTTTGACGAACTTTGAGGTGTTCAGAAATGTGGTCAAAAATGGTCTCAATTGTTTGAATGATATATCGTGTAATAAAGTTAAGGAGAAAATAGAGAAATGAAATCGAAAAAATCTAATGCTAATTAAAGTTCAGATATCCAACAAGCAAAGAAAACCAATTTTTAGGCTTCACCCTTTGGTGAGGTATAACTATGTACCAGCCCAAATGTAATTCTTACTAGCTCCAAAAAGTTCATCCCTTAACAGTACTTCAGTATCATTTGAATTTCCTCAAAAAGTTTTCCAAGAAACTTCACTTCCCCATCAGGGAAAGTGAATGACAGAAACCACCAGCATGACTGAAAAATCCACTAGACCCCCGTGAGGCTATCGAACATGACTTTCTTTGCATGCTGGATATCCAAACACCATCTTGATGTCCTTTCCTTCAAGTTGATGGATTAATAATGAGTCTACAAAGTACAACTCTGACATTTTTCAGCCTAATCTGCATGCTATTTTGTGTAGCAAAATATCTTCTGAGGAGACTAAAAGAAATGGTTATAATTATACAAAAAATTAATAAGAGTACAATAATATGGCATAAAAGAACATCTGTGAAGTTTGATTAGATTTTGAGCCCCATTTGTATTATGTGGCAGAAGTGCTTAGTATGACCTTGTCTGTCTAATATTGACGTAATTTGGAGTCTAAACCAATAGTAAGTAAGTAAGTAAGTAAGTAAGTAAGTAAGTAAGTAAGTAAGTAAGACTTTATTTTACGAGGGTAACATTTGACAGTATTGAAACTGATAACCTAATGGCCCTCAAAAACTATAATTATTTATTTCAATTGTTACTAAATTTTGTAGATCATTGCATCAACAGAAAGAAAAATGTGACATAACCTCTATGGTATACAGTGTGTATCTTCTAATAAAATAAGTTGTAATAAAAAGAACAAAATATAACATCTGCTGAGTGCTATTATGACTTATTGACATACTCAGTGCACTGCCATTCATATTTACCAAATTTTCTGTTTCAAAACATTTCTCTTAATAACCTTATGTCTGAAACCAAGTTGTGCCACTGTCATGTTTAAGTTAACCCAAATGAAGTTAGTTTGAGATGAATACTTCTCAATAAGGAACAATACTGTCACTTCACATCGTGCTGTTACCTGCAAGGTTGTAGTGTTTGGTAATAATTATTTATTCTTCGCCAGCTGATACAATTTTCTAGCCTTCTCGAATTAGTACAATCGTTCAGATTCATTTGAGCAAATTTTGGTTATTTACCCTACGGCGTTGGAATGTAACACCCTACGGTGTCATAATATAACACCATGGGTAATAATTATTCGTGCAACATAATAATCAAAATTCACTCAAATCTCGTGTAAACACCCCAGGATGACAAGAAATGGCATTGCTGAATGTTCTAAATCCTTATTTCGTAAATTAACCATACATTGATCGATTTCAATTTCATCTCCTGATCTACATACAAACTCTGATCTTATATTTCAGCTCCTATTCTCCATGTAAACCCTTATATTACGATTGCGTGACCAGTAGCTTTTCGCGTTAGTTTTTGTCGTGTGATAATAGGATTTGCGTGACTGATTGTCAATCGAAGTCGAGGCTCTGGTGCTTCACAAGATTCGGCAAAATTCCAATATGGAGGCCCTCTCTGAACCCATGGTCTCAGCAGATCCTTCTGACTGTCGCCAAGAACTTGTCGGGCGATTAGATATCCTAAGAAGAAACCAAAGTTTCTGTGATGTGAAAGTGGTAGTGAAAGGCAAAGAACTTACCGCTCACAAAGCTGTCTTAGCTGCAGCAAGCCCGTTCTTCCTTTCACTTCTGATTAGCGACATGAGAGAAAGCAAAGAACATTTAATCAGAATAGAGCTTGAAGAAGCAACGGCGTCTGTTATGGAACACGTGTTACAGTACGTTTACACTGGAAATGTTTCAATTACTGAAGAAAACGCTCACAATTTGATGGCAACAGCAGATTATCTTCTTCTTCCAGGCCTGAAAACAATTGTGGGCAGGTATTTGATGGAGGTTTTGAGAACTGAAAACTGTGTTTTCAACTATTATTTTGCCGATAAGTATCATTGTGTAGAGTTGAGAGAAAAAGCTTGCCAAATGATCAATTCAGATTTCAGTGCTGTGATGGAAACAGATGATTTTCTGAGTCTTGACATAAAGCAAGTCATGGAATGGGTGTCCAGCGATAACATCACTGTCAAAGCTGAGGAAGAGGTTTTCAGGGGAATTGTTAAGTGGGTGTCTCACAACAGGAGCGAAAGAGAAGTTGAATTTCCTGCTTTACTGCGTCAAATCCGTCTGGTGTCAATACCACATGACTTTCTACTAAACAAACTGGTGAAGGAGGAACTTGTTGCTAAAAACAGTGAATCATGCCTGAATTTTGTGTTATTAGATGCTATGAGATTAACAGTAAGTGGTACTGATGAACAGGTTGCACAGCATCCAAGGAAATGCCTGGAGATGCACACAGAGGCAATCTTTGTTTGTGGAGGGTGCAGATCTTTGTGTTACTTTCCAAAACAAAATGTGTGGTACAAGTTGTCAGACATGCTTTTTCAGCATGATCATAGAAGCAATCCCAGCCAATGCAGAGGTAAAATTTACATCCCCTGTCGGGGGTCAGATCAGCTTGGTGGGTCTAATTTAATGGAATACTACACACCTTCTGCCAACTCTTGGGGTGCTTTTCAAGTTTCAAAAGCATTTACTAGGACTGCAGTTTTGAAGGGCCTATTGTATGCAACTGAGGAAAGATTGGGCGGTATTGAGATATACAGATATGATCCTGAAAAGGGCTGCTGTAGCCAACTGAAGAAGCCACACACTAATCTTTTTGGCAGTTGTGTTGTGACTGATGAGCAGTATATTTACCTAATTGGTGGTTCAACAAATTTTTTGGGTTTGGTTACACCTGTATCAACAACATACAGATTTGATCCTAGTGCTGATGATCATGAGTGGGAAGAAGTTGCACCTATCAATCAAGCTAGATACAATGCCTTTGGTGCTGCCATGAATGGCAAGGTGTACATAGCAGGTGGATGTCAGGGCCAAAATGCGCTCAACACATGTGAGGTTTACAATCCTGTAACCAATGAATGGCAGCTGATGCCAAGTCTCAAGGTACGTAGGATGTCAGCAAGCATGGTGTGCCATGAAGGAAGGCTGTATGTTTTGGGAGGTGTCAACAACTCATCACGGGTATTATCAGTTGAAATATTTAATTCTGAGCAAAGTAAATGGAAACAGAAATCAGTTATACCAGTTGGTCACTTTGAAACGAGTGAGGAAGAGAAGCAGAGTAAAAGATTTAAAGCTTGTTCTGCAAGACTTTGCAAAGTAGTGATTGACAAACTTGAGCCATTGAAAAAGTAGCCATCTATCTGGTAGCAGTGTGAGGTTTGCATTATTTTCAGGGGCATAATTTTAATGTAAAGCTCCTAATCTTTAATTTATAGAAGCTGCATGAATGGCACATGTTGTGGCATAATTGTTTTGTTTTGTTTTTTTTTTTATTTATTTTTCTAGTTTGTAAGTAAGACTGTGATTGATGTTTAGGACTATCGATCTTCCTAAGAACACTAGTGATTGACATTCAGCACTAGGTATTCAATGAACGGCAGTCTCAAGGTACTGCGGATGTCAGCAAGCATGGTGTGCCATGAAGGAAGGCTGTATGTTTTGGGAGGTGTTAACAACTCATCATGGATATGATCAGTTGAAATATTTGAGTCTGAGGAAAACAAGTGGAAAGCTGTATCAGTAATACCAGTTGATCGCTTTGAAACAAGCGAAGAGAAGCAGAAGAATATATTTAAAGCTTGTTTAGCAATACTCTGCAGAGTGGGTGAGAAACTTGAGCCACTGTGAACATCACATTTATTTTATTATCTTTAATTTTGTAGTTCTAAGCTGATTCAGAAATGACCCTTCTGGCAGTATTTTTACCTGAATTTTTTTCCTGGTTTGTAATTCCCAAACCAAATCAATTTTCTTTGTTCATGGCCCACTTTTTGGTTTACACATTTATATTCCAGTAATTTATCAGTGGTATTTTTATACTTTATCAAACCTACTACAGTCGAACCTTCCGTTGAAGCCTAGGTGGTGGCTTATGGGAGGTGGTCACTTTATACAAGAGCTTAGACCATATTGGGTCAACATTTTACCTCATTAGCATATAGTAACTGCAGAGACTTACCCCATGTTTTAAATGTTTTATTCATGCAAAAAGACAATTTCAAGAAAAATCCTGTACTTTCCATTGAGAAGTTCTCATCTCTTGTACTACCCAGGGATACAATTTGGGTATAATACTTTATTATTCAATTTCCGCACTATTATCTGTCAAGTGGTCACTTACGGGAGGTGAAAAAACAAAAGAAAATTTCAAACTTTTAGTTCTAAAAGTGGTTGTGGTCGCTTTCGAGAGGAAGTCGCTTACAAGAGGTTGCAAATGTAGTGATTTGACTTAAAAACTTTTGGTATTTTGGAAAACTGGTCACTGAGGAGAGGTGGTCTCTTACAAGAGGTGGTTGCAACCAGAAGTTTGACTGTAGCATTATTTTACTTCAGTGCCTACAAACCCTCTCAATTGTAATGCAGACAGCGGACAGTACAAACTGTTATCGTTTTTTTCATTTGGAATAATTTACTAGAAAGCTGAATTCACAAGAGAACTGGGCCCAAGATTGACCTTGCCCAGATGTGGCAGCTAAGTGAACAAGTCAACAGAAGTGGACAGAAGCTTTAATATCTTCTGTTAATTTCTTTTCCTGAGATACAAAACTTATAAAACGTTTATGAATCAATGTTATTTAGACTCAAGTTCTCTTAATTGATTGAAAGGTAATTATGCCCAGCAGAAGAAAGGTGTATAAAACATTTACCATGGCAGCTCTTTAATGTTGGGGGAATGAGTGGCAGGGGTGGGGAGGGGTGTTCGACTCTTTGTAGTTGCTTTCCAAGTTTTTGAATAAAATCATTCATCAGATAATAATCTTGGAAACAACTCTCAAACCACTCAGTTGTTGACCAAAAACATGCTTCAAGAACAACTCTGGCACTCTTCAGCTGAATGTTCATGTTGTTTTGTGGAGCAAAAATTCTCAGAGAGATAGAACAATAGTTTATTAAGGACAAAAAAAATTTTTTTTTAATTGAATAGGAGTAGAATAGCATAATGTAATTAAATAATTAAATGTGAAGTTTCATTAGATTCTGAGCTCCAAGTACTCACAGTGTACAATGGTCTACTCTTTCTAATATTGACTAATACTGACAAAACTAAAAACAGCAATAATCATTTCATATTGTTGAATTTGTTAGTAGAAAAACAAAAGAAATGTGGCATTAGATAAATTGTATCTCCATCAAGAATGTGTATTATCAAGTTGTAATAATAAGAACAAATATAACATCTGTCTGCTATTTTGGACTTTGCTGTGGCACCACTCTTCAAATTGTCTGTTTTGAAAAAATTATCATACTTAAACATTATGTCTGAAACCAAGTTGTGCCAATCCATGCTAAAGGTGGGCCAATCTTGAAATGAATACATCTCACTAAAGAACAACACTGACACACTGCTGTTATCAAGATTGTCTTTCTTTAATATTTCTTCTGTGCCTGACGTAATCGTCCAGCCTTTTTGAATTGGTATCTCATATTGTTCGAACTCATCACTTTGTGTCCTTTTCTTTTGACTTGACACTGTTCTGTTCTTGTGTACCGAGTGCTGAACTTATATCAGCCCTCTATGTTAATTTCCTCTGTTTGCTGTTTCACTTTCACTCCAGTGGCAGTCCTAGTGCTTTGTGTAGGAAGGCATATTCCGTTGCTGCCTGGAAAAAAAAAAAACAGAAAAAGTTTATTGAAAAACTGGCACAAGTCTGATATTGGTTCATGACTATCTTGAGCTGCAATTTAAGCGAGGAATTTTTTGATCAACGACAAGCATTGCTTCCCCTTTTCTGGATTCAGGGGTTTCATAACAGGCTGGGCAACCAGGCAAATTGATTGGCTGCAAGGACAATTTTGCCTAGCTGGTTTCACCATCTAGTGTGGGGTTCCAGATAAGTTTTCAAGGTTGGGTGTCAACAAGGAATTTGAACTGGTCAGTTCCCACTGCTCCCACCAAATCATTATTAAATCTTCAATTAATTTGTTGGGTCATGTAGCTGACCTTGCAGGGTTTTTGACATGAGACCCCCTGTATGTGGAACACTGCCAGTGGAAAGTTTTTATTACAAAGAAGTTCAGCTCAAATAGTTTTGCCTGTCTGTGAAAACCAGTTGTCCTCCTTCTGAAAACATGAAACCCCTGTGAATTGGAAGTCAATTCAATGAAGGTTATCACCACCGCCCCCCCCCCCCCCCCCGCCCCCCCACCTGGATGTCCAGAAAAGCATTTTGCAGGTGGCCTTGAATTTGCCTCAAGCCATTTATTAGTATGTTGTTTGATAGAGGGAGAAAATGTGAGGGTTAAGTGTCTTGCCGTTAAGTGTCTTAAGGCAAGACAAGCATAATTATATTATGAATATGAAATGGTTTCAAAAGCTAATACTAAAATTTTCCCAGTGTAGAGATGGCCAGCATCGTAATATTAGTCACCTACAGGTAACCTGTTATCAGGTGTTCTTTTCCCCTTCCCCCATTCACTGAAAAAAAAGAATGCCTGATTGCTCATTAAATGTAGCCAAGAAAAACTACCCTTAGTTACATTCTCTTAACTGGTCCTAACAAAATGAATGGCAACCTGTGAGGAGAACTTGTTTCTTGATACAGCTTAAAATAGCACTCAATCAGAAGCCTCTGCCTGCAAGGTTTTCACAAGCAGTCTGCATTCTTGATGCAGTGCTACTTTTTCACATCCAATATTAATGAAAAGCAGGGAAATTTGTACAACAAATTTAAAACCCTACCTTTTCAATCCTTCGGTATGTTCCTTCTGTTTCCGAGTGCCGTCCATAATAATCAACATGACACACAATCAGTGGTTTGTCACTCTGCTCCTGGCCAGACAACTGATCTCTGAGACGAGCAACCCACTTAAGGGGCAGCCAGTATGGAACGCGGTCATCATTCATTGCAGACGTGACCATCACAGAAGGGTAAGGCTTGTAGACACACAAATACAGAGTTCAAATGTAAATTAATAATGTTACTACAGTGCATGACCCCCCCCCCCCCCCTTTACAGCCACCTCATTAATAAGGTCACCTCGTTATTACAGTCACTTTTTTTAGTCCCTGCAAAATGCCCATGCATTTTCTTACAACACCCCATTAATGTGGCCACCCTGTTAATACAGTCAACAGCCCCATTCTGAAATACCAACCTGTATAACTCTTTATAACTCTACCACATTTATACAGCCACTCAAACCAGTAACAGTTATGATCATCTTTCGATTGTTAATATTCTACACACTGATTCAAGTTTCAAATTTTTCCAAATTATGTCTGCATTCTGGATGCTTATTGAAGAACACCTATTGAGAAGTGCAGTTGTGATATATCTTTAAAGACCTCACTCAATTTAGACCAGTCATGAGGTTTGGCACTACCCCATTAGTACGGCCTGCTAGTTACCCTATTAATACAATCAAATTTTCATGGCCCATTGGTAACCATAACAACAGGGTTCCACTGTATTAATATTACTATATTAAGTACTGTACTACATTACCATACTTAATACATTGTACCAAACCTGTTCAAACTTTTCGCATGTGTAAACTTGTGTGTGTTTCTCGGATAGGACCATTAAAAGGAGTATAAATTTTACCTGATTTTTGATGTTTTGATATGGACAGTATGATCTAATGTAATGAAAATCACTTTCATTGGATCTGAAAAAAAACAAAACAAAAAAAAAGCACATCAACTAGAGTCAATAACACTGTACTGTTTCTATGGGCACTTTCTCATAGCAAATAAGCTATAGTTACGGTAACCTTAATTATATATCAGACCGTATTTGTTATTGTAAATAATATTTATATATTATTAACACATTTGTCACACAAAAAACCACAGGGAAATTAGATAAAAAAATGTAGAACACAACTTTACTTCTTTTAGCTCTGCAATTATCTCTGACCTATTAATAATTTTTCATGGAGGGTGAGAGAAGGGTAAGGGGGGAAGGGGCAAAATTTTCAAGATAAAAAATCCATCACAGAAATTGACAAAAATTAAAGATCATCTACAATGAGCCAAAGGAAAAAAATAGTACATTACATGTAGGTACTAACAGAAACTATGCAAAAACATGAGACAAGTGCAGTCTTTACCCAGGTTCACCCCACTCCTCATATTCCTGAATAGTCAGTGGAAGAGAGGGATCCAACATGGACGTCAAAATATCTAAAAATGGAACCTGTAACAATGACACAAATACACCAAATTAATGATTGGACAAACATACAAGTTACAGCGTATGTTACATCTAATGCATGCATTTCCTTCATTAAAATAAGACCTCACAATGATGGCTCCTCATTAAATTATATTCTGCTGGGGGTGGAGGGTGGAGTGTTTTTTTTTTATTATTATTTTCAAATTTCATTATTATAAGGTATGGTATTCTTACACTCTGCCCAAACTGGCAACAGATCACACCATTTAAATTGTTAAATAAGTGTCTTGCCCGAGAAAAATATATTCCAGGTACTGTGTTAATGTGAAACACTCGACATAACCAAGTCCAACTATGCATTAATCATTACGCCACCACATGTCTCACTGTAATTAAAAATTAAACAAGCCAAAACCATGGATTTTCATGTACATATTGTCCAAAAAACACACATATTTGAAAACATCAGAGAAACTGAAAACAGTAGCAGAAGGTGAGTCATTCTATATTTCTAACGTTTTTTTCAGTGACTGGATTTTTTTTCGACAAACTGGTGTAATACACTGTACAAACTGGCATTGGTTTTATGATTCATTACGACACTTATTATAATCAAAAGCACACATGCACAGTACTGAGGATTACAAGTCAACTTATTCCAGCACAAAGACCAACCCGGAGAATAGCAGCCTTGAAGAGCCCTGGTGACCTGTTACAGACCGCACCCACTATCAATCCCCCAGCACTTGTTCCACGTGCTGCTGTTAACTGGGGATGGGAGTATCCCATACGATGAAGTGCTTGCGTACAAGCTTCAAAATCCTGTTTGAAAAGCAACATGGTTACAATTTCTTAAAACTCTTAATTCAGACTCTACATTTTAAACATGTCTAGCAATTGTAATAAACCTTTCCCGCATTCCATCAAACAATGGCACTGAGTCAAGGTCAGGAAGGCAAAAATAAAGAAAATGTATGAAAATGTCCACCACAACCTCACTCTGGTACTATTGTCTGTACACACTGAAGTGGAATGTAGGAAAGGTTTATTATGACTTGCCAAAAGGCCAATCTAACATTTTTGATAATTTAACAAACATTGCAGATCTATTTTCAGTTCTGAAATCAAGACCAGGAATGAATTTTTGCTGCTGCCTCAATTGCTAGGCTTGATTTCCAGCTGCTGGCAGAAATCGAGCCTGCTCAATTACTATCACCGAGAATTTCATTTAGTAGACAAGATGTTCTGTTCATTAATTTAAATACACTTAACTGTGTAAGTCACCTCTGCCTGAGTATATTCCACTATAAATGAATTGAAAGATGTACACCATATTTCATCTAGTGTGATCACTCAGGTAACTGAGGAGTTCCACTTGACAGGAGTTTTATTTAATATTTGCCACAGGAGGGCAATGGGTTTTCATTGATGGGCAAAACTTTTTGAACTGAACTTCTTTATAACAAAAACTTTCCTGTAGATGGTCAAAACAGGCGGGCAAAATTAGTGTCAAAACCAGTCAATTTACCCAGTGCCTGGCCCTCAATGAAACCCCTGGTTTGAGTTGTTGAAACATCAGCAGCCAATGATGTTGACTTACAGTCCTTTCCAGTCAATTCCAGGACTCTGCACTTGTGGACAATCACACTGGATGAACTACTGAGAATACTCTTGGGTTCAAACCATTTAATGCTACATCAACATGTCATATGCAGTACAAGAAGTAGTGTACATGTACACTGTACCTCAAAGCTCTTGTGTTTACTCTGTAATTTTCCTTCTAGGTACCACTGACGACCAAGTTCACCACCACCTCTGAAAAAATTTGATATTGTGGAAAGGAAAATAAGTGTTGATCAATAGTCAAGCTCTTAGAAAATTAATAATATTAAGTTACCTGTATCTCTAAATTAGACTTAATTGGTTACAACTGCCATTCAGTTCATAAATTATTCCCAAAATTTTAGCTTAATTTTTTTTCAAAAGAATTTCAAATTTGAAAATGTGCACTCGGGTGGTACATTTCCCGCAATTCACAAATTTCTCTCTTTTTAGCAAGGTGCATTTTATTTTCCTTCTTCCTGCTAGTTCTAGATCTTTTGCCAATCTTGATCTTATTTGAGGTTTTTCACAATCAGGTCAGTTCTAGCAGCTAATAAATTCTTTAACATAATTCTATTTTTTTGCATTTCATTTTCACAAACTTTCATTTGTACCTGACATGGCAGAAAGCCAGACACCAACCACGCTTTAACAAGCTGATCCTTTCCACATCAAAACCCATGCTTACATTGATACCATAGGACCCTACAAGGTAAAGGCATAAGGAGAAGAAAGACTAGTGTCAATTTCTGGCTCATCTTGTGTGACGAAATGTAATTTAACCGAAGTTAGACACACATTAGACATTGCTTCCCATGATCAGCAGTTTCACAAAATAGTGTCATCTGCAAAGTGACCTTAGGCAGTGAAACATATTTAGGCTGAGACACCTTATTTTTTGTGTTTATTGGAATAACCAGAGAGCAGAAGATTGTACTAACAATGTTTATTTCAGTTAAAGGGAGGGTTTCACGGCTTGGTGCATGTGCAAATCACAATGTTAATCATTCAATTCCATTGCTTATAAAACAATCAAAAGCATATTGGTGAATGACTCTTATGGGAAATTTGCCTTTGAAAATTTTTTGGTCAGTCGCAAAAACATGACAATATGCTGTAGGTGAGATTTCTCTGTCAGTAACATTGCTTTTGTATGTTATGACTTAATGTATAAAGTACATTTTCATTTTCGTCTCAAACAGATGTATTTCAGTTATCACAAACTACAATTTGTGATTTCAAGCAGAATGATAGCCTTTGTGTAGTGCCTGCATGTACATGGCTACACAAAGGCTACAGAGAATGACAGATGCTCAAAATTCATGGAAGATGTCAACAGATTTATGCAGAAAATCTTGAATTCAGTATTGAATATTGAATTTGTTTACTGCGCCTTTCAATATCGTGCAGACTCCAAAATTCAAAGCTCAACCGAGAAATACATTTTTCACTACCATCAATCAAATGTTCGGCAGCTCCTCCCTACTGCCCAGCACTGTTTTGTTGTCTGAACTGTGCTCAGTGATTTGATTACTGTGAACTTGGCAGCAGTCAGAAGCTGGGAGGAGCCACCAAACATTTGATTGATGGTAGCAAAACACACATTTGTCAGTTGAGCTTTGAATTTTAGAGTCCGCATGTTATTGAAAGGCGCAGTAATTTGGCAAGACCATTTTATTCTGGATTGGATACACAAGTTATCTACTTGCATCTGATCAATTGGTTTATAAACAATGGACGACATCGTAGCTTGCACATGCGCCAAACTGTGAAACTATCTCTTTAAATAGCAAGTTACCCAAAAAGAAATATACATTGTATTATGTCACCTGGAAAAGGGTGGGTGGGAAGAGTGGATAGGCAGCAGGGCTACATTTAATTAACAGCAAGAGCTAAATAAATCCTGATATAAACTAACTAGCAAGCATGATATAATTACCATAAACATGCAGCAACAAGGGATTGTTTCCATCCTTTTTGAGATCTTTATGATGAAATAAGGTGACCGGAATATGAGTTCCATCCTAATTGGAAAAAATAATAACAAGTCATGTAACAATATTTAGTTTTTGTATTCTGTTACAAGAAAAAAAAAACCTTCAATCTTGTACCACCAGAGAAACCAAGCCCACTGAATGCCAAAAGCTAATTAATAAGTCACATTCAGGTGAACTTGCCCATGCCACTAGAGCTTATCTCAAGTCATCTCTGTATCATGATGTCTTGAGGTATTGCTAGTCCATTGCAAGTTAGCACACAGGTCAAAATTTTGTCTCAACTGGTTTTGCATTGCCAGTATCCAATTCTGGATCCATATTCTGGATGGAGAAAGGGATTCATCAGGGTTCCAGATAAGTTTTCAAGGCAGGGTATCAATATAAAGGTATTCCAATGGGTCAATTCCCACTGCTCCCACCAAATCATTATAAACTTTTTATTAATTCTTCGGGTCTTGAAGCTGATCTTGTCAGGTTTTTGACCTAAGACCCCTCACTTATCTGGAACACTGATACATGAGTTGCCTGTGGCCCCAACCATGACTTTAACTCAAGGCTGCTTATCCTTTAGTCCACCATATGTTACTTATTAACCAATAGGCCACAGGTCTCCTATCCTATGAAGCCATATAAAACAGTTTCTTTACAAAACAACGTACAACACATTCAAGCTGTCGGTAATAATTATAGCTATTGCAGTAAAATGACTAGATCATTCAAGTGTTGTATATATCATAACCCTAATGTTGTGTCGATTAATATGATCCTACTGAATAATTATATATTATATTACACGGTACAGTGTACATGTACATCATACCTTACTTTGTATTTCATGTCTGGTGCAGCAAAAGTCTGAACTGTCAATAGATGGCAAATCAGAGAAGCTATGTTTTTCAACCTAAGGAAAAGCAAGAGGCAAGAATAAATCTTTGACAATGACAAGGAATAGAAGAAGTGGGAGAGGTGAGATAGAGAGATGGGTTACAAGGGGTGAGGGGGGTGAAGGAGGGATCGATGAAGGAGGGAGGGTATGAGGTTACTTAGGAAGAGGGAGGTATAGAAGGAAAAGGAGGAGGGGTAAAGAGGTGGAAGAAAGAGCAGAAGGTATATAAAGGGAGGGAAGAAAAAGCAAGAAGAGATTAGCAGGTAAGTGAAAAAAAAAAGAGGGGGAGAGTGTAGTACAGGAGAAGGAAGAGAAGGAAAAGGAACTTGTTCAACAATTACAACATCACATTGATGATCACAGAGAAGTACAAACTACATTGCACTTATTGACGACCTTGATCAAATTAACATACCATTGACTTGGTCTCCATGTTGTATTCCAAGACACAAGCAGGAAGAATTGGTGAGGACACCGATAAACGCACTCTGTGGTGATCATACATCTGATGAAAAATAAAACAAAGCATTTTGCATTACAAAATTATGGTGAAGCCTTGCTTAGGTCATACAGGGGCTGGGACAGGGGCTGGCTGCCATCTATGTGCTGGCTCCTCTTCAAGATACAGTCACAGCACTTACCGCTTTGGAAATCACAAGGATACAGTGCAAGTTGAGTGTGTTCATTTTTGTCCAAATTAGACCTACATGTAACACAAGCATCTACTGTAATAATGAGATGTGCCATGTTGTGGACAGTGTCTATTTATTGGAAGTTTAAAATTAAGCTAGCAAGAATTTTGTTGGGTTACCCTTACTTGTCAACAGTTTGCTGGCACCTGAGCATCAAGGGGCACCAAGAGTGAAAGTGTTTGCCTAATACCATTACAAAAGGAAAATACAGTGGAATCCTGATTCTTCCAACCCTTCAGGGAAATGAAAATTGAAAAATCACCTACAAGTAGTTGGAAAAAGTGGAGGAGGGGGAATTACAATGTTCTTTGAGGGGAAAATGACTATTGGTTAGAGTTATCAGGGGGTTCGAAAAATCGAGGGTTCTAAAAATCCAGGTTCCACTATAGCCAGACTTCAAGTGTCTCCTTAGCATTACGCTCTGTACCAACTACAATAACAGGTATAAGCCTATTTTGCCTCCATCATTATTCATTACACTTCTACACAGAACCAAGGACATTATGTTGTCTACAAGGTTTTCTCACCAGATTGGATGCTGCTTCTAAAACACAGATGTCTTTCGGAAGCTGTAAAAGAAAGGATTATGTAGAATTTATACTGAGACAAGCAATTCCAAAGAGCAAAGAGTGTGGTAGTACATGACATTTACATGTAGAACCAGTTTTGAGATAGTGTCAAAGTGAAGCGTTGAACACTGAACAACAGTGATACATACATGTAACCCAGCAGCCAGGGCTTTAACCTGGATGTAATCTGTAGCAATTCACTGGGTACCTCCCACAAGCCCACACCAAGACAAAAATGCTCTTACAATACGGTCTGCTTATTAATATGGGATAGAGCTGTACATAACTGTGCATGGAGGACTTTTGAAAACTTCTCTAAAAAGGTAAATTCTGCATATAAGCCAAATGACCCATCTGGTGCATTTATAAATCTCTGGTACCCATTTGTACACCTGGGTGGAGAGAGGCACTGTGGGAGTAAAGTGTCCTGTCCAAGAATACAACCCAATGTCCCCAGCCAGGGCTCGAACCCAGACTGCTCGATCTCAAGGCAAGCCCACTAACGAGGTTTAAATCTCATTACCATCAACAATCTTTGTTTTGGGCAGACAGCACACAGAACTTCTGATTCTCTTTAATAAACTATTAATCGCATCAGGTCCTAAAACCTACTAACAGTTATTTTGACTGTTATTAATTTTTAAATGGGGCTGTCCTCACACATGAGAAGTTTGCAATGTACCTGCACTATATACTGATCTTCAGGCTTGTCAAAAGGTACAATACGAAGTTGAGGAACAGTTCGTTGTCTCTCATATACCACACAGTAGTTCTGAAATACATCCATGTCATCCAAGAAAATCTGGTGATTTAAATAAAATATGTAGTTTATACAAGATCATTGCATTCACTGTACTGAGGTCCCAAGCATGGGAGTGTCCCGTATGTGTACACCTCTCTAATGAGGCAGACACCTTCCCTACTTAAGAGAGGTGGCTCAATGATTGGAGCAAAACATTGCAATGAGTAAATAAATGAAATGGTTGTTCATGTACTAGTTTTATAGTTGAACCAAACATATTTATTTAATTAACTGGGAAACCTTGTTTACATTATTTTTCTTAACTGCCCTAGCAAAGGGACCCTCTCCAAAGTGGACAACCTTGCCAAGAGGACATTTGAGTTTTAGCAATGCAACTATGCAAAAAACTCTACACTTGGACATGGGTGGGGTAAAATTATAATATTGTATAAACAATCAATTTTTATTAAGTAACTAACCTCAGTTTTGTCTGTAACAAATGTTTCCCAGTTTTCTTTCCCTGGATTGCTCTTCGGTGCAGTTATCACCTGGCAATCAAATGCATGAGACAATAGACATCTCACATGTATGCACAAAGTTTGACAGTTATCTAGCAAAGATTGCACAGGTGGTACAGTACATGTAGGCTAGTGACGACAAGTTATGAAATTTATACATCCAAGGGAAACAGTGCAGCCCTGTCTTGAAAACATCCTGTTTATATTATGACCAACTTATTATAACAGCCAATTTTTTTTTTTTTTGGTCTGCCTAAGAAAATGCTTTTTCTAGTCATTTAATTATCATTTTAAGAACCAATTTCAAAATGCAACCACTTTTTTCTGGCTCATAGGAGGTCAATATAAAAAGAGAAACAGTGTCACTGCACTCATTGCTACGTGTAAGCAAGATTAGGGAGGTTATGCATGATTTCCAAATCCACAAGTGTGCTATCAGAGAAAAAAGAATCATCTGTCTGATATCTGGACTGTGGATTCTACACACTAATACATTTTAAGAACAAGAAATCAAACTTCACAGACCTTATCAAACTTTTGCAGCATGTTTTTCCTCATTTCAAGGACAAAACTTAGTAATATTACATAAATTTTTCAGTTACACCCTTATTAAAGTGTATTTACTCTGTAGTTTTTATCATCAGCATTTGTAATGATGTAAAACCGGTCATCCCTATGGTCAACATAGTATTCCATTCCCTGCTGCCTGGGATGTAATGGCTGGGAAATAAAGGACCCATCCCTGATGTCGACAATGCTAACCTACAATGAAGAAACACAGCAACATGTCTAGTCATTAGGGTGACTACAACTTGTACAATGTATGCAGTTTTGAATTTGTATGTTGGTTTGCTTTTTGGGGTTCTGTAAGACCATCAAATGTAAAGAAATGCATGAAGCTACACACTGTCAATTGCAATTTCCAGAGGGGTGGAACCCTGGGCCGTATAAAAAATCCCTTCCATGGGGAAAGTACAATGTATTTGGATATTTTCTGGAACTACGTTGTCTTGTAATTATTACATGCGTATACTAATTAATGGTGATGTAAGAACAGAATCAATGCGTGACAAATGTTGTGAACCCCACTATGGTTTAAAGAAAAACAAATAATAAATGAATTCTGGTAACTGTATAGTTGATGGCAATTGATGGCATTGTGTAAGTGTGCTATTGATATATATAATTTCGCACAAAATAATTGTATACTATTAGTTGATATCTATTAAAATATACCGGTATTTCATTTGCATGTAAGTTTGTCACAATAACTTTCATTACTCTAGCACATAAATGCAGAACTTTACACTTACTTCAGAGGTTGATCTTGAGTTACAGTTGATTGTAATGAACTTCCTGTCTTTAGTAACACTCACATCAACAATGTATCTGCAAAAAGAAATCACCTAGAATGAAAGGAATGCTCAATCATGTAAAAGCTCTTCTTTTGTGTCTTAATTTACATGCACAAAAAAAAAGCAAAGTTGGATCCTCAGAGGATCCAAGAATTCATTCTTAAATTAAATTTTTCCATTTGTTTTTATTTTGTACTTTAAACACTGCCATCAGCAGCGCATTTTTAGTTATAGCAATTCCACTGAGGTTTACACCTGATTTTCAAGTAAATTAAAGTACAACATAATTACCCTCCAAACGTACCTTTCATCTTCCTCTTCATACAAGACAACATCTGACAGAATGCTCTGACAAGTTTTGTGCCACAAAACAGTATATGGTCGATTGTTATCATCCGCCCTGGTATAGTACAGGGAGAGGTCATCACTTCCCCATTCTAAATTGAAAGCACATCCATGTACATTGTACACATTACATAATTATACTATATTAGGTAAGCCTCCAGCTGTGATTTATTAGTACATTATGAGTCCAATCTGCAGCTGGAGTGATATTGAAAATCATGCATTTCAGTTATATTGATCAGCCAGTAAGTTCCAATAATACTACAGTTGAACCTCACTACTTCGAACTCTCAGGGGAATCAAAAAATAGTTCGAATTAGCAGGAGTTCAAAATAGCCGACAGCAAATGACTGAGGAACAAATCCAAGGAAAATGGTTTTGAGTTCGAAATAACGGGGGATTAAAAAAAAAACAATTTAAATTACTGGGGTCCCACTCTTGACTGTATATATGTCCACATGTCACAATATTTGCTGCACAGTTATGTGCATTTGGAAGACAATCATTATATAACTGTAAATTGAGACCTGAGCATTCAAAATAAGAACCTAGAAACTGAAACCATTATTATGTGTCGGGTATAGACTAATAACTCTGCCCTTATCTGACCATCTTAAGAATAATACTTCAAACAGTAACTGCAGTACTTAGTCTAGTTACTGGGCTGGCAAACTATATAACCTCAGCTGGAAACTGGCAACTCACCAAAATTGACAACTTTAGGTATGGCATCAATAAAGTTGATTATTCCTTCATGTGCTTCTGTAATATATAAGCTGTGAGTTCCCTCACCACTTTTGTCGAGCAAGAAACCAATATACTAAAACAGGGACATAGAGAAACGGGTAAACAATTAACAACAATACATGTACATTATTTAGTTTCACACACCACCAACAAAAGGCTTTTTAAAAAATCCCTTTTCCCAGTGCAAAGTCATGTACTACACGTAAGCTCAAATACCACACAGGCGACAAAGAACTGCTCCACAAATAAATCAGTTTAGTCTGTATACTCTTTAGAGAAGAGAATGATCATCACAGTTATGAACACAACTTATTTAACAGCAGCTGCTGTGAAAGTAAGGCCTGAAAAAAAATTCAAACTTCAATGGGATTTACATGTAAACCCATGACATCTGCTATTATACTGGTGCAGTGTATTGCACCTGAATTTTTTGCTTTATTTTCACAGCTGCCTATTTAAGTTGTGTATATGTACATATCTGTGATAATCATTCAAAGACATGTCTTCATATCTTTCTTTGCAGTTCAAATAATTATGTGATCTCTAAATTATAATTATTCACAAGTTTGCACTGTATACTCTGGACTGATACAACATGTAAGTCCCCTCCCAAAAAGGCTCTCTCCTTATTTTCCAAAACACTGTCTAATGCATGCTGGCCAATTAACAATCTCACAAAGACTAGATCAAAGAAATATCCCCCACCTTTCCTGAGGGAGACATTTTAATCTTTGTTATGTCCACATGAGAGTATCTCTCAAGTAACTCATTTTCATCGAGAATTGTTTCTGGATCACCATAGGAACCATCTGATGATAGAATAAAATACAATAATTTATACAGTCATTGGATAAGTATATACTAGACACTCAACATATTCTTAACTTCTATTAAAAGCATGTGAATCTGACTGGTAATAATCTGACTCCAATAAATCATTATTGTCTATTTGCCCATAAAATCGATCACATGACCATGCATAAAATGTGCTCTTGAAAGGGAAAATTGTTCTCAGCTTTTGATTTTGGACCACAATGTCCATCACAGAATTCATGTCTACTAATTAAAACAAAAATACACCTCTAACCTACTTAAAAATAACTCAGGGCTGCAGTCTATGTGTTTCAATAGAGTACTGGTAATAAGCCCAGGGGAGAACTCCCATATAAAAGGATGGGGGTGCTTGTCAGAAATTTTGAAAAGAACCCCTTCGAGGTACCAAGATACTGTTTTGTGGGCATGGCTTGAACTTTTTTCACCCCCAAGGGCTACCAATTCTAAAACAACATTATCTCTCCAGACATTTTTTTTTTTGGCTCAACAACCTAAAAGGTACAGCAAAAGCTCCTGCTGTGGACCTTTTGAGGCTGAATACCCTAAGAGGCACCAAACCTGCTTTTTTAAACTATATTATTATATGGAGAAGAGTGTTTTACTGGGAACTAAACCACTCGTAGATTCCGTACACCACTTCGTCCAGGACCTGAGTGGCGTATTTTCCATATGTCACCTTTGTGAGTGTCGTATCGTTCAATGACGTCATGATTCCCGCCTTTTGCTTTTGTTGAATTGGTTTCTCCATATAATAAAAAGAACATTACACGTTGGCTCGAAGATATGAATTTTATGTTCTCGTGGCAAGAACAATATCTCACTCATTTGCTTCGCTCACTCGTGAGATATTATTCTTGCCACTTGAACATAAAATCCATATCTTCTCGCCACCGTGTAATATCCTCTATATGTGTGAGGCTGTATGTTTTGGAGCACAATGCTTCCCTTAAATACCTTCTAATATTTTTCTTCTACGATACACAGGAAGATAGAAGTTTTTCGGTGGATTGCTCAGATGATACACATAACCATCTAGTTCCTAAAAGAAAAGACAGGTTAAAAATTAACACTGTAAATAAAGTATAAAGTGATACATGTACAAACAGATCATTCACCTATTATTATTTTTGAGAATATTTATTCCAGTCCAGTGCATACAGTATTCCTTAATTCTTGGTGCAGTAACAGGTTTGATACTGACAGACTCCTCAGGAGACTGTTCTGATCACCAATAATATTGTGTATCAATAATAATAATTATTGCAAAATTATAATAATTTGAGCTTTATGAGAACATATAAATTTATTGAATAAATCTGACAGACTCACTTCTGGTACTGACTCATTGTCAAAGTGCTTCTCTATCATTTCATTCATTTCCTTTACCAGTTTCTCTTGGAAGACTTCCGTGTCGGCCAATACAGCATCAGCATATCTAGAAAATAATGGCAGTGATAACAGAGATTGAAGTAAACAAAAAGCATACATACATTCCTGCACAGCAAAAACTGCTGAATAATGCGAGGGAAGCCATGGAAAAAAATTGAACAACTGCTTTCTACTATCCGGGTCCTATTTTTGAATTGATGTTCAAACATTTTTCACATTAGCTGCATGTATTGCTCACCAAAAGAAATCATGCACCATTTAATTAATTAAAGGTGAGAAAAAAAATCAATGCCCCTGAAAAAATTCCTCCTACCAGTACAGATTTTTATTAAAGGCTATTAATATGTTTACTTGAAATATCTGTTGCATTTAGTGTAAGTGGCATGCCTGAGAACTAGCTGAATACAGCCCACTTGGAAGCCCATTGACCGCTACAAACATTCAACAACCAGTGTGTCATAGACCATAGGTCTTAACTTGGAAACTTTTTTTACGAGTGACTTGAGTCAACAACTGATAAACATCTTACCGGTATTTGTATTAAGTGTACATGTAGCATGCCTATTGGTGGACTTAATGTACTTTTACATACAGTATCATCATTTCTTTCCTTAGATAAACTACTGTAAGAGACTAGTGTCTCACCTGTTTTCTTGTTTTATATATTTTCGAACAGCCTAGGTTGACAATAGGAAGGAAAGATAAATTCAGAAATTAATTTGATTTATACATGACCAGCACTGTTAGCAGTCAGTGGAACTGAGTATTTATAAAATAACTCACATTAACTATGTGTGCACTCATTGGTCGATAGGTGTGTTTAGATGAGAGTACATGTTTGTACACACAGTTGTGAGGTTTCAGATTTACACATATTTTGGAGAACTAATTTATAAAAGCAATGAAGTACTTTTCTGTGTTTACATAGCCCCGTCTTAAAACACCTTGGGGACTGAGAGAGTTCTCAAAAAGTTATGTAACCCTTGACTCTGTCTCGGGGTTCGCATAACTGTCCCAAATTCTCTGAACTACCCCTCATGTTTAGATGAGGCTATGTAACCACAGGAAAAGCGCTGTCTTACTTAAATATATCACCAAAGTCAGCCATGTCCCAGTCAAATGATAAAATCTATAGTTTAGGTAGCCTTCAGATCAATGTTAAAGTTTTCCTACCAGTGTATCAAACATGTATCAGTCGTACTGTCGGCCATTCTCTGTATGCTTTGCAATCCATACCAGTATCGTTAAGTTAGACAAGCTCATAGTTTGAGAGTTCTCCCACTTTCCCACCCACCCCTCCCTGGAAGGTAAAAAAATCGACTCAATATTGTTACAGCAAAGTCAAAGAACATGTAGTAAACTTATGGCGAATCTGACACAATCATCGAAGTAATGCCAGTTGTGTTTCACTTTCAGAAAGGAAGTAAGCCCATGAACAGTAAAGGGGGTGGGGGTGGGGGACGCTACAGCATGGCTGATTACGAATTCTTTGGAGGAGATTTTTCAGTTAAGCTTACCTTTGATCCACGTTTTTTCAGCCAGTGAAAATCGTCTTGAAGTTCAACACCGTGTACCGTTTGATAGCTTGGATCTTTCTTTGGTCTTGGCTCACTAGGAGATGCTCCAAACAGCCTTGAAAGGAAACCGATCGACGATAAACCGCGCGAGCCTCCATGTGAGTGCAGAGGGGCGCGCGAGGCAAACGTCGCTTTGAGCAAGCGGTAGATCCGCATGTTTTCAGCTTAACGAAAATGACAATACAACGTGCTGCGTTCTGTCTGCACCATTTTACGATCACTGTTCTGGTAAGTTTTGGAACTTTTCATACATAATTTTTCCTCGTGCGGTCAGAGCTGTTGTTTCTTGCCGACCAGGATAGTTCAGCGGCAATTCCCACCTTTACCAGATGATTTGTGTTTCATGAAATGAAAATTGTCTTGTACCTCGGGCGGCCAAAGCATCACGGGTAGAAAAATTTGTGACATAAAAAGAAATATGAGTAAAACAAGTGTACGTTATCACGCAAAGTAGGTAAAATTACTCGACAGCTTTTAAAAGGACTTTCACAAGGGCCTTCCAAGTTTGAACATCAAGCGCTCTCTGTTTTAAAAAAGTTTACGTGTCTCAGTCCGGGCCAGAAGCAAGCTCGGCTAGCTAGTAATACTGACTCAAATTTTCACTCAAATACAGGTATTTGCGAACTTTGGGGACAATAGGCCTGTACTAAAAAGAATCTGATTAAACACTAGAATGACTACAGTACTGTAAATAAATGTGGTAAACACAAATTGCCTTCTTAGGGGGCATTGTTTTTAGTCTCGTCACTCAATCGTTTTTTAGCGCCCGTTTACAAGAAGGGTTAACCCTAGCTGAAGGGCAAAAGATAGCCCGGGTTTACAAGCAACATTTCACAGGTAGGGTAACCCTACAACCCGGGACGACTTAATGCCCAGTTACACTCAAGGGTCTGGAAACAAGTAGAAAGTTAACCCGGGTAGGCGGGTTAACCCTACCTGGAGTGTTTACAAGAGAAAAAGTTAAAATGTTTAAGCAAGCAACCGGAACGATGATCCTGCTGGTGTACGTTGGATCAGTAGTGATCTAATCGGCTTTACTTATAAAATGAAGAATACAAAAGCTAAAACCGACACAAACCAGCCTTCTTCAGGTACAATGAAAATTTTACATTGGGACGTGTTTTTATGTAGCCGATATTTACGTAATACAGGAAATACGTAAAAGTAATTGACAGTGTAAATTAAGGATAAGCATACGATAAAATAAAATAACATGATAAAAGAACATAATAAAAGAAAACAAATGGAAACAACTAATATGTTTCTTCGCGGATGTTCAGACCATCAGGATCAATTGTTCTGCTTTTTTGAATTAAAAAAGTTTCCCTGGCCTTACGGATAGAGTCTCGGTTCGAAAAGATTTTTTCGATGGGGATTAATTGCATGTCGTTAGTAGCGTGGTTAGGAGAGGACAGGATATGTTCGGCGGCTGTAGTAGGTTTAGCCAGGGTAACCCTAGCACGCAGATAGGGTAACTCGCATACCCAGGTAACCCTGGCTGCCTTGTAAACAGGACAAAGGAGAAAAAGAGGAAATGCGTGAGTGCTAGGGTAACCCGCTTGTTAGGGTAACCCTCTCTCCTTGTAAACAGGCTCTTGCTGCCCTTCCCGACAAACGTGCTTAAAATAAATAAGCTGCGCGCTTAAAAGAGTATTTTAAAATAAGGCAAGGTAGAGGGCGAGAGATGACTGACATTTCAGGCTAATATAAACAATGAAACATCCAAAGAGAATCGGGGTTTCCACGGAGTGTTATCGGAGCACGTCAAAAATGACTTTTTCACTTCAGTAGAGGAAAGAAGAAAGAAAAACTGTGTGACCAGGGTAATTATTCGGGACCCTCCCTCTGTAATGTGACTGACTTTCGTCTGTGTAGAGTAAAAGAACACTTGCTAGCACTTAGAGCTATAACATAATTTATGGTTATAGCATATACCATGAACATTTTACTTTTAAATTCAATTGGAAGGCCGCCAAGCACTCGAAAAAGTCACGGAAGTTTTACTTATTGGATGAGAAATTTACGAAAGAGCTCGTGATCCGAAAGACTATTAGAAAATTTTCACAATATTGACGAAAAAAATGCCACTATTTAAATACTCTTTAGAAGACCGGTATCACAGACATGCAAGAAGGATCTCTTTCCGTCCACTGAACCTAAGTGCAGAAAGGCAGTTTGTCCTTTCCTAACTAAACAGGGACCGCGGAGGGAAAGGGGCTGGTACGGCTGTAGCTGCCCTGGCACTTTTTTGCTTGGGTTGGTATTTTAGCTAGGGCGCACAAATGCATGATAAATGGCGGAAGAGTGACTCCTGATGCTTGTTTTTATTGGCCAGATTTTCAGTCCTGCCACTTTAAAATGGCCTCCGCGGTCCCCGCTAATCTTTGCTTTCTGCACGTGTTAAAGGGAGATATTCGTCGCGGACTTAACGGGGTATCAGCAAATGCAGGTCGATGGTTGCCTCTTTTGGCGCTTATTACCATAACCTCTAGAACTTCTTAACTCATTGGCGAGCGTGATATCATCCGTGGCTCCGGTGCAAACTATTAATCTTGAGCGGCCCTTGGACTGTCCTCGGCATTGGCTGACAAAAAAAGTTATCTCCATATTATCAAGGTAGCGTGAGGTTTGTAATGAGGAAGTATTTGTCAAGTTATTTTGTTTTGCAATTTTTCCATAACCAGACCAATTTTTCCCAGAACAGACTAAACAAGCGAACTCAATATAGTTATTATCACGACTGGTTCGTTTACAACCCTGCTAATAATGTATAAATTTGTTTCCGTTGTTCATTCTCGGTAAACGAACACGCCGTCAAAATTAAACATTTATTAAATATGTTTTCCAAGCCGCTTTCGTGAAACTTAAAATCAAATTGTCTGCAGCGAGAATGAGAGAAAAAAGATTTTTACTCAATAACAACCTATTTTTCATGCGATGTTTTGAAAAAGTAATTCGTCCAAACTTTCATTTCTGAGCGGGCCATCTTAGCGGTTTGTATGACAAAATTTAGATCGCTCAGTGAACCAATCAGAATTCTTCTTTTTATCGATCGTGTACCAGATTGCCATAGAACAAAAACAAATTAAAAGTTCAATATTTAATGGACTGCTGCCACTCTCCCGGACTCTGCGCTTAGTGCAATAGTCCAGCTTTGACACGAACGTTCAGTCCTTTCAGGATATTTTTCGTTTCTTGAGAGACGCAAGTTCCATTTTTACCGGGCTATCACACATGATACAATACGAGAGAAATCTACCTTTTGCGTTTTATACCGACAAACTGTCAACGAGGCCAGCATAGTTTAGGCCTGACTACTGATAGAAAAAATGTTTAAGCTAGGCGAGTCCTTGTTCTCTCAGATAAAAGTTCGAATTGATGTTAACAAATATTTTTCAAATTAAATGAAACTGGAATGACATTTTGTTTCTCCTAATTAAATTACAGCTAAAAGTCGCACTCTAAAGTAAAAAGCCAGACTTTTAGGCGCGTATAATTTCGCTTTTTCGCTTGGTACTTGAGAAATCAATTAATTGTCCAAGGCATGGCATAAACCTTCAATCAAATTCTTGCTTTACGTCTGAAAAAACAATTTGCGGATTAGTATAAATGCACTTAATTAGAATATATTAACTCAGTGAAGAGGCATCCCACAGTACAAATTAAGCGGTGCATTTCATTCACCACTAGTAGAAAGAGCAACACTCGAATCTCTTACTCTTTGGTTTCCTGTTCTGGCACAGCTATGAACAAGTTCTCCTCCTCGTTGGTTTTCCTGTGCATCGTTGTTTCGTTTCTACTGTTCGTTTCTACTCAAGATGGCGAAGCTGCCTTAGCAATACCTCACTGTCCCCATAGACCAGGCTGCCCGAAAACGAGAGCCAAGAAAGAACCATTTCTGACCTGGAAATCACAGGTAAAAAAATAAATTCGGGTTTTATAAGAATGTTTAGGCTTCAGTTTATTTTTCCGCACGACCAGCAAAGGATTTTTGTGGCCTCAAGTATTTCCGAGGGACTTTCTACGTCTCTGGCTGATGATGCAATTAAGACTTACATATATACCGTGACGGAGTCTTCAGATAAGTTGCTGACCCAGCTTAATAACTTGAGTTAGCCCATAAACTGGTGTCTCTTGTTGTTACCAGAGGAAAGAGGAATTTTTATCCATTTCCATTCCTCAAACCACAAAAAAGGCGACCAAAACTTCTTGGGGTATAAGAGATTTAAGTGTCTGGTATCGGTGTTCATTTTAACTCATCTTTTGCATTTTGATTTGCCCCACGTGTGGGCGTGGAAAATACGCCAAGGATTGTAAAGATATATTATGTTATTGAACTTGCGTGAAGTCCGAATTGGAGAAAACTTTGTATAGTTCTTTTCTTCGCAGGTTTACGGACCGAGCCGCAGGCGAGTTCCATAAACCTGCGAAAAAGGAAAACAACGAAGATAACAATATTTCTCCAATACGGAGCAAAGAAGCTAGTTCAATAAAGTGTCTGCTGGTAAACTGATACGTCTCCACGACCCATTCCCGGTAAACGAGCACGCGAAAGCTAACATGTCATTTATTTACGATTCTCACGTCGCGTTTGTGAACATGTAACTGAATTTGTCCTCCAAAAATGAAGGTAAAAAGATTTCTACTTAACAAAAAACTGTTTATTTTGTGAATAAATTGAAAAAGCAATTCGCCGAAATCAATATGCGCGCGGTCCATCTTAGCGGTCCGTATTGCAAAATTTGGACCGTTAAAGGAACCAATTAGATTTCTCCTTTTGATCGCGGAGTAGTTGAGCCACATAAGAAAGAGCCACATTACACCTTGAAGTGCATGAATTGCCTGATAAGACACATAATCATGTCGTTTTTAACAATACATCGAGAAACGAGAGACCATTTCCAACACTACATAAAACTGTTTGTTTGATATTGCAATTGTTCTGTCAATAAACTCAACTGGAATTTCTGTTTTCAGTTGATTCGTTCCAGGAGAGCAAGCATTTGTGAGACCGCGCTCGCTCTAAACTGCAGAGGACTGGACGACGATCAAAGCTGAAACACCTGGCAACAGAAACTTAACGTGGGACAAAACCTGAACACAGGGCCATGTCAATAAAACAAATGTTTAAAAGTAATTAGCCTGCTTTTTCGTGCATTGTGTTTCTTATCTTGTTAAAAATATACACCATCTGATTCCATCTGGTTCCTTTTGGTCTGAAGCCCCCGGACTTATCAAAACCGGTCATTGTTTGATATACGTTGCGCGGGTTCAAATTTGTTAACAGTTGGACTTTTTGCTTCAGATTCGGTTTTTATTTTCCTCTTACACACTCATTATCAAAATCTAAAACAAAGGAAAAGGAAAGTCAAACTAGTCGTATAAAACTCAGACCAAAAGTCAAAAAAAAAAAAAAAAATCAAATTCTAAAAAGGGCAGGTGAGTCAAACCTGTATTAGGGCAACCCATTGAGCGGCCAGTTATGATAAATTTTGTCAGTAGCATAGTGTAAATGAAACCCCTAACTTCGTTATACCTTATTATTTATCATTTTTACCTATGTCCATCTACCTTAAAGCGTATGTTTGTATTTTAGTAAATTGACGTGTCCGTACTACTATAATCTTCACGCTAATTCATAACAAGCCCCTATTGTAGCTCATGATTAAGCAGTAACCTTCCATTTCCCAAAGGTGACCGGTTAATATGGCTTTTAGATTCAAAATTTCCAACCGAAAGATCCAAAATGTGCGTACCACCCCAGTATCGACTCGTACGAACTCGTAAGCTACTCACAGCTCAGTTTCACGAGGGTGGCAAAGGTGGGGTACCAATCACGCGTCACGCTGAATTTTTCCATTAAATCACGCATCACGGAGATTTTTTTCACCAATCATGCGTCACATAAAAAGAAGTAAGTACATCGCCAATTTTACTTTCTCGACCCTAAAAGCGTCGTTAAAAGAAGAACTTTACCGATTCAACAACAAAAATGCGTCGGCAAATATGTGACCTCTCACGCGAAAACATTCCTTACGGTATCTGTTCGAACGGCTGAACGCACGTGAACTAGCCTGCGAACAGGCTCCCAGCGCGCGAGGGAGGATAAAATATCCGTCGGGAACGGAAAAAAAAATTCGCCGAGCGAAGCAAGCCGTTAAGCGCGACAAAAAGAATTCCGCGAATTGCGCTCCCCCTGGTCACCATTCCGCTCTCGGCTCTCCCCGCTCGCCCTACACCACACTTGGCTAGTTCGCACTAAACCCATTAACCCAACCGGAAGCCTTTCCCAGGTTACGAGTGAACGGATAATTTGAATAACGATAGTCAATTTGCTTGTTCCAAGATATCTTAAGACCACTTGGTTCTACATGAGTTGATAACCACTCAATATGATAAGTAATGACGCTAAAAACGATTTAATGAAATGCAAACTGTGAAGGTAAATGTTAGAAATTCATGAGATGTGGGTTTTGTAGGTATATGTTGGGAATTAATGCGATGAAAGCTAGGTAGATATATGTGGGGGATAAACGAGATGTAGGCTGTGTAGGTATATGTGGGGGGTTGAGGAGATATAGGCAGTATAGGTATATGTTGGTGTTTAATGAGATGTAAGCTGTGTAGGTAGACGTGGGGGATCAATGAGATGTATACATTTGGGTGCATCGATGAGATGTATGCTGTTTAGGTGTATGTGAGGGATTAATGAGATGTAGGATGTGTAAGTATATGCAGGGGATTGATGAGATGTAGGCTGTGTAGGTGTATGTGAGGGATTAATGAGATGTAGGCTATGTAGGTGTATGTGGGGGATTAATGAGATGTAGGATGTGTAGGTATATGCAGGGGATTGATGAGATGTAGGCTGTGTAGGTGTATGTGAGGGATTAATGAGATGTAGGATGTGTAGGTATATACAGGTGATTGATGAGATGTAGGCTATGTAGGTGTATGTGGGGGGTTAATGAGATGTAGGATGTGTAGGTATATTTAGGGAATGATGAAACGTAGGGTGTGTAGGTATATGTGGGGGATTAATAACAAGTGGGCTGTAGGTATATGTAGGGGATTAATGAAATGCAGGCTGTGAGGGGATATTGGGGGATATTTATTGGGGGAATATTTATAGGGGGATGGTTGAGGAATAATACTTCATTAGGTATCCAGGAGGTATTGTTTTAAGAGAGATTAAGAGAGACGTGTATATTGCGGTGGAGTTAATTAGCCGCCCAACCATCCGGGTGGTGTCGCACTTATAAAGCGAAAGAACAAAAGACTTGGCTGTGAGCCGATGAAAAAGCACTGACATCATAGCCAAACTGGACAAACCAGTTTCTGACACCGGCTGGATTTGATCATTCAAAATGGCGGACATACCTTAATTTAAGGTTATAATATGCAAATGAGCCAAACATTCTTTATATGCACGCTTATGTTCTGTAACGGCTTTGTAATTTATGCTATACGTACAGTTATATATTTAAATACGCATTCACCTTGTGTATCTTGAGTACAGTAGCCAGATTAAGCCTTGTTTGATGACGTTTGTTTAAGGTTCTCTCTGCCATCTAATATTACGTGTTGCAGCGAAAGTGTAGTTCAAATGCGTCGACAACGTCCACCGTCTACGAATGCCTACGAGCGAAAACAACTTCTGGTGCCACGCCGCCAAAAGCATCACAATTTTCAACGTTATTCCACCAGATATCATTGTCTCCGCAAGATTTAGATTTGAGGTCAATTAAGTAGTGAGATCCTCAAGAACTGGAAGCTATGGAAAGAGAAATACTGTAATAATTACTTGGTTTGGAGCGGGAGAGCCCCGAGTATCAACTCGCCATGTTCAAGGACGTTATTGATGACGGTGGCCTTTAAGTGTTCAAAGCCTTTTTGCTATACTGAAGAAGAAGATGCAAACGATTGCTGTGTACGTAGTAATGGCTGGGGAAGATGAAAAGGTATTGCATCGGCGTAGTAACGTAAACGCGATTGTTTCAGCAGGAGGGAAAAATTTCCTACCGAAACGCTCGACAACTTAATCGCTGAATTAAAAAGAACCTTGGCAAAGGGCTGCAATTTATGTGATTTTTTACGGTTTTTGCACGATACTCTCATCAGCGTTCGATTGTTCTTGGGATAAAACAAGTGAGTAAAGTACAAAGCGGCCACTTAGGATGACAGACCGCGTTAAACATGTGTATCGACCTTCCAGCATCAGAGATGCAAATGTAGAGATCTTAACAATGACGACGGCGACGCCGAGGACAACGCCTTGTAAAATTGAATTTGCCCAGGATGGCCATGGCTCTAAAACCTCGCTCAGGCTAAATATGTAATGACAGCGTACAATTCTAAATGGAAATACGAAAAATTCGCAGTTCGACTCATCGTTCGCGTTCGCGGTCATTTTGCGTTGTTGTTTTGCAGAGGACGGCTTTGAAATGTACAAAGGTTTACTGAACACTCTTGTACAGCCTTTGTTTTGCTTATTAAACATTTTGTTTGGTGGTGCTCATTGACGTTGATAATCAGACGGCGTTCTTCAATGAGGCCTAAAAGAAAAAAATCGGAGAAGGTCCCGAGCAAAGGAGAAATGCACCATAAATAAACAGCGTAAAGAAATTCAATATTTAGGAGTGGAACTCTTTAAGGACCTCGATCAAGTTTAATATTCGTTATATGTTTACTAGCATTATCACGAACGATGACCCGGTGGCTAAATAAAGTTTTACTCTACTTACTTTTAATGTCGGATTTATCAGAAAGAACCTGGAATACATTTAAGAAAAACTCTTGTTATTCATTAGTAAGAGACTATCTGTACCCAAAAGGAAATTTATGACATCTAGATCTTGGATATACAATTTATTATCGAAAACCAGGGTATGTGATTCGCATACTAAAAGGAAATTCATGACATACAGATCTAAGGTGTACAACGACAAGCCGCTCGTTTTGTTAAACGTTTTTATTATTCCCTAATAAGACAATCGGGAGCCTGGTCACAGGCTGAGTTGGCAGAGATCTTGTATACGAACTGAGAAGACGTCTACGCCACCTTCGCCATGCTCTAATATACAGGCAATATTTCTGTCAAAGCTTTACACCTGCAAATCCTTTTCTGTGCGGCAACGTTTTTATGTCTGTAAAGGATATAACGTGACTTTTGAATTCAGTTAGGTCTTTATGACGACCTTCATTAAGTGGCACACAAACGTTTCCCTTGTGTAGTCTCTCGTTGCTTACGCAACTGTTTTCTCGAGCGGTATAAAATGACACCAGACTAACGTGTGTTATCGTTTCAGCCCTTTTGGCCGAAATTCGTTCAGACCTTTTATACGATAGCCGGATTCGGATATGGTGTGTCATATTCTCTTGGTCCATTGCACTGCCAAAAATGATCGGTCGACAAAATGGACAAAAATAACACTGAAGTTCATAGTCCTTTTGCAAAGTTTAACTATTTTCAATTGACTTATTCCTATAATTTGCATCACAACTTTTTGGACTTATAGTACCATGAGATCTACAAAGATCAAAGACATCAGGGGTCAAGAAAAGTACGAAAAGGACCAGAAAATGGTGTCACGTCTGCCACGATTTGACGATCTTTTTTTAAGACTCTATTTACTATTTACTTTGAATGAATTCTATCCTTCTAGTTCAAAGGACGTTCGCTTATCACGGAAATCTAATTGGTGAATCACGCACCACGTGCTTGTATAATAGCAAATCACGCATCACGTTATGTTCTGTCCCGCGTCACGTAGCTAATTTGGTCTCAATCACGCATCACGCTGCTAATTTTGGGGCGATCACGCGTCACGCAAAAACCCTTTGCCACCCTTTTTCACGCCCTCTGGTGAGTAGAACACGCAAAAAGGTGATCGACAAGATTCCGATCTCACTCCGGATTTTTGCGTACCGTATGCCCAAACCGTCTGAATCGCCCAGTTTCTCCGTGAAAAGGGTAGACAAACAGAAAGTGACTCGTTTTATTGAAAACAGTTTAATTTAAGGCAGAGTTGACATTAATAAGCTAAATTAGGTGATACACAGTCAAAAGATTGTCGATTCTTTTTCCCGAGATAGAATAATCGTTAAAACATATTACTTTACGATTTTTAACCAGGGTTATTCTAGGAATCACTAACGTGATCGAATAGTCCCCTTTTGATAGCTAATGCAGGTTTTTTGTTTGCAATTACCATTCATCTAGGAAACATGATTTACACAGTACAAAAGTTTTCTAAAGTCGTCTTCACTCATTATTTTAAAACAGAAAAATCATTCTTAAAGCTGCGAAATCACTCAGTTACTGTCAAAAAAGGAGCAGGCAAAGTACTCTTGGGCTTAAACCTCGTGTCTCACGTACTGTCAGAAAAAAGCACCAAGCCAGCTCTTCTTGGGCTTGAAACTCGTGTCTCAAGTACTGTCACAAAAAGGGACCAAGCCAGTTCTTCCTGGGCTTGTAACTCGTGTCTCACGTACTGTCACAAAAAGGGACCAAGCCAGCTCTTCTTGGGCTTGAAACTCGTGTCTCACGTACTGTCACAAAAAGGGACCAAGCCAACTCTTCTTGGGCTTGAAACTCGTGTCTCAAGTACTGTGAAACAAAGGGACCAAGCCAGCTCTTCCTGGGCTTGAAACTCGTGTCTCACGTACTGTCACAAAAAGGGACCAGGCCAGCTCTTCTAGGGCTTGAAACTCGTGTCTCAAGTACTGTCACAAAAAGGGACCAGGCCAGCTCTTCTAGGGCTTGAAACTCGTGTCTCAAGTACTGTCACAAAAAGGGACCAAGCCAGCTCTTCTTGGGCTTGAAACTCGTGTCTCAAGTACTGTCACAAAAAGGGACCAAGCCTGCTCTTCTTGGACTTGAAACTCGTGTCTCACGTACTGTTACAAAAAGAGACCAAGCCAGCTCTTCCTGGGCTTGAAACTCGTGTCTCACGTACTGTCACAAAAAGGGACCAAGCCAGCTCTTCTTGGGCTTGAAACTCGTGTCTTGCGATAATCTGTCTGTAGCTAAGCACCGCTGAACAGTAAACTTGTTCTCCCGGATGTACTGCAAACCCTAAGGAATTCCTTCAGCGGTAGACACAAAACGCTTGGTCTTCAGCAGGAAACTAGTACCACTCTCCGCTCTAACTGCCTTTTCGGTTTTTCCGATGAAGCCACCTTCATTAATAAAACGAAAATCAATTATGTTAGGCAGAATTTAGAATAAACTAAATGAAAGGAGAGAAGACGTATCGCTATGTTATAGACTAGGCTAGGCTAGGCTGGGTTTTGCTAGGCTAGGGTACCAAGAGAAAGGAAAGGGAAGATAAGAAAAGCGAAACGAGGAGTAGGAGAAAAAAGGGAATGGAAAGGAAGGGCAAGGACGAGAAAAGAAAGGATTGGGTAAGGCAAGTGAAGGGAATACGAGAGGCGTCCCAAACTGGTCCGCATTGACCCACATGGATGAAATCTCCCAGCAATTTTTCAGGTTACAGAACAGTCTCTTTGTAGATACACTTAGGTGGAGAGAAGCTGTGAGAGAAAAGTGTCCTGCCTCAGAGCATATACTGACATTGGCCCCTTCAGCATTTATGAGCCTAGACTATTCAATCCCGTCAATAGCAGCCACAGGGTAGTGGCAGAGGACATGACAGCAGTAGCAGAGGCAGAAATGGCAGTAATTAGGGAGTTTACGAAACCACGACGACAACGGCGTGCGCTATAATTCTTGGTACATTTCTTTGCCGTCCTTTGCAAGACAACAACGTGAAATGACCAAATTTTCGGTTGTCTAGAGAACGTGAACCACGACGGCTATTTTTTTTAAATTTTTATTTTAAATTTATCGCTGTGTTCCGGATTTAGTTTTGCGATAGTTTTGACAGTCATAAACAAAGCAAATGACTTAAGAGTATTACAAGATTCGTGAGTAAAATATAAATTCATTTTTTAATCGACGTTGTCGTCGGCGTCGCCGTCGTGTTTTCGTAAACTCCCTACTAACAGTAGTGGTGGTGGTGATTGTGATGGTGAGTGGCAGTGGTATTGGCCTCAGTGGTAGAGACAGCAGTGACTGAAACAACAGTTGGTGATGGTGGTAGTGGCGGCAGTGCTAGTGGTACCATGCTGCTCGTGGTAATCGTCTCAACATAGAAGAGAAAATTAAGAATACAAATAGAAAAAATTCTCTCACCAGTTTCCCACAACTGGTAAATACTGTGCAAGATATAAGTCAACCAATCGTTTTGGAACAGCAATCCAGACTTCTTTCAACTCGTTAACCATGGCAATAATAAGCAGATGCACTGCCCTTTCCGTTTTAATGGTACTTGGAGGAAAATCTTGATCTCTTCGAGTCTGTAAAATGTAAAAAAAAAGCAGGCATCACAATCTATCAAATTAATTACAAAATACTCCGGTATGTGTGCAAGTGTTTTTATGCTGAGGCAATGCAAAACTGCCACATGTGCCTTGTGAGCATTTAGGTCGGCACAGACAAGGGGATTTGTTGCGGGGATATGAAGGGGAAACGTGTTTCAGCAACAGTTTTCTGCGAGTCACCTTCACCTAACTACATCACGCCAAGTGGCGTATAAGGCCTCGAGTGACGTAGCTTTTTTGCGAAAAATTCTGTTGTGGGGACAAAAATTTCGCATGAAATTCAGCCGGCTTGAATTTAGAAATTGACATTCAGGGGCGAAATGACTTCAATTTTCAATGTCGCATCTTGTGCACTGCTCTTGCAAACGTTCCCTGCTACAACATAGAGGTGAACCGAAAAAAAATACGTGTGCAGTAGTTTGACAACGGTCCCAGATCAACATGCGTCCTTACTTCTTTGCACCCGTCCCGGCTTCACGTGCCCGTCACTTGTCCTCTGGTGTATGCCGACGTTTTGGTTTCTCGCACAAAACTGCTCAATAGACATAAACATTGCACTAGATTCTATCCCTGCTCCAAACAGCATACAGTGTAAATGTACCTCCATCATATTAATTATACAAGTACGAGTTAGAAGATTTACAAAGTCCATGAGTAGCCTGGTGACTGAGCTCTACATGTAGGTGTGTCTAATTGCAGTTGTTACCAATGTCAGCTACTGTCAGTAACATCCAGGACCTAAACACCTTGAGGATTTAAAGGTCAAGCTTCACACAGATCAATGAGTAAAACTGGGCAAGTTGATTTTCCACTTACCTGTAGGTTTTCTCGAAGAGCATTCTTTAAAATGTTTGAATGGATTAAACCAGGGCAAACCATAGTGACACCGACGTTTTCGTTATGAACTTCCATTCGCAATGTGTTGAAGTAACCCTGAAAATAATGTTAAGAACTCTCCATAAATGGTGCCAAAGAATCGACTTGATTATTGACTATTATTATGCTAAACTACTAGATTAGGTACTCAATTAACATGGTAGAGTTGATGGAGTGTACTCAAGATTACAACTTTTTTTTCTGATTTCTGGAAGATCTATAGGAGTCTTGATGTTCCTAATTTAAGGTATATGTATGAAAAAGTACCTGGAGAGCATGTTTTGAGGCTGCATATGCAGCACATCTTGAACCAGCTGCAGCTGAAAACAAACGATTTTAAAATGTATTAAACCACTGTAATTTATCTTTTCTCAACGGTTGACTCTATTTCATTGCAAGCTGGCAGTTTCCTGTTGGGAGAGGACCACACTCCAGCCATCCCATCACCCCTGCTCGGTGACCACACTCCAGCCACTCCCATCACCCCTGCTCGAAAGCTGTAAATGCTGTAAAGACAGTCCTGAAGACCTTTCGGGTTAACCCCTTCACCTGGGGATAACCCCTTCATATGGGGAGGCTCTGCCCAAAAGGGGTACCTCTTTCAGGCCTCAGGTATAAAACAGGGTTGGGATTTCACAAGTTGTCATTTAGTTGTCTGTCATTTAGGTAATTAAAAGGGCCTTTAATTACTTAAAATAGTTTGCACAGATGCACCTTGTGGCTGTATAAGCTTGATGGTCTCCAGCAAAATTGTTCAATTAACCACATTCCAAAGGTTTAGAAAAAGGAATCAGTGTGGCAAAGTAGGTATGTGAACTGAATACCTTTTACACTAACATGCATACAAAAAGCAATGGGGAAAACAGAATATAATTTTATCACATTCTACATTTCATCACCTTTCTATTGATATACTGTTTGTGGTGGTTTCCTTAAAAACAGCACGCATACAATTTTTTTCTGGAGGACACCCGCAAAGGTTTGGAGTAACCTTAAAATCATTTTAGCCAGATTTTAGTAAACTCTACATTCACATCCCACACAAGCGGCCCAAGTAGAGCTAAAAAAAACTTGAATTCCAGCTTGCCCTTTGGACAATCAGCTCTCAAATTTTGCTTGCCCTGGGCAAGTCTAAGTTTAATGTTTTCTTATTTCGTTGGCAAAATACTTGCCTGGGCCCTAGCTCATCACACAAGTATGAAAGAAAAGTAACCCGCCTGGCAAGAAAATCTACTCCCAGACAACCAGACAGCCCTTTTTGCGAGACCTACCCAAGATAAGTTTAACTTACCACATTTTCCAGATGCACTACTTAGAACAACAATTTGCCCACTTTTACTTCGAACCATGTGAGGGAGGACAGCTTTGGTTAATGAGATTGTACCAAGCACATTAATGTTCAAGACGGACAGATCTACATCAAGGTCACATTCTGAAGCTAAACCAAGTTGTAAAATGCCTGCATTGTTCACCAGGAAATCAATCTGTAATGAGAAAAAACACATGATATTTACCTCAACAGCTTGATATATATACATGCAGTGTAGGGAGTTTTAGATGCTGTTACTCAATTCATAAAGTTAAGTCAGGTTGGTCACACATCTGGTACTTAAGTTTTGAGTCAACTGTTGCCTTGGTCTTAACACTTGCAGTCTACCGCCTGGTAAAATTAAACAACAAGGGAAGTCCACTGGTATCTTTTATTACATGAGGTAATGACCGAGACACGTTCCATGTAGCATAAGAGAAAGAAATGAGCACATGGTTGACCAGTTGTGGTTTTCTCTTTGAGCTAGTTTTATTGCAAGCATTCCTCTAGTACGCAATAATTTGTACACAGTCCTGATAATTGTAACTCTTTTTAGGTGTCCCCAGTTAGCAGCAATGCTAAATCTCATTGGCAAGTAAATAAAGTTGTTATTATTATTATTATTATTATTGTTGTTGTTGTTATTGTTATTGTTATTGTTGTTGTTGCTGTTGTTGTTGTTATTATTATTATTATTATTATTAGTATTAGTATTATATATTAAGTGGATACTACAATCCATGACATCAAGGGGCCCATGCAAAGCTGCAACTTGTGTTAAAGGTTTGTTGACTCTTAAAATGGCAGCCAAGTGTTTGCATGATTCTGCTAATTAATTAAGATGTTGTGTTGCCTCAGAAATGTTCTACAATACCAGCAACCTTAATAGTGGACTTGAACAGTATACTAATACTATAATTTGAAAACTTTAAACCACTGAAATGGACAACAATTACAAACATCCCCATTTTTGAAAATTTGGAGACTGAGTTTAACAACCTCCCCTAGGAATGTGGCATTCAAGCTTGAAACATTATTCATCAAATTATATCAAATAAGTAAGTTTGTTTATTAATATCATAAATTTCTTTAATAATTATTAATTTTATTAATACCTTCCCAAAGTGTTGAAAAACTGTGGCTGCACAGTTGTTGTGTGATGTAAAGTCTGTAACATCCAGTGGCACAACAAGAAAATCTTCGTCAAATGTTAATGGAAAAATTTTACTTGCCAAATCTACAAAACAATAAGGAATTCAAGCATGTTAGTAAGCATGTAGTGACCCAATTTTTGCAGCAATTAGTTGCATTGCAAGGTAGTTTTCCTAAGCTGTTTGTCTGTTTACTCTTAGAGTAATACTGGTAAATGGTTTTAACCCAGGAGTTTCAGTAGTTTGTATAGTGTGATCGTGCAGGTGAGGGTAGTTCTGAAAAGAACTGTTGGTGTGACTGACGTTTCTACAACCTGAGCGGAATTCATCTTCAGAGTCAAGTGGATAACTAATTTGTTAGTCAGTCGATGATGTTATAACTCTGATACTTTGAAAGTGGTCAGTTTAGCCATGATGGTATTAGCTGAAAGACTCACGTAAAGTTTGTCAGCAGTCAATGGTCATAATTGTTTGGTAAGCTGCGACAACAACGAACTACAACTGACGGTGTACAGGAAACTGATGTATACTGACAGATTACTTGATGAATCATCCTACAGCTCAACTTCACACAAGGCCATGACTGTCAAGACTTTGATGAGACGAGTGCAACTAGTTTGTGACACATTGACAAAAACAGACACCTTAACCCATTGACGCCTGAATGAAATTGCCCGCGACCCACCCCTAATTCCCTGGCGTTTTTTGGAATATTTCTGAGCGAGCGAAAGCACAAAAATAAACCATATGCGCAGTAACCACAGACACAAGATCAGGTTTCAAGACATCGTTTATTTAAAGTTGAATAACTGAAGGGTCAAAATATTAAAAAATATTAGCAAAAAGAACTCAACCTAATGTGTAAAACTGATGAGAAAACAAGAAATTATATTATTTCTTTACCGCGCGACAAAATGTCCCACAGAAGCTGAGAAAATTGACTTTGCGAAAATGAGTTAATTATTGACTTCGGAGGACAAAAACGAACCAAATACACCAGAATTGAATTTCTTGTATTATAACGGCTAACATTTGAGAAAACAACAAAAAATAAAAACGAAGAACTCGTGTAAAAATCAATCTGAAAACAAGAAATCAAGTAATTTCTTCGCCGCGCGACGAAAATATTACGGCGCTGCGAAAGAAAGATGAAAGTCGTAAATCAAAAACACGACAAAAACAAGCGAATTATTTTGAGATCAGTCGTATTTCAACTGTGTTAAATCAGTGGCCATTTAGTTCTTTTCTCAGCGGTTCTGTAGTAGCTGAAAAAGACTCCAAAAAGTATTTGAACGAAGCGAATAAACTAAATAAACAAAGCGCCTGGAGGTCGCCGTAAATTAAATATGCAGAAATCCAGCGTGCAAGTTACTGTTCACTTTTAAAACCTAAAATTCCCAAATACAGGGAACCAAATGAAAGAAATGCGAAAGGAAGTTCAATAACAATAAATTTTTATTCACGCTGAGACGAAGAAACCTATTTAAAAGTAAAAAATTGTTCAAAATCTCGCAGACGTGCGTCGCTGCATGACCGCATGTTCAAATTATTCTTCACGCTAACGCGAAAGCTTGAGTTTCTGCCGACCGCTTTTGCAGTCATTTTAACGCCCGTGGCTTTACCAATCGTTCCAAAAGTTGAAATCAACTTCGAAGTAATAATGTACATTACCATTTTTGTTTCTGAAGTCCGAAAAGCCGCTTTAAACCTGCGATCTGTCGTCGAAACTTACTTGAAAGCGCTCCGATCTTCATGTTTTCTCGGCGGTTGTAGGAAGAAAAACTTCTTCACCAGAAAGTTTTGAGGACTCTGTACTCCTTGATCCTCCATTCTGAGGCCACCTGAACATTGATTTGTATTTTTCTTTTCTATTTTAAAGCCCAAAACAGTAATTTATCCGTCTTAGGAATGAAAGCAAGACCTTGGAAGTTTTTTAGATTTGGCCCGCAACGCGCCATGATTACCTGCACTTTTCGAGCGCGCGATTTTAAGAAGAAAAACCGTCTTTCTAGGACCCCTAAAGTCCTCTGAAAATATGCTCAGAAAGTCCATTCTGATTGGTTTATTTGTCCTTAAGAACAATAGAACAATAGGAGAACCAAAAAGTCTTCAGGGAGGGTAGGAAAGGCAATTGTCTCCATGTGCTTTTTTTCGGGCGGTTACGGGCGGCACAGGGAAATGGAGGAGTTTTTCGCACGGGCGGTTACGGGCGGCACAGGCGTCAATGGGTTAAACATGTTTTCACAAGAACAAGTACTTGATGAAACATTCACAGATTACTGAAACAGAAGCTGACAAAACCAACAGAAACCTGACACTTGTTACTACATGTACAGTGACTATGCCTTACATGAAGGACATCTCTGAGACCATCAAATGGATCCTACAGCCCTACAACATCCGTGTAGCCCACAAACCTACAACTATGCTATGACACTTACTGACCAATGTCAAAGACAAGGTTGAACCCAACGACAGACAGAGAGCAGTTTACAAGATCAAATGCTCCAACTGCCAGGCTTCCTACATCGGTGAGATGAGCAGAAACCTTAACACAAGACTGACTGTACACAAATGAGCAACAAGAAACTTTGATGCCAACAATCACATTGCTGTACATCCTCAACTGATGAACCACAGAAATGACTGGGACTCAGCTCAGTGCTTAACCTACAGTACAAACTATTTTCAATGAATGACTCTGGAAAGCTGGTACAGTCTACCTTAAAACAAACAGCTCTTAACAGAAGTCAGCAACTACTGGCACCTTACAAATGACTTATTCAGGACGTAAACAAAACCAACAAATGAACATCAAACAGACAATCTTAATTTGACTAACAATATACAGACCTCATACAGACCAACTTAATTTGGCCAAGTAAGAAACAGAAATGACTGGGACTCAGCTCAGTGCTTAACCTACAGTACAAACTATTTTCAATGAATGACTCTGGAAAGCTGGTACAGTCTACCTTAAAACAAACAGCTCTTAACAGTAGTCAACAACTACTGGCACCTTACAAATGACTTATTCAGGACGTAAACAAAACCGACAAATGAACATCAAACAGACAAACTTAATTTGACTAAAAATGTACAGACCTCATACAGACCAACTTAATTTGGCCAACAATAGAAGGATCGAAACTTACTTGAACCGACCAATGACTGCTGACAAATTTTACATTGAGTCTCTCAGCCAGTACTGTACCATCATGGCTAAACTGACCAATCACTTTCAATGGACCAGACTTATAACATCATTGACTGACGAAGACTACTCACTTGACTCAGATGACTTCTGCTCAGGTTGTCAAAGTGTCAGTCACCAACAACAGTTCACAGAAACCGAACTACTGTCTGTCCGTGTTTCCAGGGGCACTGGTCAATAAGTGATTTGTTATATACAAAATTACAACAAATTTAAGCTTATATAATCATGATAGTAGATCCATTATAAAATGGTGGGCGAGGATCTACATTCACAATAATATAATATAATAGCGGCAATGTTTTCTAGTCAGAGATTTTTGGCGGGAAACAGTTTCATTTCAAATGTGACCTCGAAGTAGCCAATGAGAGCTCGCGCTGTTGCGGAAAAACTCAGCTGATAAAATATCAACTACAGTCAGACCCCGCTAATTCGAACTCGGTCATTTCGAATTCTCCTTTATTTCGAACTCAAAACCATTTCCCTTGAATTTACCCTTCAGTCATTTACTATCGGCTATTTAGAACTCCCGCTATTTCGAACTATTTTTTCGTTTCCCCTGCGAGTTCGAAACAGCGAGGTTCAACTGTATGGGTCTTGTGATATTGGCTCATGAATTCTCCTCTAAGAAGCGACAGAATTCAAGAAGTAAATTGCTTGGCTTCGAGGGAGCCTTAAAAAAATCCCACATGACACTTACTTAAACACTGAGTTTTAACCCTCTCTAATTCATCTTTTCTCCTTGCAGACAGTACGAGTTTACAGCCAAACTGAGCCAGTTTGTAGGCCAAATGTTCCCCAATGCCACTCGACGCTCCTGTTATCCAGATAATCTTTCCTCGAAGTCTTTTGTCTGGTTTCTTCGCAAACCTCTCGTAGAAATGAAGTACTGCATCGCAATCGGAAAAGTAAATTCTGGTGATGAAGAGTAAAAGGAATACGACGCAAACCTCTAGAAACCCAAACATGATCGATCGCGTGCAAGTCACTGTAGCGCCCAGTTCTCTTTACACATGTTGGAAGGTGAGGAACGGTTTCGGGAACGCTGGGAACAACGGAAGCGAGGAAGACCTAATAGCTAAACATATCCCTAACCAAACACTAACTACTAACTACAAATCGTTAATGACTACTCGTTAACCGTTAAGTCTTATCGAAACACTAAGAACAAGAAAAAGACTAAGAACTACCTTTGTCAAAGATCCAGATTATTAAACTGGCACTGAATAGACCAATTTCGATATATTAAAATTCAGCTTAACACAATAGACCTCAGAACGGGGCTCTGGGGAATAAACCCCACAAACTCTGTAGTTATTTCCCAGAGCTTCGTACTGAGGTCTATTGTTTTAGGCTGAATTTTAATATATTGAAATTGGTCTATTGAACTCGGGTACACATGTTTGCTACCTCACATGACTTCCGACTGTACGCAAATGTGGGTGGCGTCATGCATAATTTAGTGTCTTTTACTGTGAGGACAGCATTCACTTCTGACTACCAGTTATGTTGAGCACATTGTTTGTGTTTGCTCTTTGGAGAAGTTGTCTTCGTTACATCGCAGTTGTGATAAAAAAAGGTGAGTCCTGCTCAGGCAGGCACAATATTTGAGTTATATAACCCACTTTAATACTAAGAATAGTGTCAGATTTTATTCAAACTATTTGTACATCGATTCGTGTTTTAATCATAGGCTTTGGTAGCTTTGCCGTTGGACAGAGTTAAGAATTACTTACCTTCCTCTATTATTGTAAAATTTTAATTGAACCCAAAAACACTACCTCGAAAGATAAAAAAAGAAGATAATTATACCTTAAATGTTTGTTGTGACCGTTTGCTATGACCGAACGTGTTCGAAATTTTCGCTCATAATCTCCTCGCAAAAAAGTCTATTGTAAATATGACCTTATTAAATTTACGGCAATGCATTGTAAAACTGTGTGAGATTGAGTTCTGCCCGTTAATGTATGACTTCGAAAAGTCAAAACCCAAAATGATATTATTATTATAAAAATCTAAAAATTGGTAACTAGTGTGGTAAACAAATCATTATATATGCATGCACTGGAGCTCTGAAAGGGTTGTTTTTAAAGAGAGCCATGTATGGTTGTAATGTGAAATTGAAAATGTCCGACAGAGTTTTCCAAATTCTGTCATCATGTTTAGGAAAAGTCGATAAAGCAGTAATTACAACCTGTTCTTTCTTTAACAATCCACCCAACGTCTTGATGCTCTGGCAGCATTTGTAGCGAACGTACATGGTGATCATTTTAGCACTGTTTGATTTGGAAGAAAAAACAGAAAACTGTTGGCCAGGGGTAAATGTCTCCGCCAAATTTTTTACCGTGATTAGATTATCAGATTGCAATGTAACAAGAATTTTAAAATACCTCTTTTGCACGCTACTTTATGGAAGCTACTTTAATAAGCCTGTTTTACATGACAGCGTGAAAACTGAAATCACCTTCGGGGACTGAAATTGTTGTTTTTCAATTATAAGCAGCAGTAGTCGGTTGTTTTATTTCTGTTGTAGTAATTTCCAAATGGTGTTAACGTTTTGATTATTAAAAATAGTTCTCCTGTTGGAGTGACATTTAATTCATTCAATAGCTTGATTAGTTTTGAAATGCCACCTGGATTTGTATCGTTTTAAGTTTTGATCGCGCCATTATCAATTTGGTTTAATTTTTCTTGTACAAGACAGTTGTCAAAAATTAGCATCGTCCGTCCTTTCTCTAGTTGTAATAAATGTAGAATAAGTTTTTGTTGTTTGTAGAGCATGATATATTAATCAAGTTGCTTTTAACGCCACTACATTGTATGATTATATCTTCATGTTTTTCCAAAACATTCCTGTGCAGAAGTCATTAATGATCTACGATCGAGGATGTCATGAAATGTACGTTTAGGGAAACAGGAGTGAAAGTATATAGATGTAAAATAGAGTGCCTCTAAGATCACTTATAACAACAGGACTGTGAAGCTGCTATGAAATTCCGCGCACAGGACGTACATTTCATCTTTGATTAAGATGAGGAAAGCTTGATGACTCTGACTGCTTAAATTATGGACGGCTTTAACTTTATGGCTTGCAAATTACTTCTACTCGCTTAGAAAATTGCATTCATGATTGCACTTTGTGGAGAAATGTGTCCAATTACTGAAAACAAAATCGAGCACAGTTAAAGAAATACACCCAGTGAGCGTTGGTGAAATTCATTATGAACGAGCATGCATTCTCCAGGTGTTTGAGTCAGCGTTTTGTAATTGTATTTTATGAAAGACAGTTTTTCAATACCAAAACTAAAATGCCAACAGACACTCACTTTTAGGGACGCAAACATGAATTTAACTTTTGGCTTAACTTTTAAGCAATTAAATATTTATGTTTTCTCCAGTCTTCTTTGCTTTCTTTGTTTTGTTTGTTGTTTTCCTTCTTTTGTTTTTGTTTTTGCTTTTGTTTTTTTGTGCTGTAAACGGTGCTTTGAGGCGTCCGATTTTTCAGAAAACGCTTCTTCAAAGACTAAGCAAACTGATGGTTACCATTGCAACATAACTGTGTTGAAAACGTATTCATCTTCTGTGCCGTCTCTAAATGATCAAAAAATAATAAAAAACATGATTGGTTGCTCTATAAAGTTTTCAGTTTCACCTAGGCTCAGTCTCCAGCCGTGGGTGTTTCGGTGCGCCCGCGATCCTCTTGTGAGGATGGAGAGGATCGCGGGCGCACCGAAACACCCACGGTTGGAGACTGAGCCTAAGTTTCACCAGGTGTTGTCGAACCCACCGCATAAGGAATTGCTCCCAGAATCGATGATTTACTTCTAGTTTTTTCATTGGAGCCTTTTTGTTGAAATTAAAAGGGTTTCACCTAAGAAAACGATCCTGTAACTTTTTTGTTAGCTGACATTCCTTACTTTTAAAGCTCTTACTTTTCAGTTCTTCTTTTCTCGTGGGTTGCAGAGTGGCATCGGATAAGCGATGTTTGTCATGTAGACGATGCTTTAAGACCGGGGATAGCAATATCCCACTAGCAATGAAATGGAAAAACCAGAAAAAAAAATGCCCCGTAAGGTTCTTGCTACTGAAAAAGTAGAGTGAAACAAGCTTGCATACATGTCCCATTTTTTTGAAGTTTTAGTGTGCTATCGAAATGGGATAATGATGAATTTTGTTTCTTGTTTAAAAAATAACAGATACAACTTAAGCACCAGTGGGAATCGTGCCTTGCTTGCTGATAAGTAACCAGGAGGAGCGAAGTCTGAGAATGAATTGCTGTTCTAACTCAGCGGTACATTTGTTATCTTTGTTTCTTCTGTTCGGAGCCTGGCTTCGCCTTGTGACGGCTGCTGGAAGAGGTGACCATTTTTTTTTCTACGGTGATTCCAAAAAAGCTTTGGGACGGACCACTAGAAAAGTGATGGGGGTGCGGGGGGGGGGGGAGCGTTTGGGACTTTTTCAGCTTGCAGGAATGTTTTTTTTTTTTTTTTTTTTTTTTTTTTTTTCACGTCCAATGCCTCTAAAGGACTTTTTTTTTGGGGGGGGGGGGGGGACAAGTCCCCTGCACGAATTTTATTTATTATTTTTTTTTTTTGAGGGGGGAGGGGTGAGAATTGGAGGGACAAACATTCTACTGCCGCAATCTTAATCTTGACACTTACCACAATCTCAATGCCTGGAACAGGCTCCAAGTTCAAAAAAATATTTTTTAACTTTCACATAGTCGTTTGCCCACCTGTCAAATTATAGTGTACCTTAAAAACATTTATTCCGACACACATTCCTTGTCGACGGGTTACGCTTTCTTCTTTGGTAACCATCTTTTACACTCCGCAATTTTTAATCAAGTTGTCCTAGTGACCCAAACATGGTTTCCAACTTGGACAAACCTTGCAAATGGAAAATTCTAGACTCTCTTTAGATGATTGCATACAGTGCGGTTAAATACATACGCTACACATCGAAATATTCCTGAATATTGTTATGACAATGTCTTTGTATTAATCCCACACAACCATAAGAATGTCAACCAGCTCTTGGAATGGAAAGCGGTGCCATTTCAGAAGCACAGATTAGCGCTTCTTCGCAATACGATAACGAACATGGCCCAAAGAACGCCAGATTACGCAACACACAGGGCAAAGGAAGTTGGGTAGCTGGACTAAACGACGTCGATCAGTGGCTGCAGGTTGATCTGCTTGTTCTGGATATTGTGACGGGTATCGCAACTCAAGGAAGACATTCTGAACATGCCATGTGGGTAACAAAGTACAAACTACAGTACAGTAACGATGGAGAGAGCTTTCGTTATTACAAGGAACAAGGAGAGAACGTGGACAAGGTAGAAACTAATTTAAAGTGAAGACCGTGGGTACAGTTTCTGATTGCCAGACCACCCAGTTGATTTTTTTTAGATCATCTATTTCAAATTAATTAATGAATCAACGGACGGATGTTTGCTTGAACTCTTGAGTCCCTAATCCTGACGTCACTAATTGATCGCGACTGTTTGGTAATCGAACTTAATCGAAGCCAATAGAGGTCAATCGAACGATTGGATTCGATAAGTTCAATAATCGAACACAATCGAACCTGAACATTTGTGCGAGAGAGTTCGATTGCATTCGATTTTTGAACTTATCAAACCCAATAGAACTCAATCGAACACAATCTAAATCAGTCTAAAATTCAAACTAAATACCACCAGATATTTGAACAGTCGAATTAATAATGAACTACTGACCAGAGTGAAATCTTTACTGATATAATTACCTTTGGCCGGGCATGAACGATTTGATTTTACAAATGAAATGATAAACAGGCTATTAAATCGAAAAATAAAGTGCAACGTAAATTAGAAAGTTAATCTTACTTCACTGTAGGTCCATTTCATTTAAATTTTTTTTTTCAGTCTACGGAGTCGTTAATAGTCCGAGTAGCCCAGTTATAGATCGTTGTTTTGCAATCACCATGCAACAAAGCCTCAATATCTAGCCTAGTTAGCTATTAAGAATTAATTTTAAAATGATATGATCGTGACGATTTTTCATTCTATTGATAAAGGAATTAGCTGGAAACACAGACGAGGACACTGTTGTTTACCATGATCTAAGGCCGCCGATCAAAGCACGATACATCCGCTTTCGACCAGTAGCTTGGTATAGATCCATAGCAATAAGGGCGGAGCTATATGACTGTCAGCAAGGTACTGAAAATCATTGTCCGGAGATCTGTAATCAATTATTCTAGAACTTTTTGTCCCGGGGCGGAAGGAGGTGGGTGGGGTGGGGGGGAACCCATATGAATAGGGCGGGGTTGCTCGTGGAAAATTTTTAACCGAGCCCATAAGAGGTAGCAAGATCCTGTTACGTTTTGGGGTGTGGCTTGAAATATTTTCCCCCCTAAGTGAGATATTGTTTTTGCCTCTCGAATATAAAATTCATATCTTCTCGCCACCGTGTAATATCCTCTATTTAGCAGCTTACATGAAAATGTTCTTAAAAAATCGCGGTAACGAGATTATCTCCTATTGATCGAAGGATTGTGGAAATTTTTTGACAGTAAATACCGTTTGGCTACAGTAACGATGTGTTTTTTATCGCGTCTTTAAAATCTTTAGAATGTCAGCCGGCTCTTGGAATGGAAAGCGGTGCCATCTTGGACGAACAACTTAGCGCTTCCTCGGAATATGATGACACCTATCATGGCGTTATAAAGGCCAGACTACGCTTACCTGTTAGTTCATCCAGCGCGGGAAGTTGGGTAACTTATTCAAATAATGCCGATCAGTGGCTCCAGGTTGATCTTAAAATTCAGGACACTAAAGTGTCAGGCGTCGCAACGCAAGGTAGAGATACTCTTGACTACGAGCATTGGGTTACCAAGTACAAACTGCAGTACAGTAACGATGGAGTGAACTTCCAGTATTACAGGGAACAAGGACAAACTGCAGATAAGGTAGTAATATGAGTTTAGAGTAATTTTTAACTGGGTATACAATCATACAATGATACACTTAGGCGGCTTATATTAAGAGTAATCTTGTATTCTGTTTTAAGCTGTCCTCAGATTCATTGGATTGACTTGTTCAATGTAATGTAATTTGGAATTTGTATTAAAGATATTAACTTTGTATTTAAGTCAGTTAAAAACACTACTTATGCAACGCATGGTACACCATGGATTATCTTAGGAACGACTTGTGTTTTCTTGGTATAAACATGAGCCTTTAGGCAAGGGTGAATACCGAGAAAATATACCAGTGACTCGTGGGATATTGCATGGTATGCCACAAAAGAGCTTTGCATGATTATTTTATACCATGGCATAGAAAATACAATGGCTAACACAACGAATGCGACATGCGCACAGCGCACCATGGGAAGGATGGGTGTAATATCGTCGAATATACAGCGGCTTTCCTAATTTTTCTAATGGCCTGTCGAGGCAAATAATCGGTCATAGATCGCGCTTATTCTCCCGTCTTTGACTTTGGCTAAAAGAAGTTAGAGAATGCGGGTAAACAATCGGACGTTTTTATTATAAACAGAATCAGATGATTTCGAAATTTAAAAGAGATAGTTTCTATGGCAACTCAAGAGGTGTCAAAGTTAAGCTACTTTTCGCCTTTTGTGACTAGAATACCTGGTAGAAGTTTTTGTATCTAATCGACCAAATAACCACCTTCGACAATTTTTTTTGAAAATTATTCAAATTAAAAGATTCTAGGGTTAAGCTAAGAGCAATTTTAAAAGACTTCAAATGAGGCAGCGTGGGCGAGTGGTTATGCCACTGGACGTGTACTTCGGAGAGTCTCGGATTCAAGTCCCGTTCTGACTACTAGATGGTGTCACGCTCTCATCCCAGGTTTAGCTCTTCGGCCTCAACTGGTCTGCCTCCGGCCGGCTGGGTTTTTTTAAACCACGATATGTTCATTTACATGATTTTTTCCACCGTTTGTTTTCTTTTGATACGAACTCGGAAAAAATCCGAGTTGATTCCATTTCTACATTTGTTTTCTTTTGCCCTGAAAATCCCCATTGAGGGCAAGTTAATTAAGATTTTAATTATTTATCTATTTAAATCATGGGAAAAAGAGGCATGTGATATGCTCCTGAAAGAGGTTAATAATTTCTCAAAAAATGTGAAAATTGTTTACACTTTCGTTTTGTCAAAATAGAGAGTGATACAACTCTGATAATTAGTAATTTTGTTCTTTAAGGAATTTACTGGAAACACAGACCGAGACACTGTGGTGTATCATGTACTGAATCCACCAATCAGAGCACGTTACATCCGATTTCGACCAGTGGCTTGGAAAGAATGGATAGCAATGCGAGTGGAGCTTTATGACTGTCTCCAAGGTACTGAAAAAGTCTTCATCAGTCATTATAAAAACCTTAAGTATCCAAGGTATATTAGATGTAAAGCATTTATTTATAACAAGAGAACTGGGAATGAAGAGTAAGAGATTTAATTCCTCGTATAGGTCTTCTTGTCAAGGTAACACCTCCCAAGTTATTTTCAGATATAGTGCCAAGTTCTTCATAATTTCACGAGAATACAATTTGATACCAATTTGTAATTTCGCATATGAAATTTCGCCGAAATTTCACGTCAAACTTAAGGAGTAATTTGTTACCCATAATGTTTCATGTATAATAAAATACATGTTCAAGGGTGACCTTAATTGCCATTTCACGAATACAATTTGATAGCAGCTTATAATTTCTAAAATTAAATTTCGCGCCAAACATAATTGTTACCCACGATATTATATGTCGAATAAAATACATGTTCAAGGGTGACCTTGCCAGCAGGGGGTAGTGTCTCTTACTTCCTAGAAGACGTCTGCATTCAGGTTAACAGCAACCTAAAATTCGTTTTAAATAACATTACTTTTGCATAGAAATCGTGGACTTTTGGTTCAGCAATGCTGTCGGTATAAGCAGTCCTGATGTCATCCCTGATGATCACATGACAGCTTCGTCTCATTTTGACAATGCTTACCAGCCCGCCCACGGTCGGCTTCTTGGTATCAGAGGCGGTGCATGGTGTGCGAAAACGCCTAATAGCAAAGACGACTGGCTTCAAGTTGATCTTGCGAAAACATTTCGAGTGAGTGCTGTTGCTACTCAGGGAGATGGAAATGGAAAAGGAGGGGTAACAGTCTTTAAGCTCTCTTATTCAATCGATGGGACCAACTGGAAACTTTATCAGGATCGAAATGGCACTGACTGGGTGAGATACATGGGTTATCGTCCAAGTGCAGGGTCAAGATGACTGGATCTTGGCCAACAACAACAACTTTATTTGTACTCAGCTAGAAATTAAATGAACAAGAAATTAAATGAACCACGATGGCCAAGTTTCGCTTTGCGCGTAAATCGACCACGATGCAGTAGAAGTCCAGGAACGAACAAAAGAAAAGAACGAGGCCAATATCCAGTCATCTTGACGGATCAGACTGATTAGTAAAGAACTTAATAAGAAATAACACGCAAACTGCGGTGATAAACAGGGCAATAAAACGCATGTTAAAAAACAAAGTTCATTTACTTGACGTTTCGTATGTTTCAACATACATCTTCAGAAGTGACCGTTAGGAATAGAAGTAACAACTAAATTTCAGTTTAAAATAAGTAACTAATTAACAATTACAATGACAGAAGCTGAGAAACAGTGGCATATAAGCAATGCAAACTAATAAAGATAAAGCTTTTTGCTGCTTACATTATCATTTAGGGTGGTTTTTAATTCCCTGATTAGCAGAGTCTCTTTTATCTTGCAGTGTGTAACTGTCCGACCTTTTGCTAATATATCAAAGTGGTCCCATTTGAAGTTGTGACCAGTTGACGTGACGTGGTCTGCAATAGCAGAAGCATGAAAGCTACTCGTGATCGATTTAAAATGTTCGATTTAAAATGTGATCGATTTAAAGAACGTTTTGCGAGAAAACGGCGGGTAATCTCAAACTGGTAAGATGGTCCTATTTAGCCAATCACAGTGCAGGATTTGGTTCATCTTGTACGCTCGCCGAGCCAGCCATACTATAGAACATTTTATCGTTGTGAGACGTACAACAGGAGTAACAAATGAAATATGTAATACATCAAACACGAAAGAGTGTCTTTGATCACATTTCCAAAATCGAGAAGAGACACTGAGACCTCGAGGTGTTTTGAAATGTGATCAAACACGGTCTGACATATCTTCTCAATCGAAACTACATCTAAGGGGAAAACGGAGAAATAAAATCGTAAAAATCTATGCTAATTTTAAGATCAGACAAGATCATGATTTGTTTGAATATATTTGTGAAAATGTACTATTAAAAAACTTGGTATGAAGACATGTCTGATCATCACGGTTATATAATAATAATAATAATAATAATAATAATAATAATAATAATAATGGCATTTCGGGCAGTATATCCACAGGGTGGCTCTTCGCCTGCCCGATGCTAACTAAATTTACAATTGTAAAAAGATTAAAAGATATCTAAGAATTTATATCTATATGTAAACGAGATAAAATTGTGTTTTAAGATATGCTAAAATAAATAAATGAATAAATACAAATTAAACAAATATATACAAATTAATACAGTTATATACAAATTAAACAGCTGTGAAATTAAAGCCTTGAAAAATTCAGGCTTAAAAGGGATTCGTAGCCATGACCTTTTCGATACCGGTAGTGTGCTCTGCAAAAATGTTTTTCAGGTTTTAATTTCACAGCTGTTTAAGTTGTGGATATAACTGCGATGATCAATCATCACTTCATGTCTTTCTTTGCAGTTCAAATATACGATCTTTCAGATTTTCACTTGAAAAATCAATATGTTATCTATTTGAAGGAATTTCATAGGCAAGGTACCAATGACACAATTGACAGACAGAAGTTCCAGGTAGCAGTGTCTGCAAGATACATTCGCTTTCATCCAATTCAGCAACATCACTGGAACTGTCTTAGAGTCGAGGCCTACGTCATCGAGAGTAAGTTTTCATATTTATTTCATTCTCGTCCATCACGACACTTTTGATGCATTTTGCTCCCGATCAATTCTCGCCTTGCGCGTTTTTAAATAAGGCAGTAAAATTCACACCCAAGATGACGATATTAGGAAATATAAGGAGAGCGATGTCAGAGTTTGATAAGGTCTGACAGCCGTTTCTATGAGATGTCAAATAAATGTGGATTCATTACTCATTACACTAACTCAATGACTTCAGTGTACTTATAAAGTAAGTTTTAACCTGTTTGTATCTGTAAGAAAATTCTCGATTACGATTGGTTCTCCTCGCCCCTATTTGTCTCGTAATCAGTTGGCGCACAAGAGGTGATCCAAGTTGGATATCCAATTTGTAAATGGATACCTGAAATTGAACACCAACGCCATCGATTCGCACACAATGACGTACACCTTAAGCCACTTTAATGGCTCCCTTCTCGATATTTTCAAGAAAATTAAGGTCTAAGGCTAAACGTTTTTGATGTTCAGAAGGTTTCCGGTCCAAGATATTCTCAAAATATTTGAAAGTTTGAGAACTGGATGGCATCAGTGAATGATTCTAAAGCGCTTGTAACCTGCGTCTTTGTTGTATAGAAAATGGCAATGCTCGTCCCAAATTACATTTACGCAAAGAATGATTTTGTTGTTTCATACTGTTCATATATTTGTCTATTCTCATAATTTTTAACCCAAATTTCTTCTTTGCGAAATTTCTGAGCATGTTTGTAACTTCATGGCCTTTCTAGATTGTTGCCAGTCTTTTTTTTTTTTTTAGCGAAATTCGGCAGGGATTATGAGGCGAGATGTTTAAACCCCCCCCCCCCCCCACTCTTCCATACTTCCCTTTTGAGTGTAAGAGACCCCCGGAAGAGACCCTAAGAGAAAAGATCGGTTGCCAGCTGTCTATGGCCTTTCCTAACTTCAACGTCCTCATGAAAATGTAGCACTTGTTATTTCCCTGTATTTAAACGTCATATTAACGTTGTGTTTCTATTTGTATTTGTGCGATGTACTTCTAATATTATATTTAGAATGTCAAGAAGCTCTCGGGATGGAAATTGGCATCATCTCTGACGGACAGATTAGCGCTTCTTCGGAAGCCAGTGCCATTTATGCTGCTATCCAAGGGAGATTACACTTTCAAGAAACCGTAGACATAGCAGGTGGCTGGGCAGCTGCCACAAACGATGCCAATCAATGGCTTCAGGTCGACCTGGGTAGACAGCTAGCGAAAGTGACACGCGTAGCAACACAAGGAAGAAATGGCCCTTACATACAGTTGGTCACAAAGTACAAGTTACAGTACAGTAACGACGGAGTGAATTTCCAGAATTACACCGAGCAAAAACAAAACATAGATAAGGTATTAAACGTCCGTTTTTAGACGGTTGTAAAGTATTTGGGAAGCAATGATGGCGCAGTGGTGAGAGCGCTCGCCTGCTACTAATGTGGCCCGGGTTCGATTCCGGCCCGGTGCCATATGTGGGTTGAGTTTGTTGTTGGTTGTCGCCTAGATCCGAGGTTTTTTTTCCAGATACCCCGGTTTTCCTTCTTCGTCCACAAGACCAACATTTTCAAATTCCAATTCGACCAGGATAGAGGACCCGCATGAAAACCACGTAAGGCTGATGTGGCTTCCTCTCCACTTCAAAAATTAAGACTACCTGTCTGTGAAGTTTTAATTACAAACTTTTTGGCTACTAAATTTATTTCCAAATTGGAACTTTCTTCTATTATTGATCTAGCTGAAGGTTAATTTGAGAAATAAGATTAAACTGGTATATCTTTGACAATTTGCCGTCTCATTCTGTACTAAGGAATTTACTGGAAACACAGACCAGGACACTGTTGTTTACCACGTACTAAATCCACCAATCAGAGCGCGTTACATCCGGTTTCGTCCAGTGGCTTGGTATGGCTGGATATCAATGAGAGTGGAACTCTATGGCTGTCTACAAGGTATTGGGATTGTGTATCCAAGTTTTACTGCGTTAAGGCCATTCCCCCGAAAAAGAACGCACAATAGATTTCCATTCAAATTTTTGCCTGTTGGCTGCTTACATCAATAGAACTTAAATTTTGAAATAAAAAAGGGCGGTGCCGGTATTCGTTTAGGAGCAGGACGACCCTCAATAAACCCCATAATTCCTCAAATTATCTTCTTTTAGAAACGTTTACATTTAAACCACTCACTTTACGCTTTGTGAGAGCAGAAAAATGTCGTTAGGTCCCCGTACTCGTTTCCGACAAAAGACGGTCATTTGTCTCTCGCAACCCAAGCCGTTTAGAAAAAGGTACCATTTTGTATGTGCACGCGCTTACGAGCGCGCGCTAATGACGCGCAAATCGTGCGCAGTAGAGATGCGCAATGCAATTCTGAGAAATAACCTTAAACGGATGGATATTCATAAGAAATAGCCACAAGACCGTTTAAAATTCAGCTTGGCAATGAGGCTTAGAGGATAAAACAAAAGAAATTGAATGACCATGTTTATTCATTTCTTTTGTTTGTGTCCTCTAGGCCTTACTATCAAGCTGAATTTTAATATGTCGGAAGTGACCTATTCCCTCTATGAGACGCGCCTGCAGGGAATCATGGTAGTTGTATTCATTAAAACAAACGTTTAGTCTAAGATGATGAATACAACTCCCAGGACTCCCTGCAGGTGCATCTCATAGAGGGAATTAGGTATTGATCTGTTGATTTACTATCTCTTTTCCATTAAAAGAGGACTTTTCACGGAAACAAATAGCAAAGGAAACATATCAGTTCTGAACATCATTTGATAATAATCGCCGTTGCATATTTGAGGACGAAAAGAACACTTGCCTCAATGTAACTTCATAATAACGGCATAATAAAACATGTCTTGCATAACTCATTCTTTAATTCAATGTTATAATTATTAATCAGTGTGAGGAACAAAAGGTAAACCAACAAGACGATGTTTGAAAAAGAAACCAAGGTGCCATTTTCAGCGAGTAATAAATAATGAACATGACGTTTGCATCTTTAAAAGTTGCACCCACGTGATCGGGGAGTTTATGTAACTACGAGAGCGCCAAGGGCAACGCGCCATCTAAAACAGGAATTTATATTCTACGCCACGATTCTTAAACAATCAGATTCATTTAATTTGTCAATCACTCAGGGCTATACCAAAACTGACAACTGTAAAGAAGAAACCAAATTCCGTCCACAATACGCCGGTGGAAGATGAAAACATAGCTTTACTCCCTATGGCTAGGCCGGCCTACCATCTACACTAATCTGTCACACGAAAACGGAGCTTTTCGAAAACGCTCTTCAAACCGGAGGAATTGAAAAACGCAGGCTTTAGTGTGGACGGAGAACATCTTGAAAACGGAGCTTTTCGAAAACGATGAAGTCAAGATAATCATATGATTTCCCTGACTGAGTTTTCCTCAAACACAAACCCAAAATGACAGGTGATTATTGGGTGTGCAACTTTCTCCGGCGTAGTGTGGACGGGAAACAATAGACGCGTTTCCAGAATGAGAATACCGTGTTCAAATTTCTCCGACGTAGTATCGACGGGGCCTTGAATAAAATCACCGCTTCTCCGGGCAGGCGATACAGAATTTTGTCATTTCACCGTGGTATTTTACACGAAAAGGCTCAGAAATTAAGATTAAAATCGCACGCTCACAGTAGGTTTTACTGCTTATGAAACCTTTTGCTTAGCGCCGTTCCCGTTGCCTTTGTGGTTTGCTTGAAGTCCCTTTTACAAATAGAATACTGATATAATACACTCGTGAATCTGAGATTAAGAATAACGACGAAGAGGAAAATTAACATGATGGCGTTTTCTTGTTCTTGTTGTAAATATTTCCAGACTCCTGCCGATCTCTTAAATTTGCCTCACCAGTCGATGGATTTGCTCTTGAGGGTCACGTGATTAAAAACATTTCTTTACATACGGGAATGCGTAGCTCTTGCATAGGGCGATGTTCCATAGAAAGTAAATGTATGTCATTCAACATCGGTCCACCAATAGACAACCATGTCATGTGCCAGCTGAGCAATTCCGACCACATGAGACACCCTGGAGACCTCAAACCTAAGGAAGGGTTTACCTACAGAGCCACTGAGGTGAGGAATTCAAACGCAGCAGACACTTGTTTGATTCTTTTTTCTTTAAACTTCTGCTTTCTGTTTAAATGCGAGCGCATTTTGTGATTTATAACCACGCGTACGCGTGATATTTTTTGTCATCTAGAAATTCTGAAAATTGAATGGGCCTTTAGTCGAATACAATTTGAAAAATTCACGACATCACGAGTTATAATAAATCACAAGATGAACGAGCCTTTCAAAGCTGGACTTTTTGTTTATAATTTTCTAAAAAAAACAATTATAAGAAGAACTTTTTCCCAATTTTTTCAACAAAACGGTATTTTCCGCTGCTATCAATGTACTCTGCACGCGAAACACGTTTTCTTTTATTCGACCAATCCAACAATCCGTTTCATTCCACCATGTTTGTGTAGCTTTTGGATGTTCTGCTTTTTTGTATTTTCTTTACGCTCTTCGACAAACGTTTGGTCTGACAAAGCAAAGTGATTGGCAGCCACTTTGATATTCAAAATAAAGGCTTTCCCGTTGTTTCCATGGCAACTTCTGCATTACAGTATAACCTGTCTATGGATTCGTCATTGACCAATCAGAAGCGGCTTATTTTGTTGAGTATAATATAATTCAGTTAAGTTACTGACACTTCAGTATAATTCCTTTGTTCTTCTCAGAGCCCATGCTCCAGTAACCCATGTTTTAATAATGGTACGTGCGTCCTGAAAGGATTAACAGACAAGAAATACGTTTGCATGTGCCAGACTGGTTATCGTGGAGAAAGATGCGAAATAGGTAAATCAAACAATAACAGCGTACCGTGCTGAGCAATTTTCATTCGTTTGGTTGTTGACCAAATTTATATGGGTCGAAGTAAAACGTATTTATCCGAAGGGTAAACAATATGTACTTATTGACTGAGTGGGAGGGCCGGACGGGAAAATATTTGGCTCGAGGTCAGGACGTGCGGACCGAGCCCAGCGAGGTCCGTACTTTGTGACCGAGAGACAAATATTTTTCCGTCCGGCCCGACCTTACTCAGTCAATAATCATTTATCATATGACCACTTGTGTTGAAAATTTTGAAAATTCTGTTTGAACCTAAATAGGACGCGATTACATAACATCAGACGGCCGCGCGCGGAACAACTACAATAAAAACTTGTCAGTTGTTTCTTCGCGTCGAACAAGAAACTCACAATTCATCGAAAAACACAACTCATTTTCTCATGTAAAGTCCACAATTACAGTTTATGCTAAAAACCCACCAGAAAGTTGACATAAAGCTGTCAACAATATGTCAAACCCATCAAAAACTTAGCGAGGGATAAAAGTTCGCTTCACGCTTCACTGAAATTGTTCGCAAACCTTTTTCATCTGAGGACTCAAGAAAATGTCAACGTCGTTTCAAGCTATTTGTCGACCTCTTGGATTCTCTTGAACAAGGGAGAACCAGCAACTGAATATTAATGACACCGATGTTGGGTCTCGCAAATATTACTGACTTTGCCGGCTTTGCTGTGTAGTGGAAATTACACCATTAAACACAAGCGAGTTTTAAAATCTGGATGAACTGTACGGTAATGAACTTGTGTTCGTACTCAGTTTCGTCTCTTCAAACAACACTGATGTAGAAACTGCAGAGCAATTTATCCTCCTGTACACAAGGTATGTTTGTCATTTCTCTGGTTCAACCAATTACTCCCAGAAACTCTGGAAACTCGAAGAAAACATTTAACTTATTTAAGCTTAAATCGTACTTTGTTTTCTTCGCCTTGCTGGTTTTCTTGCTTTTGACCCACGATGAATTCTTTGATGCTTTCCACTGAAAGAAGTTTCGCCTCAAGACTGTTTGTTTATTCCAAAGGTTAATTATCGGACAGTCCATCCAGAAAAGTTGTTTTCTTGAACGCCTACAGGTTTGCTTGTTGTTGGCTTCTGAAAAAGTTGTTTGTGAGGAGTGTTGACTTTCTTTCAAAGCTTTCGGAGTAGTTCTGCATCGGACAGTTCGCCTGGATAGTAGAATTCACTCTCAGAATGTTAACTTTCATCACTCATCTTGAAGAGAACAAACTTTTGCAGCAAAAAAAATTGTTTTTTGTCATTAACTCCCATCGATTTTGCTGTACGCGTTTCTAGTAGGGCCGTACGCATGTCTAGTAGGGCCGTACGGGTTTTTCCGGCCCTATCACTTCGACGCGTACGGCCCTCATACGGGACCTTTTTTCTTATGGTTTTCCAAGGAAATTGCGCGCGGGGCCGTACGGGTCATATGATAAACTTTTTTTAACACATCTGTTTTGCAATCGTAAGGTGTTTCACGAACCTAAGGGGGAAGGAGTGTTATTTAGTGTGGCGTATAAGTCACGTGTCAAGTTTTAGCAAGTCTTACTACCCAACGGGATCATGTTGCCACGGAATAATTCTATTGGAGAGATCTTTAATCCCGCTGCAATTTTCCATATAGCAACAACAATCCTAACAACGTTATTTGCTTTCTTATCAGTCACATATTACTTATCACGGAACAAAAATGAATTTATAATTCTGACTTTTTTCCTTTCTTAGTTGCTCGGACCTGCAAGGAACTATATAACAATAATTTGTAAGTAAACTGTACTTCAATTGGCAAAAAAGAAACGTACTCATTTTGGGAGAAACTAGCCAGTACAATCACTTTAAAACTGCACTTCTCCGTTAAGCTAAAAATGATTGCCCTGTATAGAGATCTTTCGACATAATGTTTTGATCGCTTGTGTTTCAGGGCTGAAGGTAACAAAGCTTACCCTCTGAAATTGGGATCGGTAATTCTTCCGGTATACTGTCACATGACCGATGATCTCGGAGCTTGCGGAGGTGGTGGTTGGACGCTGGTCATGAAGATAGACGGTAAAAAGGTATCCAATAGAAGCACACTTGTGCTCCGTAACTCTTCCAAGAGGGTGAAGGATAACAGAGTTAATCTCCCACGGAGACCTTGTCCCTCTTAAGATCGTTTAATATCACTCCGGCTTCAGAAATCCCAAAAGGGCCTAGCATTCAAAAAATCCTGGAAGACATCCACAGCATCCAAGAAATCATGGCTTCAGAAATCCGGGAAGGGTCTAGAAATAGGCAATCCTGGAGGGCGTATTTTACTCACTTGAGCAGCCCAAGAGGCTTTGCACGCATTTTCATCCTCCTGGAAAACATCTAAGCAACGTACGTGATAGCATTATCCGTGGAAGAACTGGATACCATATTACCTTGGGAATAATGCCTATGTGCCAGAACAACTCTCCCTTCATCCTCTCTTGAGTACAGTCACGGCACCATTGAAATTATAGGTAAACAATTTAAAATTTTAATTAATTAGACTTGAATTAACCATAAGGAAAATTACGTGTTCATAATGAACTCAGAAGTGACTCATGGACAACTGATTGGTATTCTTTCCCAGGACAGCTTCCATTTTGACTCGCCCTATTGGAGTGATAAAAATGTAACCAACCTTTTAGACGGGGAGAATGGGTTTGACGGCAACGAGACCAAGCTACCGACCTATTGGAACACACCCTTCTCCAAAATTTGTCTCGGTATGAGGATTGGCCAGAAGATTAACTTCATTGGCATCGACAAGGAGGCTAACTCTCTGTATTCGCTGATCTCTGATGGACAATACCGCGCTACCTCACTAGGTCGTGACACGTGGAAGTCGCTGATTGGGTCCCAAGCCACCCTACAGACTGCGTGTTCGCGTGAAGGATTTAACTGTGGTTGTTCTGTGGAAGCAGCATCTAAAGCGAGGATCGGAATTGTTGCCAACAATCAACAAAAGTGCGACACTTGTGATTCCAAAGTAGGGTTCGGCACAGGAGGATACACTGATGGCAATAACACTTGTGGAAATGTGGGACCGTATACATCAGGTAATGGACACAAAAACTTCAAAGCCATGGGATACATCTTGGTTCAGTGAAAAGAACTGTCACTGATCTATATACTATTCTTAAATGACATGATTATTCACACAGGCTGCATTCAAGTGCAACTGCACTTGTGGTTCAAGTAAACACAGAGGTCGAGATGGAACACTGAGTAAGCTTTCATTCACAGAATCACTGTTAGAATCAGCAATTACACCGCAATTAACATTTAGTTGTACCTCATGAAATTGCGCTCAATAGCTTTTATTTATAAACGGCCGCATACTTGGGTTTTATGCACAGACCTCCCTTTACGCCACTTTGTACAGAATAATAAAGAATACCACTTGAAAGTACCACTCAATAACTTACATTTGAAAGGTCATACATGTATGGAATTTAAGGTTGGAGCGAACTTTTTAGCAATAACTTTCATTTGAATGGTACAATAATAACTAAGGTTTCATTGACACACGTAAAACTTAGGTCACTCAGGAGAAACAAAGTTTCACCGTTCCAGAAATGAACGGGTTCACAAGGCAACAGCTATAAAAAGTAGTAGCTAAGAGAGAATAAGGAAGAGAACACATTCCTTGCCCAATATTTGAAATCTATTTGTAGTTTGCTCATTGGTAATTTGTAGAAAAAGCTGCCAAGTACAACATTAGATGACGTCAGTATAGCTAACCAATCAGGCGTCGACCTCTAAATAGATGTGGACACACATGTATTTAGATATTGAGACAAATAACAATAGATTTCAAATAGCGTTCATCAGTTGAGGCCCAGGTTTGTGGCATCTATTTGTTTTCTCATTTAAGGCAGTTCTACACTTTCCAGTGTTCCTAACATGTTTCAATGTTTTGATAAGCAATAGCGGATGGGTTGATTGGTCTTTCTACATAAAATTGTCGAACTAAGCAGATAAGTTCTTCGTAATTTCCCTCTTCCTTTTCACTTTCTGATGGCGTTTTCGTCAAAAGTTCTTTGTTATCAGTAACATGTTTTTCTTGTTCGTCGTCTTCTTGACACCCGTTAAGCTCGAGTCTTGTAAATTGTTTTGGATGTCCTTTGTCCCTATAATGAGAGAAAACGAGCAGGCTCTTACGATAAGTTCGCTTACGTACGACAACATCTTGGAGCAGTTTGACAAGGAAATTACTAAACAGATATCACCAAAAACAAATTATTCGCATGCAGTAATGAAGGGTAAAGTAAATATGCACGCTAGTCATAAAGGTTCGTGTGTATACTGAGGAAAAAGCAAGTGGGATATTCCATGGTATAACAGTCGAAAGCGTTGCGTAACCACTGATTTACCATGCGCGGTGAATACCTCGAGTAGACACCGACCTTCCTGTGTTCTGATTGGCTGTATTTTTATGACATGGTAGAAAATAATTTACTGATAAACATGTAGGACGTGATATATTACACACTGTTGAGTGTTCAGTAAAAACGGTAGCTAAAGGATCTAATAAACAAAAACACTTGGGCATCATCAGACAGGGTAAGTAACAATTATCACGGTTCTACTTAACTTGCAAGGGCCTATTCCAAAATGGCCGCCATCGTCTTCAGTTCTCTAGTCATGTTTCTCAGTTAAAATAATAGTAGCTACGCTTGGCAATAGATGCAATAATATACTATTCTGCTAAGTTTTATGAGTTTCTTGTTTTGAAATCGCCCTTCAATCCTCTGGAAGACAAAAATTTACGGAAGCCGTTTTTTCGGACTGGGTTTATGGGCTAACTTACATTCCTCTGCTACAAAGCGTTGCTCTGTTTAAATTAGCCTGGTCAACATACTTGTCGTGATAAACATCTGAGAAAAGAAAGAAAGATAATGCTTAAGAAACCACTGCAAGTTGCAAGAAATTAAGAGAATTTGCATTTTGATAATGGCCAATTTTATCCATGAGATGTGACCGCAGGGAATCATGGTAGTTGTATTCATCATCTTGTATTGGATATTTGTTTTAATGAATACAACTACCATGATTCCCTGCATCCCGTCCCATAGAACAAATTGGCCATAAAATCAACTAATGATTTTGCATTGGTTTCATCCTAGTATGCTCGAACAGGAAAGAAAAATGGAGTTATACATACACTCTTGAAAGTTTCGAAGAACTCTTAAAATCTCTGAAAAAATTTACCTATTGCTCGTGTTCGCGCAATATTTCTCGTTCTTCAAAATGTCCTCTCCTGGTTAATTTCATCGAGGACACCAAAGCCATGCAAACGGGTCAAACACACCTGTTAGGATACCTTTTAGTTGCTCATTCTAGTCTCATGTCACACGATAGCATAGGTTACACATTCATATGCAGCTGGCAATCGCACAAACTTCAAATAGATGACGATTCTGAGAAACTTATGGCGGGAAACGGATGTTGTGTCATGGGCCCGGATAAATTCTGCTCGTGTGATGGCCTATTATGCCTAGCGGTAGTGCTCGTTGAAATTGACCCTGATTCTGTCGGTGATTCTCCTCAGACATAGCTTTTGCTCTCGTTCTCCTCGGAAAATTACTCCATAAACTATGTTTGCCTTTATTTCAGTGACAACTTCTTGTGGTCGATGCAATTTTCTTTATTATCACGAGTGATTGTAGTGCGCGAACTGCGTTTTGTTTTTGTTTGATGGCTTGGCGAATTGAATGGATGCTTTTTTTTCTTTTGTAATTTCATTACACCTTTAATGCTATACTTACTATACCTTCTAAATTTATCGTCAACTGGCTTCTTTTCTCTCTCCCTATCTTTTCTTCAGTTAAATTCAGATTGTTTTGCTAATTCTGCTCAAATTCTGTTAGGAAATCCTTTTTTTTCCACTGGCCTCGATATACCTTAACTCAAATGGCCAAAATGCTACAGTGGTAGTTGAAATTCTGCCAATATAATTTATCCAAGCCTTGCTATTGTTAAGCACACAAGCTGTTTTCTCATTAGTTAGTCAGTATAAGGACAAAAATGATAAGAGCGCCGATTAGTGCGGTAAGGTGATTCAAACTTAGATTCAAAATACGTGTGATGATTCATTGGAAAATTAGTCCGAGCTCAGTTCGCAGTTTGCTTGATGATGAAGGAACAATTAAGGAATATTCGCGTTCTTCAGATGACAAAAAAAAAAATAGTCGGAATTATACTACAAGAATAACAATATATATTTTTATGCAGCATCGTTTATCAATATTTTTTATTTAGATTCACTTTACCTGACAGGTACAGAAAATAAAAAAAAACTACTTGCTGAATTTTTACAAGAAGTTTAAGGGGTGACAAATGCTGCTTACACTTCCTCATAATTTTTGTTTTCATATTTGTATTTCGTAGAAACGGGCTCACATTTAACGCTGTTGCTATTGTTTATTGATTGCGGAATGGCCCCTTCTCGCCATAAGTTTATACGTGCATGTATATGTTAGATCAAGTTTCCTTTGTCCTGGTTATAAACTCAACGGCCATAGACCAGCAATAATTATAAAACGGCAATTCGGGGGGAATATTTCATATTTGATTGCAGCCAAACTTGAATCTATTGGGGACTGGAAAATAATCGGCAACGAATCAAAGGTTCAAGCAATTGTCTTACAAGCCTCGTGGGAAGAACACTTTAAGTTCCCATGCGTGCAAGTTTAAGATCAGATATTCGAGACATTTTGAGCAGGTACATCAACAAAGCTCGCAAAAATATTGACAAAGTAGACTTGTCTAAGTAACATTACATTCATTTTCTTCAAACATCACCAGCTTATCGAAAAATTTTGTGTTATCTCCTTCCGCTGCCTTCAACACTATAAATATTTTAATTCAGTACCACTTCCAAAATTCCACTGATGTCGCCCTGTTTTTTTCATTCAAACTGAGTGATGTGTCTTGCAAAACGCAAAGTCGATTTTCTTTAACCTACGGCTATCGCGACAGGTGGAAATTCATCGATGGTTAGGCTGATGTTTCTGGTTCAAAGAATTTACAAAAGCGCTTTCATTCACGGAATAACAAACGGAAATATGAAGATAAAATTTGTTACCTTTTGAAGACGGGGGATCAGCGATGCGTGGAGCCTTCTGCGTTTCTGAAGAAGGCTGGTTTGCGATATCCTGAGATGCTCTTCGGTGAATATCTCCTCCATTTGGGGCATAAAGTTCGATGTCTACTAGGTTGCTACACGCCGCCTCCAAGCCTCTTTCTGTGTCTACACGGCTT